>NW_026000119.1:8982103-9017876 GCF_001458135.2 Marmota marmota marmota | reverse complement strand
TTTAAAGAAGAGAAGGAAGATACATTTTCTAATATATATATATATATATATATATATATATATATATATATATTTTAAAACATGGTAGTTCCTAAATAGGTTCCTAAAACCAAAACTATATACTAGCCTTATCTTTTTCCTTTCTTCTAAAATTCACAATGATATAAAAATGTCTGCTTACCAGTACAGGAATATTCAGTGTTCTAATTAAGTCAACTTTAGGGTCTCCAACAGATTGGTTCCGTTCAAAAACGTATGCCTTGTTGCTAACAGCAGATATCGTTGTTCCGTTATCTCCAAATTGAACATTTGCCTTGTTTCTGATTTCCCTAAAAGAAAAAAAATATTTGAAAATAGATACCACTTTCATAAACAAGACTTTTCCTTTTTTTTCAGTATCAAAGTTATACTTTCAATATAACTCTTTCTAAAGGATACATTATTTAGAGAGGCTGTATATAGAAACCCTTAAAACCTTGGGATTGAAGCTAAAATGTGGGATTGAAGAAAATGAGGCTTCAGATAGTTTTCTCCAAAAAGATTGTTTTCATTCTTTCCCCCCATGATTGGGAAAGGACAGCAGTCAAGGGCCATCTTGACCAGGGAATTGAAGCAAACAAGAAACTCTCTTTCCTTGGATATGGTTTGATCCTGAAATATTATCAACATTTTCACTTCAGTTTATAGCTTCACTTTGAATTTCAATTTATTTATTAATGCCTTCTTATTTCTATCCTGAATTCAGTTGAAAATTCATTGAAGAAATTGTGGTTTACTGGGTGTGGTGGTGCATGCCTGTAAGACCAGCTACTTAGGGGGCTGAGTGAGACAGAATTGAAACTTTGAGGCCAGCCTCAGCAACTTAACAAGATTCTATCTCAAAATAAAAATTTTGAAAAGGGCTGTGGATATAGCTAAGTGATAGAGCACTTGCCTGTCATATGCAAGGGCCTTCCCTGGGTTCAAACCCCACTACTGAGGAAAAAAAAAAAATAAGGCCCAAGGCTTAGTAAGTTAAAACAGTTTATTCTTGTTTGTAATGCAGTTCAGTTTGGTTCAAGTTAGTTCCCCAAATGAAGTATTAGGAAATCTCTTAGAAAGTGTTTGGTAGAGCACAGTAGGATAACTATGATTGACTCTAATAAGTGAATAGTACAAAATAGCTAATAGAAAGAATTTTCAATGTTCCAAACATAAATAATAAATGAGACGATAAGTTAGTTGTCATGATTAGATCAGTCCACATCCCACATATAATATGTAATTATACATATTGTCACTGTTCAGCATCAATATGTATAATTACTAAGTCAATCAAACATATGTCTACATACATGAATATATAAAGAACTCAAAAAATGCCAAGAAAACAAATAAACCAATTAATAAATAGGCAAATGAATTAAATAGACATTTCTCAAAGAAGAAATACAAATGGCCCAACAAATATATGAAAGAATGTTCTACATCATTATCAATCAGGGAACTGAAAATCAAAACAACATTGAGATTTCATGTCAGTCCAGTCGGAACGGCAGTCATCAAGAATACAAACAAGAATAAGTTCTGAAGAGGATATGGAGAAAAAGTAATACTTTTACATTGTTCATGGTATTGTAAATTAGTACAAACACTATGAAAATCAGTATGAAAATTCCCCAAAAAACTAGGCATGAAACCACCATAGGACTCAGCTATGTCACTCCTCAGTATTTATCCTAAGGAATTAAAGTCAGTATACTATAATGATACATGCAAACCCATGTTTATAGCAGCACAGTTCACAATAGCCAAACAATGGAACCAGTCTAGGTGTCCATCAACTGATGAATGGATAAAGAAAATGTGGTATATATACACAATGAGTTTTATTTGGCCATAAAGGAGAATAAAATTATGTCATTTGCAGGAAAATGGATGGAACTTGAGACTATTGTTAAGTGGAATAAGCTAAACTCAGTAATGTTATATGTTTTCTCTCCTATATGGAAGCTAGAGAGGAAAAAGGAAAAGAAAGGTATTCAGGGGTAGGTGTCTTTTGAAAATCGAATGGAGATCAGTAGAGCAGAGGAAGGGCCCAGCGGGGAGGGAAAGAGGAAATACTGGGGAATGAATGATATTGGCTAAATTATATTGTTATATTGTGTTCATGTATAAGTATGTAACAATGAATCCCCACCACTATGTACAACTATAATGAACCAATAAAAAATATGGAAAAATAAATGAATAAAATTAAGGGTTAGACTAGAAATAACAAAAACAAAGTGATTTGTTAGAAGATGAAGGAGGAGAGGGAATTTCAAAGCTAAACCCCTGCTCAGCCACAGCTGGTGCTGACAGAGAGGACACATTTCTCCACATTCAACTGGCATTCCCAGAGCTTCTCTGTAGCAAGTATGAGGACCAAACCTTCTGCAAGAGTAGTTGTTTACACCATATAGTTCATAACCCACTTGAACCAAATGTATGAAATATGATATGTCAAGAACTATGTAATGTTTTGAACAACTAATAATAAAAATTTTAAAAGAAAGAGTAGCTGTTTACAATATGTACTTAGCTCTGCACATTAACTGAGCTCGATGCTAAGGAACTAGATGTAGAAAAAGTGACACGAGAGTGAACACCAGTTTGCAGGCAAAGAAAGCCAGGCTGGGGAGCCAAGAGGAAGAACTCAGAATAGGTCTAGGGGTCAACTCTGCCAAGTTAGAAAACTAATGTCAAAAGTCAATGACCTGGCTAAGTAAGGCTTATTTTTTTTCTTCACCTAGGCCCTAGGTCATGAACTTAGAAGCCTGGATAATCCCAAACCTAGAGCCTGCTTCCTTTATGTTTATTTATACTTACTGACTAGAGATAGCTTTTTAAATGTTTTCTTTTTTGCTTACCCTGGATGATCAAAATTTTCCAAATCTCAAAAAAAAAAAAAAAAAGTAATTCCCTGCAGGTTGACTATGCCAGGTCACTTACAGTTAACTACGTGACTTCTCTCAGCAGTCTGGAGTCCTCCACCAGTCATGACTGGTAAGGCATGACTGACACTTGGCCTTTACAGAGTGCTCTAACTGAAAGAAGACAGTAAGACATGACCTCTGATTCCACAGAGGCCAAGCAACCACAAAGAGAGACAGCCAGGGCTTTCCTCTCAAAACAACTTGCTAGGGGCTGGGGTGGTGGCTCAGAGTGCTTGCCTGGCATGCGTGAGCCACTGGGTTCGATCCTCAGCACCACATGAAAATGAAATAAGGGTATTATGTCCATCTGTAACTAAAAAAGAAATACTTAAAAAATATATATGTTAGTCTGAGGAAACTAAAATGTTTTCCTCCCAAGCACTCTGGTCACTCTGGCAACAATGAGATGGACACAGCACACAAAGAAAGGTTTTAGTAATAACATCAACAAATCTAGTGACCCAAATCCCCCATGGGTGATCACCAACAGTCAACTAAAATCAAGGAGGCCACTGGTAAACAGCGGGTTGAGAGCAAGAAGTGATCACTTACTGCCCTATGGTATCAGAGAACACGAAAAGACACTTTTAAAAATAGACCAAAGAAGCATCTAGAAATACAAACAAGAGTTGAAGACAAAAACAAAAGTAAATTAGTCAAGAAACCATATTTAAAAGTGCCTGGTAGTCCCTCTTAATTAAGAGATGCTAATGAAACTCAGACCACAGTTAACATTTATTAATCTCAAAGATGGTTCTAGGCATTAAGAAATGACCTGGGCCTGTGCTCTAGACCTGTAATTCAAAGCAACTCAGAAGATTGAGGCAGGAAAATCAAAAGTTTGAGGTCAGGCTGGACAACTTAGTGAGACCCTGTCTCAAAAAAAAAAAAAAAATTAAAAAAAAAGGGCTGGGTGTAGTTCAGGGCTGTCTGCAATACTGTCATTCAACCCCTTCTTTGGGTCCTTTTGGTTCCTTCATTCACCTAATCCTCTGCTGAAAATCACTGTAGGGAGTGACTGAGCACAAGAGAGAAGTGTAAGTCGAGATCTGACTGCTAGGTTTAGCATTCAACTCTAGCATCATTGATACTTGTTCTGGGACTAAGAAGTTACTCATTGCTTCTGTGCTCAGTTTCCTCATCTGCAAAATGGAGGTAATAACATGTCTATCTTGTAGGGTTGTTATGAGAATTAAATCCACAGAAATCGACCATCCAGTGAGGACACACCTGGCACATACTAAGTGCCTAGAAGCACTAGTTACTAATACCACGTGCAAAGGCTTGTGCTTAGCTCCTGAGAGGCAGGATGAGTCCTGGTTCTTGTTTGTCCTCAGAGAACCCACAGCAGGACAGGGAGACTGCCATTGAAACACTACCTTCCTTGTGGTAAGTGCTCTGCTGGAAGACCACAGGAGCTAGAGGACCATGGGGAGGGCGGCAACGGGAAAGCAAATCCTGAGAACATCATCATGCACCTGTGGGTTGGTCCTGGAAGGTATAGGCTGACCCTAGGTAGGAGGTGGAGGATGCCTTCCAAACAGAGGCAGAGGGACAGGCGGACAGACAGCACAGAGTGACAGCACAGGACCCACTTCCCGAGTGCATAGGGGAAAGCTGTGGTCAGGGCAGAAGATGACATGACTGAGATGATGTGAAAGAGCAGCATCAAGTGAGAGCAAGGCTGCACGGAAAAAACATGTCCCGTGAAGATGAGTTTCCAAGTCTCAGAGGGAAGCCAAAGGCAAGCACTAAGGTGTAGGGGATCTTTTTCTATTTTTCTTAGTTTTGAGTTTAAGGATTTAAAAAAATACATTATTTCATTCAAAACCACTTTTGTTACTTTTTTGGGGGGTGGTGGTGGCTACTAATCTAAAAGACTATCATAGAAGAGCAAGTCAGGCTTAGAAGAAGGGTAGGCACTCTTCTTGGAAACAATCGTGGGATTTAAATTTTTTATCATTTCTTTGATATTAAAAAAAATTATATGTTTAGCTGAGAGATAAGAATCCAAGAAATAGAAGCACACAATTTAAAAGTTTGAACAAAGTTTCTACCTTTGCTAAATGGCAAGGAAGACAGTTTGATCCTTAAAAAGTTACATGTGAAAAAAAAAAGACTGAATTACAAGAAAATAGACTTGAATATCAAACCTTTGATGGGAGTAGGACTTCTTTCTTTTTAACTGACACATAATAATTGTACATATTTATGAGGCACAGTGTAGTCCAATATACTATAAAATGGGTGACAATCAGATCAGGGTAACTGGCATATCTATGGCCCAACTTAGGAAGCAGTGTTCCTTCCTGTGTTCTGGGAGCATTCCAAATTCTCCTACTAGCTATTTGGAAATAATTAATTGTTGTGCTATTAGAATATTATAAGTTCCTCCTCCTATCCCTTGAACTCACTGTCCTCCATCTCTTCAACCCCCACCCCAGGCTCTGGTAACCTCCATTCTACTCCCTGCTTCTAGGGGATCAAGGTTTTCAGATCCCGCATATGCATAAGATCATGCAGTCTTTGCCTTTCTGCGCTTGACTTATTTCACTTAACATATCAGCCTTCAGTTATGTCGCCACAAATGATAGGAGCTCCTCCTTTTCTAAGTTTCAACACTATTCTATTCTGATACAAGAACTGGATCTGTATGTTCAAAAAGGAAGGAATCATAGAAGAAGGTGTAGTAGTAATATATTCACTTTATTAAATATTATCATGATCAACATTTATTTTATAAAGATCAAGATACAACATGGACCCTACTTTGTGTGCAACCAGAGAAGTGAAAAATTGTGCCCCATCTGTGTACAATGAATCGAAGAGCATTCTGCTGTCATATATACATAATTTTTTTAAAAAAAAAATGCATTTAGTTACTATTGTAATGGGTGCACATACCAGGGACTGGTTCCAAGAAGAGGCNTGCGGTTAAGAGGCTCTGAGGCTGCGGCTGAGGACCTTGAGCGCTGTCTGGTGCCGCCGTGCAGCGCGGGGTCTCTGGGGTGTCGGCAGAAACCCAGCCTCCCCGATCTGCCTGCCCTGCGACTATGGCGTCCAGGAGCAGCACATCAACGCCCAGGTCATGCAGCTGCGCCACAGCAAGCACCACGCGGCCAACGAGAACAACCTGAACCTCGCGGAGGAGAAAAGTACCGGGAGGCACTGGCCAAGGGAGGTGTTACCGCTCAGGTGGCCCTTCAACCTGCACTGAAGTTCAACGGCGGAGGTCATGTCAATCACACCATTTTCTAGACAAATCTGAGTCCTAACGGTGGTGGAGAACCCAAAGGAGAGTTGCTGGAAGCCATCAAATGTGACTTTGGTTCTTTCCACAAGTTTAAAGAGAAGATGGCAGGTGTCTCTGTTGGTGTGTGCGTTTGGGGGGGGGGGTCAGGTTGGGGTTGGTTCTGTTTCAATAAGGAGCAGGGACGCCTGCAGATCGCTGCCTGTTCTAATTAGGATCCTTCGCAAAGAACAACAGGTCTTATTCCACTGCAGGGGATGGATGTCTGGGAGCATGCTTATTACCTTCAGCATAAAAACGTCAGCTCTGGGGCTGGGGCTGGGGCTCAGCGGTAGTGCACTTGCCTGGCATGTGTGAGTCACTGGTGTTCGATTCTCAGCACTACATATAAATAAATAAAATAAAGGTCTATCAACAACTTAAAAAATATTTTTAAAAAAGTCAGACCTGATTATCTAAAAGCTATTTGGAATGTAATCAATTGGGAGAATGTAACTGAAAGATACATGGCATGCAAAAATTAAAACATTATCATTATATTGAGTATGTTAAACTCCTTATGGCTATTTCTGTAGTAGAATACTGCAATATACTAATAAGCCACTTGACTACAGCATTTATTGATGTTGATGATATATGATGACATGGTGATTCATTGATATACGTATATTTGATAACAATAATTTAGTGTTATAAATAATTTCCTATTTAAAAATTTTTTTATTAGGCAATTGTTTGAGAATCATTACTGCTCTGTGTGATTTAGTCTTAATGAACATTTTCCTCAGAGAGCTAAACTTGCTAGTAGTTATAATTGTCAACATAAAACAATAAAAAATATTCCATCCCTATATTTGGGGGCTTATGGAGAAGGCTTTGTAACTCCATTCTATTGCACTTAGAGAAAATGTAATCTTTTGCCCCAGTTCTCACAGTAAAATAGGAAATGGAGTATTTCTCTTTTGTATTGAAATTGTTATTTTCTTACATAATGCTCTATCTAATGGTACTTGTGATGGCTATCACCCAGTGGTCTCTATGGTCACCTGTATAAATAATTAACACCACCTTGTCATTTAAAAAACAAATAACTTATTGCTGATTGAAAACTGCTTTATTATGAGGAGATAATTATGCATCTGGATTTACAAAGACTGATGTAAAATTTTGTTCTCAAACATAGAAGTGTGTATTTATGAAAGTGCTGTAGGTGGGTACATCAGGGCCTGGCTGGGGACACTGTGGGGACACTGGGGACCTCGGGTGAGGCCATGGACATTCTAGGGCCTCCTCTTCTCTCCCTCCTGTTGAAGGGCCTCCCTCTCCTGAGAGCTGCGCCTGGCCAGATGCCACCTTCCCTAGTTGAGACAAATGGATTTCTGCCTGGTGTCAGCACTGTGCCTCCCTCAGGCGCATTTATTTCAAATATATGTTTTATATTTCTGTTTTCTTCTAAAGAATTTGTAGCCACTATAAAAGTTTTCTATCATTTTTCAACGGAGGGAAAACTACCCATATCAGTGACACAGCATTTCAGCATACATTCCAGGTGGTTTTTGCACAGGAGCTCAGTATACATGCTGTTCGCATGTGGCAGGGATTCTGCTTGTATCTGGCTTAGCAATGTCACAGATCTTCATCTTTCATCATCTCCCTAATTATCTTTAATGGCTATATGACATTTTATCATTTGGGCATTTCCTCATTTATTTCATAGTTTTATTACTGAATATTTCATTTGCTTCTGTTATTTATTATCAGTCATGCTCTTGTGAGCAACACTATGCATGTAAGTTTTTACCTCCTGCTGGAATATTTTCTTTATTTTTATTTTTATTTTATTTTTTTAGTTGTAGGTGAACACAATACCTTTATTTTATTTATTTATATGTGGTGCTGAGGATCTAACCCAGGGCCTCACATGTGATAGGCGAGCGCTGTATCACTGAGCCACAACCCCAAGCCCAGGATATTTTCTTTATATGAAGGTTTTTTCTTAACCTATTTAATAATGTTTTCCCAAGGTCATTCATTTTAAACATTTTTCCCCCAACTTAATTTTTCTATTTCTTTTCATGGAAAAATGGAGTAACACAGCAGTTTCAATACTGAAGACTAAAGTTAAAAAAACAAAACAAAAAAAACCCCCTTAAATTCAAGGTACTTCTCCTTTAGAATTCAGTTAGGAAAGTATTTAGTTTTCTGAGTGTCAGCAATGTTGGCTATTGATAACTCTGTGTGTGTATGTGTGTGTGTGCATGGATTGAAACGCTCTGGAGACTTATAGCTGTGCTTTATATCACAGGGACGTGACTCTCACAGAGTGCAAATGAGAGGCACGTGGTTACTGCTGGCCTCTGTTTAATAGACCTTCTAGGAACGTGGGACTTTTTGAGAGATAGGCTTTGGAATACACATCATCTGCTAGATCAGGGTTTATTTTGAGCTAACAAAGATTTGCAGAGTCTACTGACACATAAAGCTTTGACTCCTAAGCTTCCAGATTTGAAAACAATTCAATGTTGAAATTTCTATGGGGCTCTATTTTTGCTTTGGCTTTCCTATTGATAAGAATGAGGGAAGCACACTCCCTCACTGTTTGTGTCTCCTCCATGCTAGATGGAGGTTAAGTGACCAAGAGGATTTATATACTCACGACTTTAATCAGCCAGCAGAAAACGATGCTAAAACTGTCTAGCTCTCTTTTCCATAATAGAAAAGAAAAACAAGTAAAATTTCCATTTTTTAAAAAGGAATAAATATTGTTCATGCAACGATTTTTGTGACCAGTTCAACAGTGCCTGCTGTAGTCATGATTGTGCTGGAGGGAAAGAAGCAAGCAATACAAATATTTTCTTTGTATTTGTTGCTTGAACCGTTGTGCAGTAATTAAACTTTGATGTTAAGAAATTGCTATATCACATCCCTCAATTTCATGGCCTTAAAATGAAATTTGAGTTTGTGTTGAGCACCTTTAAAAAAGTAATAATGAAACTGTAAAATGAAGATTGATGCAGGTGGTGAGTCATGTCTGAAATTGGGTATACATATATTTTATTTTCTGTTTTAATTTCAGGGGAATTACTTTGGGGGAAAACCGTTAGGAAAATGTTTGATAAATTATTGTTCCTCCTTTTCACTCCTTGCTGCTCCCAGCAAGCTATGTCCTGTCCTTGGAGGTATGCACCAAACCCAGAACCTGCTGAAAACCCTGTAAGATCCAGGTTAGTTTTCATTTAATTCATTAAATAAACATTGATTTTCCTATTGCAGTTGTATAGTTTTATGATTGTTAATAATCTGTCAGTTTTTTAAAAAAAGATATAACATGGGGAAATGCCTATATATATACTCACTATATATACTTATATAATGCCTATGTATATTTACATATATATAATACATATGTATTTGCATGTGCATATAGTATGAGGACTATCTAAAAGTTAAACTCACCCTAGAAAAATGGCTGAGAGGACATCCACCAAAATATTAACATTGCTTATCTTTGCGACAGTGAAACCTTGGATAGTAGATTTTTCCTCTTTTACTTTATTGCAGTTTCAAGTTTATATTTAGTGATTACTGTATATGTATGTATAGCATATAAATACACAAATATAGGTATACATACATGCATATATATAATGTTTATAATATAAAATATAGCTTATCCCTTTAAAGATAATGCTACATATGATATTATATATTTTGATTACTATTTCATAATTCAATATTACTTCATAATCAATGAACAGTTTTTTAAAAGCCCACTTTATATCCCTCACATCTTCTTTTCTTTTCTTCTTCTTCTTTTAGTATTGGATTTTGAATCCTGGGCCTCGTGAATGCTATGCAAGCACTCTACTACTGAGCTACATCCCCAGCCCTTTTAATTGTATTTTAGATAGGATATCACTATGTTGCCCAGGTTGGCCTCAAAGTTTCACTCCTCCTGCCTCAGCCTCCTGAGTAGCTGGGATTACAGGTGTGCGGTAACACACCTGCCTCACATCTTTGTTTCTTACTATCAGGCCTAAAAAAGAAATGAATAAAACCGACAGTGTAACTATGAAACCCAACATTATATAATGGGACATTTTAACAAATTCATATAAGAGGCTGGGGATATAGCTCAGTTGGTAAAGTGCTTGCCTCACATGCACATGGCCCTGATTCAATCCCTAGCACCAAAAAAAAAAAAAAGAAAGAAAGAAAGAAAAAAGAAATTAGTTGAAAAGGGCTTGGACAATTATCTTTTTAATTTTTGAAATGTTAAATAGTAAGAAAAAGAAAAAAGATGCCTAGAAAATTTTTTTTTCAATCTCAAAATGGTTGCAAAGCCACGAGATATTATAAATTTGATACAAATTTTAGGCACATTTGTCACTAAACAAAGAATTCATGAAGCAAAGTCGTGTGGATCCACAGCTTTACAAAAATACAAATAAGGCACTACATTCCTCACACCAGACGGACCGGTTTTTATCAACACGTGGAACTGTGTCATCTTTTCCCAAGAACAATCACAGTCTGAACTAGGTGTCAACCTAGGGGGAAATGTGCCAACTGTCAATGGTGGGGCAGGTGAGTCAGGCCTAGCACAGCCTTTCCCCACTCAGAGATTTCCCATCACCAGCAGCCCCACACCCTCCCCTTCCTTTGCCCCAGGTCCCTTGGCACAGCAGACACAGTCAGCTGACTCAGGTGGAGGGAGGGAGCCTGTGGAACTACCAAACACCTGGGCAGGAGCTACTGAATGCTCAGCCTATCCTGTACAGGAAACAACAGTCTCAAGTGACAGAAATTAGATCCAAGGAATGACTACCAAAAGCAAATATATAGAGCCCAACAGACCCCATAGAGGGGCCTGAAAAGCCATGTTTTTCTATGAATCCCAGATCTCACAACCCATTCAATCTAGTTAGAAGTCCTCAACAGTCTGCTCTGTGTTTATGCATGTTCCTAACAAAGCTACTCGATTTTTAGGACCCAGTCCCTCCTTCTTGATCCTATTCTTGAGTTTTCCTGCCTAAGTCTTGTGGTTCCAGCTAAGCTACCCCTGTTCTTTGTTTTTAAACAATTTCTCCTTTTGTGTCCTATGAATTTAAGTCACAGCCAAGAATATTTCATTAACTTATTCCACACATATTCATTAGACACTGAATATTCAGAGATGAAAGGACTTGATCCCTGCTCTCCATGGAGCTTCTGGTACTTTGGAAGGAAAGACAGATATGTAAATCAATTATTAAGATGATATAAGGAGGCTGATTCATGGTGGGATAGGGAGAGGGAGCAAGGGAGAAATAGACGAACTCTAGATAGGGCAGAGGGTTTAGAGGGGAAGGGAGGGGGCATGGGATTATTAATGATGGTGGAATGTGATGATCATTATTATCCAAAGTACAGTTATAAAGACACGAATTGGTATGAATATACTTTGTATCCAACTGGAGATATGAAAAATTGTGCTCTATAATAATAAGAATTGTAATGCATTCTGCTGTCATATATACATAATTTTTTTAAAAAAAAAATGCATTTAGTTACTATTGTAATGGGTGCACATACCAGGGACAAGTTCCAAGAAGAGGCAGATTTAAGCTAAATAAAATGTTGATGAATTCATTCTTTGACAAAGGCAATTGATGCATGGTAGAGTTTGGGGCAGTTTACAAGTAATTGCAGAATGGTTAGAATTGAGCTGTCCAATATGGTAACCCCTGGCCACATACAGCTATGTGTGCTAAAAATATAACTAGAAGGAAATGAAACACGCTGTAAATGTAAAACACACATGGGATTTCAAAGCCTTAGTATAAAAAAAGTGTAAACTATCTCATCAATATTCTGAATATCAATAACATGTTGAAATGATACCATTTTGGATCTTATTGAATTACATAAAATATTAAAATTATATTTGCCTGATTTTTTTTAAAGAGAGAGAGAGAGAGAGAGAGTCAGAGAGAGAGAGAATTTTTTAATATTTATTTTTTAGTTTTCGGCGGACACAACATCTTTGTTTGTATGTGGTGCTGAGGATCGAACCCCGGCCACACGCATGCCAGGCGAGCGCGCTACCGCTTGAGCCACATCCCCAGCCCTTGCCTGATTTTTTAACTTTTTTTTTTTTTTTAACCAGAGATTGAGTCCAGAGGTACTTAATCACTGAGACACATCCCAGCCCTTTTTTTATTTTGAAACAGGGTCTCACTAAGTTGCTGAGGCTAGCTTTGAATTTGCAATCCTCCTGCCTTAGCCTCCTGAGCTACAGGGATTATGTGGGTGCACCGCCATACTTGGCTGTTTTGTTGTTGTTGTTAACTTTTTAAAATGTGTCTAATAGAAAAAAAAAATTCAATGTCTTGTGTGACTTGTATTAAATTTCTACTGGAAAACTCAGAATTTAAAATTCTAGGTTAAGAGTGCTGCAAGGCTGCTGATGTAGTTCAGTAGTAGAGTGCTTGCCTACCACGTACAAGGCCCTGGGTTCTATTCCCAGCACCACAAAAAAGGGAAAAAAGAAGTGCTGCTATGGTTGGATAAATGTTCTCTAAAGGCCCATGTGTTAAAGGCTTGTTCCCCAGAGTGGCTCTATTGTGAGGTTGTGGCACCTTTAAGAGGTAGGGCCTAGAAGGAGGTTTTCAGGTCACTGGCAGAGTGCCCTTGGAGGGAACGGTGGGACTCCAAACTGCCTCTCCACTTTTTTTCTTTTTCCAAGCAATGGGGTGAGTGGTCCATGCACTCCTGCCATGATGGGCTGCCTTGCTACAGATCCCAAAAGCAACAGGGCCAACCGATCATGGACTGAAATCTCCAGAACTTTGAGTCAAAATTAACCTTTTCTCTGTATAAGTTGATTACCCCAAGTGTTTGTTATCATTCTGGAAAACTGACTAATACAAGTCCAAAAAATAAATTAAAAAGAGGCTAGACAAACAAGGAGCCAAATCTCTATGACCTTGGACATCAATCACACAAGGAGCATCACTAGGACACTTAGCAGGGAAGAGGGGGAAATATCAGATGTGTCTTTTATAAAGTCACTCTGGCAACAGAGTGGAGAAGAAATGAAGGCAAGAATTAGGACCAGAGGCAGGAAAGCTCATGGAGGAAAAATAAGACAGTCAATGAGGAATCAATCCTTCCAACCTACTGGATCAGCTCTCAGGAGATTCTTAACCTTCTTTGTGCCATAAGCTCCATAGGCTATCTATGATGAAAACCTCAGGACCATTTCTCAGATCAACGTTTTAAAATACAGGAAATAAAATACCCAGAATTACCAAGGAAACCAATTTTAGTCATCCCTTGGTATCTTTGGGGGGTCAGTTCTAGCTCCCTACCCCCATATGCACATCCTCAGATGCTCAAGTCCCTTAGATAAAATGGTGTAATATGTGTGTGTAACCTATGCACATCCTCCCCTACATTTTAAATTATCTCTAGATTACTTATGACACCTAGTACAGTGTAAATATTGTGTAAATAGTTGCATATTTTTGTATTGTTCAGGAAATAATAACCAGGAAAAAATATGTACCTATTCAGTACAGAAGCAATACCACAGCACTAACTATATTGTACATAGCAGCAACAATGTAATGTTTTCCCAAATATTTTCAAATAGTTGATTAACTATTCAAACAGACAGAAAGATGGACAAGCCCAGAACTTACAGATACAGAGGGCCTACTATATACTGAAATACTGTTATCAAGTTAAAAATCTGTGATTTAAGAAGCAATATGTATATGCCTCTTTATCAACACTGTAAGTAAGAAGTAGCAGCAGGTTGGATGATTACCATAACTTTAAAGTATTTATGAACATCCACAATATTTCAAACAGCTTCAATGAGATACAATGTCTGTGCCTCCAGTAGTAAGGCCTCAGGGACTGCTAATACAACATATGATCTATGGAAGAACCCCTGAAAACAATGTTCCTGAACTTTCCCCAGGAGTAATTAGTCAAGGCCCATATTAAATGGGAACATGGAGGGCTATGTTTATAGTTGAATGCTGTTTTAATTCTAGGATTTATTCCTAGAACACATCTAATAGAGCATACCTACACCCAGACACAACAACCAGGAGACATTTCAGCAGAATGTTGAATTTGCTTTCAGTTGATTAGAATCCATGTCGTCTTCTTGGTGGTTTGTTTTTGGAGCTGAGGTCCGGTAATCCTCTTGCGTCACTCACCCTCTTTCTTATTTATTTATTTATTTTTTGTGGTGCTGGGGATTGAACCCAGGGCCTGGTGCATTCTAGGCAAGCACTCTACCAACTGAGCTATATCCCCAGCCCTTGCCTCACCCTCTTCACTAGCTGGGACTATAGGCACATACCACAGCACCCAGCTTAGAGTCCATGTCTTTTTTCTCAGGAGTCAAGGATAATGACCACAGGAACAGGCCAGGAGACCCAGAGGGGAAGTCGTGTGTTGGGGTTCTTTCTGAGTTCTCAGGGGAGGTTTGTTTCTGTGGAGGCAGCCTCCCCCTCACCTTAAGAAATTTAGTTAAAACAATAAAACTACCACCATGCAGTATACTGGATCCTAATCCTGCAACCATTTGTTGCCCAGGAGAGCCTCAGATAGAGAACTGCTCTACCACACAGCACAGTTTCTTTAGTCATAGCATTTTTAAAAAATACTTTTTAGTTGCCAATGGGATTTTCACTTTATTTGTTTATTTATATATGGTGCTAAGGATCAAACCCAGGACCTCACAAGGTTCAATGCCAGGCAAGTACTCTACAACTGAGCCACAACCCCAGTCCCTAGTCATAGACATAAAAGTGCTTTAAAAAATGAGGACCCCACCAGGCACTGTGGCACACACCTGCAGTCCTGGCTATTTGGGAGACTGAGGCAGGAGAATCACTTGAGCCCAGGAGTTTGAAGTCAACTTGAGTTAACATAGTGAGACCTTGTCTCTCAATAAATAAGAAAATAAAAATAAGGACCTAAGCATTTTCTTAAAATTCCTTTACATAACAACTGGGTTCATTTTACCATTCTGGATTTGTGAATTATTATCAGACCAAATAAATCCATTAAGACTAATAATAATAGCAAACACTTACTTGCTATCACTAACTGTGTGTTAGGCACTAGTTTGAGCATTTTATAAATACTGACTCATCGAATCATTTAGTCTTCAAATAATCCTACTTGGAGGTTTTATTTTTATCCTTACTTTACAGATAAGGAAACTAAAACACAGTGAGTCAATAAGTTGCAGAGGTAAGATTAGAAATAGGTCATTGTCTGACTCCAAAGGTAGAGTGTGATCACTGAAGGCAGGACCAGGGCTTTTATCTCTGAATTTTCAGCACCAAGAAAAATATTGATTCATAACAAATGAATCAGCCATGCATCAAACACTGAGTGAACAGTTATGACAGATTATAGGCATTTCGACCATTTAGTGGTCCTGAAAAAGAAAGAGCTTACTCTCAGCTTCCTCTATTAATCTATCCATTTTTAACTTGGCAAGGAGAGACTTTACTGGAAAGATTATTGCAGAGGGAAGGAGGAGCTACTTCAGCAGGGAGAAGGGGGATATTGCAAGAGGGAAAAAGTTCTGATTATAAGATCCACAAGCTGTTCATCTTTTAAAAAATAATTAATGCAATTCTACTTCCCCAATGTTTAAAACTGGTGGTTATTGCCAAAGACTCTAACCAACCCTGCCACTCAGTTATCTTTCATACCCAGGATAAGTCGGGGGAAGGGGCAGAAAAGAAACAGAAAGGTATCTCAGACCCATGGTAAATTCTGGAAACTGACTTTAAAAGGTATGTGGAAATGGGAAATGGTAGGGAAGACCCTGAAAGTCACTAAAGAGTATCAAGGGGTGACCTTAAAACGACCAGAGGTGGAGAATAGTTCTTCATGGCAAATAAAATACACTAGAACTCGGCCCAGTCCACACAGTCAGTCATTTTCTATGGAGGTATCACACCCATCAGCAGTGTTTCAGACAGAATGGAGCCAACACCTGTGCTCCTCACAGGGTGATGCCAGCAGAGGAGCAGACACAATGGGATCCTTCCATATTTCTAGCATGGGAAGGAGGCAAGTGGTTGGGACTTACCTGTAGGTATATGGCCCCACCTCCTCTAACCGAGGGATCTCTCCTCTGAGGATCTCCTCTGGATTGGTGACATTGAAGAAATAGAACTGAGTATACACGGGCAGTGGGGGCTTCTCCCAGGAGTCAAAGATCTCGGTACCATTCCTTAACACCATATTCTAGGAAAGAAAAAACAAAAGGAGATTTACAAAACTGTAAGGCCATTGGTTTTGGACATGAAGCAGGAAGTATGCTCCCTTCTCAGATGTCCTACCTCAGTTATTTTAATTATTTCACAGGCATTCAATGGCTATCTCTTGAGAACAGTTCCATGCATTACACCAAGAGGCCCCATAGTCCCATGAAGCCATAGGTCCTCAATGAATATTTGTTGTAAAGGAAGGTTGCTAGAGACATAGCTCATGGGTGGGAACATGGCATTGCCAAAACCAAATGCCCCACTTGGCTTTGTTATTTTCAAAGATGTCACTGATGGTACAGCTGCTGAAGAATTTAGCCTCTTCTGAAAAGTACCATACACTTCCAGCTTGCCCAGGTGAGACAAGAACAAGGAGACAGGCTCCAGACCAGTTTGGGTCCTTCCAGTTGAGCTGAAACCACATTGATCCTGACTCACTTCACCACCAGGAGTTTATATGCATTTTTATATAAATCCCCAACAAATTCATAAAATGGAGATGCCTGACCCTGTTTCAAAGACAAGGAAACTGAGCCTCACTGAGTTTAAGCGACTATGGTAGACTGTATTCTCTGTCCATAATCCTTCCTTTGCTTCCTACCCTTGCCAGGTGTTTTGGGCTAAATTATATACCCCTATCACCCCCAAGTCTGTATGTTGAAGTCCCAACTCCCAGGACCTCAGAATGTAACTATATGTAGAGATTGGGTTCTTTAGAGAGGTAACCAAAGTTACATAAGGTCCTGAAGTTGGGCCTTAATCTAATATGACTAGTGTCCACGTAAGAAGTCAGGAGATATACATACATATATAGAAAAAGATCACATAAAAACACAGGGAAAGATGGCCATCTACAAGCCAAGGAGAGAGGCTTCAGAAGAAGTCAATCCTGCTGTCAAAGGACAAAATAACAATAATTTAAAGATTTTACTTGACTTTATGTGCTGCAAAATAGAATAAGTGTTCTGATGTACTGAGCAGAGGAGGTGGTATTACAGACAGAAAAGGCATGAGGAAAGTAGAAACAAAAACCAATAAAGTAGATTGGTCATTTTTTAAATTTTCCTTGTAAGCAGGGGCAATAGAAGTTCACTTTTAACAACAATTTACTTCAGGTTCTAGGAAATTTGGTTCTCTCTTTATTTTGCAGAAGATAACTTAATTTTGGTTTGGTTAACTTTATTATGAATGGCTCCATTTTGATTTTTAATTGGGTCTCTGGGGACCTGGTACAGAGCTCAGTCCGAAACAAGGCCTCTTAGTTTCTGTTGTTCAAGCTACCCAGCCTGTGGCACTTATTATGGCAGCCTTACCTAATGAATTGTCATGGTTCCCTAGGGCAGGAGTATTCTTCCCACCCCACTGATTTCAGGCCAGGCCAATGCCAAGGTTTCGCCAACTGAATGTAAGTGGGTGGTTGCAATGCAACATTTGAAGCTAAGGTCTTAAGATACATGGCACCTCTGTATCAGATGTCTTGGAGATGTCACTTTCTGCCAAGAGAAGAGCCTGGCAGCTGGTGATCCTCAGCCTAGATCCTGAAATGGAAATGTGCAGACCAGGCCTGAAGTTGACTAGAAGCCTAGAAGCCAGCCTAATTGAGCTCAGCCAGTCAAACCGAAACTGCAGCCAGCCTACACCCATCAAGGTGAAATAGATGTTACTTCAAGACAGTGAGATTTGGGTGCTATGTTATTCACAGTTGCCTAATAACATAAGCCTGATAAATAAAGTGGCTACAGCTAACAGGCAGACTCCTATTACCTTGTAGCCATAACAATCTTCAATATGTTAAAGGAGAAAAACTGTATTTCCATAGCAGAAATTATTAAAAGACACAATAAAGATAAAAGCACAGACTAAAAATAAATAAACCAAAATGAAAACAGTTATTAACTCTAAGCGTTGGGACTTTGGATCACTGTTATTTTCTCCTTGATGAGATTTTGTATTTTCCAACTTTTAAAATAATGAGTAGGGAAATTAATATTGAGAAAATTTTAAAAATAAAACTGAGAAAGGAAAATGGGGTCCATTGGTACAATATCATGACACTAGTGAAACAATAAGAATCAGATTGCAAGACGGAGAAGAGGCAGGAGGATTGGGAGTTCAAAGGCAGCCTCAGCAACAAGAAGACACTAAGCAACTCAGTGAGACCCTATCTCTAAATAAAATACAAAGTAGGGGCTGGGGATATAGCTCAGTGGTCAAATGCCTCTGAGTTCAGTCTCTGGTATTATCCCCTCCCCCACAAAACAGCATCAGATTGCAAGCAAAGCAGCCCCTGCTCTCCCTGTCAATCCTCTGACAAAGAAGCTCTGAGTGACAATAAACAGAGACCAGCTTCAAAACAGGTTGGAAAAACACTGGCTATAAATGTAACAAGCACATGACAGAATGTCAACTTTGAATAGCCCAGGGCTCCAATTTAATAGAAGCAATGTTGCAAGAAAACGCAATGACACAGCTCTATTATTGAACAGAAAAAATACCAAGAATCTCTGCTGAAGAAAAACAAACAAACAAAACAAAAAACAAACAAACAACCACAACAACAACAAAAAACAACGCAAGGTGACTATGGAATAAACAAATGCAGAAAAACTTCAAGTCAGTTTGGAATGTCCAACCTTCAGTTTTCTATCCAAACGATACATTGTTCAAATACTCTTGGTCTTCACTGACTGATTTAACCCATTATGTCCCATCATCCTATCTACAGGATTCCTGTAAAAACTTACATTGAGCAATTTTATAAGTGCCCTAAAATTTTTATAGGTATTTATAGGTGTTGGGTCATAATGGGATGAGCTGAGATCAGGATGATGAGATGGAAAAAAATCAAACTATGAAATCCCTTGTGTTCTTCCAACCTCCAAGATCCTGCTCTTGACTCCTTGGCAAGTTGTTTTGATCTGTTCTGCCACACACTGATCACTTCCTGCCTCAGGTATGGGAGATATTTAATCAATCATTTGAAGCAGTTAGGAGCTTTGTAACTTTTTATCTTACCTTCTAAACAGAAGCCTAACCTATTTGAGGAAGAGAGAGAAACAGTCAGTTCAAGCCCAGAGTACAAGAAAACACTGTAACTTGAAAGGTCCTGCGGCTGATAAGAGGTATCCAACCTTTCTCTACTTATGTCAGATCTGGGTCTGGAACTCAGAGAAGCTTTTCCTCCATTCTCCATTCTCTTATCCCATCTCTGCATAAAACATTTTAATAAAATATTTATAACATACTACACATTTTAATTATACATGTTATATGGTGGAGTCTCCCGTGATAAAATACACATACAGCACTTAAAAAAAAAACAGCTCAGTTACTGGAGTTTAACCTACCTACAACTAATATGTTACATATGGGGTCTAATGTGTAAATAATATTACTTATCTTCTAAAGGATTTTGAAGATCCATAGATATTTAAAAAGTTGATTTCATTAAAATAAGGATCTCTTTTTCTTGTCCATGACGTTCCAGAAAAGGGCAAGACAATAATTTTTCCTCTTCCACAAATTGCTTGAGTGTCCCCAATAGGACAAATTCTCCCTTCCTTTGAACCTTCTGACATATTATATAAGAATTGCTGAGGCATTTGACCACTGAGCCATATTCCCAGCCCTACTTTGTATTTTATTTAGAGATAGGGTCTCACTGAAAAATTGAAGTTTCTAGGAATTAACACAAAGCATATGAATCTAGCAACCTAAAATGGAAAGAAAAATGCCACTATTCAGTATGTCAATGTATTAAGTTATCTGATGGTGTCTCAAAATGAAAAGTGCTTATCTACAAAAAGAAGAATAGGGTGTTTGTTTGTTTAATACTTCCTATAGCACCTGGGACACCTAGAACAGTGACCTCCCTGGAGAAATATTTGTTCAATCAACTAAGTATGATCCTAGGAAACATAGACACTAGCTTCCCTTGATTTTGCTTGTGATATTGGAAGAGAAGATAGTCTTGATCAGATTCCTTCAGCCAGGCAGAAAAAAACAAGGGTGGAGGCAAAGATTGGGGAGAAGCCAGGTGCAGCACAATCTGCCATTAGCCATGACTCTAGCAAGCCATCAGGGGCTATTTCAATTGTTATCACTAATATTTTAATTTGCTTGTTTAGTTAGGGAATCAAGTCTACTAAATGTTTATTTCTTTCCTGAAACAGAGGGACATGTTAAAGTCAAAGCAGGCAAGAAAAACCAGAGGACTAACCAGGCTGATTGACACTTGAGAATTCTCTTGGGTTGCATAATTCTTTTTATTTTATTTTATTTTTTAGTTATAGGTGGACACAATACCTTTATTTTATTTATTTATATGTGGTGCTGAGGATTGAACCCAGGGCCTCACACATACTAGGCAAGCACTCTACCGCTGAGCCACAACCCAGCCCACCCCCCCCAGGGTACACAGTTTTGAAGCGATTTTTTTTTAAACAGATAAAATTATTCATACACTGTGAAAAGTGTCCAGAAAAATCAGCAAGGAATTTAGAGTGCTAAATCAACCAGGGAAGTGCAATGTCAGGTGGCTGCACCTGGGGCTTCTGGAGAGCTGAACCTAGGAGCACTAAGCTCACCCTGTTTTGCAAGAATAAATGAAGACTAGAAGGAACCGGTTTTCTTTGTTTCCATTCCTTCTCCCTCCCTTAGAGTTTATCAGTAGCATTTTATAGAATCTGATTTTCACTTAAAAAAAAAAGGAACAATTATTTTTAGGGTAACTAAAAAATTAAAATCTTTAAATTATCTTTATTTCCCCCACTTTATCTGCTCATTGTGTTCCCACACAGGTATGCTTTACATCTGCTTTTTACATTTAACATAGATCATTAAGTACGTTGCTTATATCTATGTAGTCTTTTTAATTTTTTAATTGCTTTTTTTCTAACCTAAACTATAATTTTCTAAGTCATTCTTTTCCTGTTCCACCTTCCGGTTATCACCCCTCTCCGCCCCCTCCAGGGACCAAACCCAGGGCAGATACTGCTGGAAAGAGCTTTACCATTGAGCTGCACTCCAGCCCTTGTTTCCAGTTTTATGTTAACAGCTTGTTGTTTGGGGCTGGAAGAGAGGACCAACCGTGATTAATGACTCCTGCCCGGGCCCCCTTGTTCTGTTTCACGTTTGCTGAGTTGCCTATATTTCACCAGACTCACTGGAGTGACATGATCTGTTTTTGTTTGTTTGTTTTCTTCTTTAGACCATGCCCTGACATCCTCTTAACCCCAACCTGAAGATGGTAATAACTAAGACCACAAGCATTTACTGAGCCCTTTGATTAGGTCCTGAGATACACACACAACTGGTCTCAATTAATCCTTATCTTGCTCCCAGTCCACCCCTCCTCCCATTTACACTGGTTTAATCTTCTACAACTCTTTCCTGTGTCAACTCAACATAGGCAGTTGGCACAAGGTCAGGAGTGTCAAATAAAAACCAAATCTTTGGTGAGGAGAGACTATTTGAAAGGATTATTGCAAGGAATATTTGAGAGACAGCTCTAATAATGATATCTCCAGCAATCTCAAGGGTTAGGCAAAAGAGTTTTCTACAGGAAGGAGTCAGGTCCAGAAGAACAGGGTATGGGAAGAATTAGGGTGGATGCGAGTAGTGGGATCAGACAATGATCAGTGATTTCGCCTGGAGACCAGCCTATATGCTGACAGCCATCACAGTTCATGGGGAATTTTATAGGGAGACAAGACTTCAGATCTCCTTTCTTAGTTATAGATAACCAACTCCAAATGATGACTTCATGAGAATCAGCAAATGTGAGTGAACAGATGTTTCACTGCTCAGGTTTATCTTTTGGTTTCCATCCAGCTCTTAGGTAACCAAAGATCCAAAGGAAAAGTGGGAAAGTTTCCAGAAGCAAGGAATGAAGGAAGACAAAACCATTTCCAGAAAGGGGGATACGCCATGCTGTTCAGGCATCTATGAATAGTCTGACTTGAACTCGTCACTCCAACTTTTAGGATAGAAATAAACATTTGGTAGACTCGAGTCCTTAACTAAATAAGCCAAATGAAAACACTATTCACACACACACACACACACACACACAAAAACCAAAAAACAAAAAAAAAAAACAACAAAAAAAACAATCCTTGATAGCAGGCCAGAGTCACAGCTGGCGGCAAATTCTGTTCCACCCGGCTTGGCTGTCCCTGGTAGGCCACCTCTCAGGGTAGTTCTCTGCCCTGGCAGCTTCCTACTTGAGTGGATGACATCCAACAAACTCACCCACTTCTTTTATTCCATTCGAATCTCCCCTTCAACAGTGGTGCTTTTTATGTACTTTTCATATGTCTCTTCTTCTCCACCTCACGGCTGAGGGTCGTCAGGGAACCTTCTCTAAACCCCGGGTACACCGGGGGCTCTGTGTTTGTGCACTGGTGCGCGCCCTTGCGCACGCGCGCGTCCCCTCCACCGCCCTCCATCGCCAAGTCCGCAGGGAGAAGGGGAAGCAGAGAACAGAGGGGAGTTGTAAATACAGTTGGCTGCCAGCGTTTCTAAAACAGTTGCATCTTTATTTTTTATCTTCTCCTGAGTTTCGGCTCAGAAGAGAGTTACCATCAGTACCACTTGCCAGCTGCTAGAGTTAGGGGCTGCACAAGGCTTTACTTACGTTATGAATTAATTCGAGTCGCGCAAAATAAGAATTCCCTTTTTTTTTTTTCGGTTTGTATAATTCTGTAAACTTTCCCACTGCAGTGACATTTCAGAGTCACAGGAAAAAGAGAGAGAGAATTTACCCCTGTATTCATGCTATCGCTGTAAACATGTGGGTTTATTTTTCTCTGGTCTTTTATCTACATATATATAAATTAAGTCAAATTTGATCAAGTCCAGGTCTGTAAGTGTTGCAAAGCCTGTGCTTGGCCACTCCACAGCACCCCTATTTACAGTTACAGATTTAGCAAATAAAAACACAGATTTTCCAGTTTAAATTGAATTTCATATAAACAACAATTTTTTTTTTTGAATTGGTATGTCCCAAATAACACATGGGTTATGTAAACAAAATGCTTTAATCCCTCTGAGATGCATACTGAAGGATTTAGGGGCAGAGTGTTTTGATGCCTGTATCTTATACTTAAATACTTTCCCCAAAAAAGTGTACATGAGAGAGATGAAATAAATATGGCAGGATGTTAACAACTAATAACTCACAGTGAACAGAAATATTGCAGGACACATACTATCACTAAAACATTTGTTACCATGTGGAATTCAAATTTAACTGTACATCTTATAGTTTATCTGGCAACCCTACTCCCAGAGGGACTGTAAAACTACAGAAAAGCCATAAATTGATCTCTTACTTCCGGAGGAGTCACCCTGATCTTTTGAGGAAAGGAAACCAGGGCAGCTCCCCACACAGGAGGAACCAAGAAAGGGTGAACTGAAACCTAGAGCTCCTGGTGACTGCTCAGTCCCCCTTATGCTAATGTATCCAGAGAAAACCCCTCTAACCCTTGCCACCCAAAGAGGTCCAGAAGAGGGCCCTGTTTTGATTTAAATTTCCAATTTCTGCCCCAGATATTAAACATGTACTCCCAGACTTTGCTCTGCAAGGGAAGGACTGGGAAACTAACAAATAATAACCTTAAGCTCAGGCCTGGAGAATGTCTGGCACAAGAAGGCATTCATTCTGTCAGATACAAGGAGCCAGTATCCCTGGTCACAGCCCAGTGCCAGCCTAAACTTAACACCATGGCTTGGGAACAACTGATCCCCTTCTCTGAGGATTCTACCTCAGTGACAGCCACCGGATGAACCTTGTAATCAGCTGAGTTTTCTTCATTAAACCAATTTTTAAAAATCAGCATAATTGATCCTAAATCAATTTTACCATGTGACTTTGGATGGCACTAAATGTGGTCAAGCAGAACATGATGAATGTTTCCAAGCACAATACTGGGACACTATCAGTAAAAGAAATATTAGAATGATGACCAACTTATGTGCTGAATTTGCAGCATCAACAGCCAAACTTATAATTTATTCTGAGAATTTACTTTTCTGTTTATCATCCAATATGTATATAGTGAGGGCTTTCAATATGTCTGACAGGCATAAGCCTGTTTAGGTGAAGACACAAAAGTCCCACTGACTTATAATCAAGAAAATATTGCATTTCATCAGGTAAAAATACCTAGATATCATGATAAATTATCAATCAACAGGAATTTGTATACTGATATTTAGAAGAGACAGTTAAAAGCTGCAAATCATATTACTTCAAATGTTCAGCAAAGAATCAAGTGCTGCTTTCAATCTCTACTCACCTAAGAAGCTACTGATGGTTGTTTACCTTAAATCAAGCAAACTGTTCCTCTGTCCTTCCCTACCCACTCCATCTTGCTTGTAGAAAATTGGGACAATGAACTAAAAGGAAGAAAATTTATTTGCCCTGTCATCCATGCTATCACTATTAACAGGTGGATTTATTTCTCTCTGGTATTTTATATATGTGTATAAGTATATTTTGGATAAAATGAAGATCATAAGATATGTATTATTTCATATCAACTTTTACTCGCCCTTTTATACACGGTTATTATTAGGTTTTAAAAATATTATTTTAATATCTGTATGCTTTTCCATTGCAGTGATAAATCAGTTTACTTAGTCATTCTCTTATTATTGGATATTTGTGGGGTTTTTTTTTCATACTGCAGCAAATGTTCTTGAATATCTTTGAATATCAAGTCATTGATTAATTTCTTAGAATTAGTGGGTCAAAATTGTCACAAACAGATGAGCCTGTAAATATTGTCAAGTTATTTTCAGAAAACAGTTTATGAGCAATTACCTCAGCATTTCCACATCAATACTGATTTTAAAAGATTTTTAGAAATTTTTGATTATTTAATAGTGGCAAAAGAGCATCTTGGATTACTAGGAAAGTATGATATTTTTGATTATGATTAAAGTAAGACTGCTTTAAAATAAAAGTAAAGTTTCCACCAGCATAATCTTAAACTTGAATGAACAAAAAGCAGATCAGAGGCAGGAAAGAAATCTCCATGAGTGGATGACAATGGGCAGGGAGTCACTGACCAGGCTGTGGCCTGATGTGTATGCGATAGATCAGAGGATTAGGTTCGACTGCTGACCACCGACATGATTTAATATAGCCACAAGTCACATCACCTCCAAGTTGGTCTGAAGATGACCTTTCAGGAAGTTAATGTCACAAGAGTTGTTGAACAAACTGTCCTGGTGTAAGCCATTCCAAATGACAAAAATAAGCACTTAGGGAATTGCATTAGACTTTGATGGCAATCAGCTATACTTTTAAGAAAACTTTCATGACTCAAGAGCACTGCTAGTCACTGTTTCAGGGCAACAGGATGACTTAATAATTAAACACAACTTATACATCCATGCTGCCATTTATAGAGTCTAAATTTACCTAGAGGTGATGCAGACCTGGCTGAATAGTGTATAAATGGATCTTATTGGATTTCAGATTAATAAAACTTACCAAATATCGAAATATCTGTTGTTTTGCTTTGTGTTTAAAAATTTCTCTCTCAATTAACCAAACCCAAACCAGACTCTTATAGTTATTTAAGAAATGCCCACTACTCAACATTTCTCTCTTGTGCTAAAAGAAATAAGCTGCCATTATTATTCTATCCTTATTTTAACTTAGGAACCAAAATATTGGCATTCATTGTTTTTGTAGCACTGTTGTTTAACTCATTTGGCTTTAATTGCAACTGTCATGATTTTAGCTAATGAGATCTGAGGCTAGTTCATGAGTGAGCTGCTGCTCTGTCTATAAAGTCCATACAGGACCATGTGGAGGAATAGCTATCCCAAAAATCCTCCTGCCATGAAATACTGACTAGGGTATGTTTTTAGAGGTTTTAGGTGATTACACATGTGCAGCCAAGGTTAGGAACTGCCAGTCTAATGGGAAAAAGCAGCTACCAGAAGGGAACTTAAACATAAGACAGTAGGTGAGAAAAAGAATTTTAAGGTTTGAATAAACAAGAAATGTGGCCAAGGGAACAATGTCCAGGTTCTATGCATAACTTGTACGTCCAGTCTTTTTTTACAACTTGTTTGGTTATGATTATATCTCTTAAAGCTGAACTATGTGATGTGTTCCTTACTTCTTATTTATACCTATGTCCTCTCTTCTTTCCATTACTGATTATCAGAAATTAAGTATAAAAAGAAGATTCCCTTAAAATGGACTTGCAAGGGGGGGGGTATTGAAAAGGACACAAAATTTCAGTTACACAGAATGAGTAAGTTCAAGAGATCTGTTGTATATCATGGCGACTATAGCTAAATAGCAATGTATTTTATGTGTAACTGTATTTCAAAATTGCTAAGAGAGTAAATTTTAAGTTCTTTTTTTTTTTTCCAGCGGGGTGAGGGATATCAGGGATTGAATCCCAGGGCCCTTAACCACTGAGCCACATCCCCAGCCCTTTTTTATATTTTATTAGAGATAGGGTCTTGTTTAATTGCTTAGGGACTCGCAAAGTTGCTGAGGCTGGGTTTGAACTCGAAATCTTCCTGCCTCAGCCTCCAGAGTGGCTGGGATTACAGGTGCACCACAGCACCTGGCCCAGATTTTAAGTTCTCACCATTCAAAATAATAAGTATATGAAATAATACATGGGTTAATTAACTTGATTTAGTCATTTTATGATGTAAACATACATCTAAACATCTTGTTGTATACTATAAATATATACAATTTTTTAAACATTTTAATCAGTAAAATAAATTTTAAAAAATAGGACTTCTGATGAGTGATGACATTACTATAACAATGGCATTGTGCTTCAATCTTTCCGGACAGGGTGTGAAAATCAGTGAAGAGGTTAGATGGATGAAAGAACTCACTTCTAGGTAGAAATATGCCCTGTCCCATTTTTGTTAAACAAGTGACCCTCTTCAAGCTGTCTTTCGATTTCTCTCTTTTGGTAAACAGGGTCAGATACAGAGAGCTATTTCTCTATTCTAAAAAAGACAACAGAGAAAGCATGATGACAAGGGTACCTTTCTTGGGCATTGGAATCTAAGAGGGTGTTAATGACAGTGGATGCTGTGGTAGGAATGTCTCTACTAAATGTCTCTGTTGAAATCCTCACCCCCAATGTAGTGGTGTAGAAGGTACTTTGGGGAAGTAATTAGGTCCTAAGAGCACAGCCTTCATGAATTGGATTCAATGCCCGTATAAAAGAGGCTGCTGTGTGAAGCTATTGACAAGACCTCCATCTATGAGGAAGCAGGCCTTCACTGGATGTCAAATCTGTCAGTGCCTTGACTTGGACTTCCTAGCCTCCAGAACTGTAAGAAATACATTTCTATTGTTTATAAGCCATCCAGTCCTTGGCATTTTGTGGAAGCAGTTCAAACTGGCTAAGACAGCAGAGAACAGGGAAGGCAGGTTCCAACTAAGGGCTGGTCCCTATCTTCATGGACCGCTGCCACACAAGACTTGGTGGGGCCAGCACTGCAGAGTATCCACAGGTTCCAAGAGAAGCTAGAAATCTGGATCACTGGGTGAAATTTCCAGATCTTTTCCCCAACCTCCAATTCTGGAGATTGAACCTCCAGAGTCTCACATGTGCTAGGCAGGCACTCCACCTCTGAGATACATCCCCAGCCTTTTAAAATTTTATTTCCAGACAGACTCACTAAGTTGCTGAGGCTGGCTTTGAATTTGTGATTCTCCTGTCTCAGCCTCCAGAGTAGCTAGGATTACATGAATGTGCCACCAATCACAGAAGTTTCCCAATTTTAAATGTATAAGCCATTCATGAGGCAAATATGTGACCACTGTCCTATAGAATGGGACAAATGTAAAGCTAAATGACAACATGCAAATAAAATCATTCCCAAAGATATAAATTTCATCCATACTTCCATTCATCCAATAATTTTTATTGACATCCCCCTTTTTTTTTTTTCAGTGCTGGGCCTTAACCATGCTTGACATGTGCTCTATCACTGAGCTACACCCCCAACCCCTGACCACCTGTTTTGTATAAGGTATTGCATTTGACAGTATGAGAAGATGGTATAGAATTAAATAAGACAGGACCTCTACCTTCAGAAAGAGATTTCAAGCTAGTTTAAAATGCCAAACAATGTCATATGGATTGAAAATCCTTGCAGGGATGCAGCTAGAAGGGAATCATTGAAATTTAATTATAGAGATGCAGATATTCTCATTTAATTTGAACAGCACACAGCTAAAGACAGGAGATATGCAAACAATTGTTTTTAACACTGGGTTAAACTATTATTTTTAACACTGGGTTAAAAACAGTGAACCCAAACTATTGTTTTTAACACTGGGTTCCTGGGGACACTTGAAGGACACAGTCAACAAATAACACACTTAAAAAAAAATCTGGTGGTTTGAAAATGTTAGTAGTATAGTTTCCAAACTGGTCTTACAGAAACGTAAGACAAGGAAATTATGTATTTTAAAAATTATTCTAAAAATTAACATAGTTAAATGAAAACTGGATCAGTATAGTGTGTAGACACCTGGGATCTCAGGGGATTCCACAAAGTCAAAACTATCATAATAACACTGAGATAGTGTTTGCCTTTTTTACTTGCATTCTGAGAGTAGAGTGGAGTTTTCCAGATGCTACCTGACATGTAACATTTCCTTGCTCTAATGGTTACTGGAGTATGTGTGTGTTCTTGTGTTTGAAAAAGTTCTTTAAAAATATCAGTTTTAATTTAAAAAAATTTTTTTTGTAGTTGTAGATGGACAGAATGTCTTTATATTATTTATTTTCATGTGGTGCTGAGGATGGAACCCAGTGCCTCACAAATGTTAGGCAAGCGCTCTGCCACTGAGCTACAGCCCCAGCCCACTAGTTTTAATTTTTAATAGTGTAAACATCAATAGATATAACCCACAGAAACATAAATTATTTGGGATCCTCAACATTTTTTTAAGAGGTTAAAAAAGATAGAGGCCAAAATATTTGAATTGGATTACAAAGTCAGTAAGGGGAGGCATGGTATCTTGTTCACTGTTAATCCATTCTGCCTTGAAAATGATACACACTCTGTCAATATTTGCTAAATAAACGAATGACTGCTAAAGCATATACCTAAAAGTGCTTTTAGAAATAGAAAGCAAATAGCTTCAACAACCTTTATTTTCCTTTAGATACTTAGTTACCATCTCTGATTAAAAACAGTCCCTTTCTCAGTGTATTGTGTATGAATAGTACATATCTTGATGATAAAGTCCACAAATGTCTCCTCACTTGGCCAACCTCCTATGTTATCATTAATGAGCTTATTCCCACCTGCTGATTCTTCTCTGGGAAACAAGCAAATGTCTGGTAGAACAGATGGTCGGCCCCTTTGCTGTGGCCTGACAGTCTGAAATTTTGCTCTTTATTAAGCAAAGCAAAAAATTTTCATAGGCAAAAACTTCCCCTCACCCCAATCTTTGCTTTAATTTAATTTGGAGAATGGTAGTAATTATTAGTAGTAATATCCTCAACTAGAATCCCCATCTCAAGAAATGAAGATATGGGCTACTATAATCATTATCCAAACTAGTAATGGATTTCATGGTTAGCTCTTTAACTTGATTAACGGGTTTGGGCAAGGTCTGCTATTTTTTACATTTTCATAAGCGATTTTGCATCTCCCTAGAGTCTGGGTACTATGCTGAGAACTACTGGTCTACTCCATTGCCATAAATATTAATAATAGGTGCATTTGTGGTCAAGGTGGAATAGTAAGAAGCTGAAAGAAACATACTATGATTGTGCTATCACAAGATCATATTTCTAGAAGCCAGCAAAGAGTTGCATAATTTTGCTTAGGAATCAAAGAATCCTGCAAGGAAATAAATGATATTGCCTTTGTAGGTTGGTCATTTCTGCTTGTGCTGAGTCAACCACATCACTCTGATATAAACCCAGAAAGGCGAAACTAAGCGTTGAAGCATGACTATGGGAGTCTCAGCAGCTGGAAAGCCATGCAGAGGTGGAGCTTGGGAAGCCCCAGATGCATAAACAGCTAGGGCAGGATGAGTCAGAAGAGGAAGCTGGTTGGTGGAGAAAGAAAAGGAACGAGTGGGAAAGTATGCCTGGTTCCTGCTGACTTTCCAATTTTTACTGTACTCTCAGGAGGACTTAATATGCTGTGCTTCTCATCCTTAGGTATCTAAGGGCTCCCCCCTCCAGCTTAGCTTGAGCTAGCTTGAATAGACACAGCTCTTAAAGAGCATGAGACCTTTTTAATGCCAAAGAGTGGAAGTCAGCGCAGTATATGAAGACAATGTGACACGGAGTGGGGGTGGGGAGGCATAGAATTTATTGTCCAAATCAGAAATCTTTTGGAGGAAAGAGGGTGCTAATATTTAAACCAGAACAATAGGTACCGGGCAGGATGATCCTGGGCAAAGAGAACGTGTGGCCATCCTTGAGGTGGGGAAAGTGGGTTCAGTATCAGGAGACCCAGCACACATGCCTAACTCTACCCCTACCTCTCCATTGGACTGTAGGTAAATTACTTACTTTCCCTAGGCCTCACTTTGCTTAAATGCAAAATAACATATAAAGCAATCTCTTCATTTTTCTGATTAAGAAAAAAATTGTAATGAATGATATATTCACGTATGAAAATTTCACAGTGAATCTCATTAATTTGTACAATCAATATGTTCATAACTATAATTTTAAAAGACAAAAATATTAGATATAGAAACTGGAGAAAAAGAAAAATCTTACATTAAGATTCTAAGTTTTCCTAGCTTCCAATAGAACCAACTCAGGAGATAAAGTATATACCCAGGAAGGAGCCCTCTAGGATAATATATAGCTGATCGCCTTTACATATACAGCAACAAAGTTGTTTTACTGCATTGACTTTAAAGAAGAAGACTTAATGAAAAATGATAAACGAAAATCAAAAAGAAGACTCCATATATTCACCAACCAAAGCTACTTGGTTAAAAATGACTCTATTTTATTTCTTGAGACATTAGTAGAACCCTTGAAAGTTGCTACATTCCCAAAGAGGCCAGCTACTACTCATTTGCCCAAAGCCTCCATCCAGGTGAAGGGTAAGTGTGTTTGTCCTGTTCATTTGCTATACCCTGCCTTGGCCTGTGAAGAAGAGGTAAAAGGTATGAAGTCTCTTTTCCTCTCATTGATTTTCTTGCCAACCCATTTCTTGTTAGCCTAAGGTTAGTTCCACACTCCTGTTTCTATTAAATGTTCAAACTGTCAACAAGTCTGCAGGGATCAAGAGGTAAATTTACTATTCTGAGGTGTATAACTGCCCCTAAATAAAAGTCACTGTGCCTGTATCATAGAATCTCAGAAATTTGGAGCTAGAAGGAATTTGAGTTACCATAGAAGCTTCAGTCAACAGATGAGATGGGCATGGTGGCACACGCCTGTAATCCTAGGGACTTGGGAGAATGAGGCAGGAGGATCACAAGTTAGAAACAACTTAGTGAGACTTTCAGCAACTCAGTATAGTTGTTGATCCCTAGTATAGTAGTAATAGTGGTAGTAGTAGTAGTAGGAGGAGGAGGAGGAGGAGGAGGAAGAGGATGAGGAAGAGGAGGAGGAGAGAAAACTATAGCTAAACACAATAACAAATGTTAATGTTCTGGCATTGTGTGAGGCACTAAGCTGATGGCTTTACAGAAATAATTTTATTTCATTATTTGACAACCCAATATATTCTTATTATCCTCATTTTCAAAATGAGAAACCTGAATCTTTCAGGGTTAAATGATTTGCTACTAGGAAATTTGTTTAATTAAAAAATAAATTTAAAATAACTTGCTATTTAGTTTACTCAACATAATCCAAGTATTTGTAGGTGACAAAAGGATTTGAGTCTAGTTCTGCTGTTTCTCAGGGCACTCTTCTTTCCATTAAAACGATCAAAAGTGAGACAACAGTGGTTCAGTTTTGGAGTGCTTGCCTAGCATGTGCAAAGCTCTGAGAATAAAATTAAAAAGGGAAACAGCAGGCATTTATTATGTCCCTACAATGTAGCAGGCACTGTGCCAGATGTCAAGACAATTGGTTGGGCTACTACATGAAATACAACATGAAATTCTTCCTTCTCCCTTGTAAGAAGAAAAGGGTTTGCCGGGTCTCTACACTAGGTCTTTAGGAAAGTTCAAGTGCTTGATAGAAAAGGCCTTGTTAATGCCATAATGTCCCCCAGGAAATGAATATATGGGCCCAAAAGGAGGAAGGTACTACAAGGCCTCTTTTGCAAAGCAGAACATTGAATAGCAATTATTACAGGGCTTGCCCAATACAAGGCAGTCTCCAGTGAGCCAACACAGGCTGTTGGTACAAGAATATTTTAGTTTTTTCCACTATAGTCACTGGCCATCATAAAAGTCTCCCTTTAGTCACCTATGGTCACTGCAGAGCACAAGGATAATGTTCACTTTGAGATAAATTATTCTTACAGGAATTACTGTACTAATTACTTCTCATAATTAGCCAAACTATGCATTTGAACTTCATCCCTTTTCCCTCTCCTTTTTTTTCAATGGACAACTTTCCAATGAAAACACTAAGAACTAGAAATAGAAGAGTGGATTCAATTACAACTATATAATAGTCAAATTATGAAAGAATTATTACATGATAATACTAATAGGAATATAATGACTGTCCTATATTGGTCATGTGTTTCTTGCCTGAGATTATGTAAAATTCTACATTTGCCCCATAATACTATGCAGAGGCAGATTCAGATTTTATGGGTCCTGAACCTCATATAAATTGAGGGGTCCTTCCTGGGAATAAAAATTGGGATACAGAATTAGGTACAGGGCTTTGGAAGGGCCTCTGCAAGTGAGGGATCTAAAGCTTAAGTTTTATGAGCCCCATAGTAAATATACCACTGTGTCCAAAATACTAACATCTCTCATTCCTACTTTTACAAGTAATGAAACGGAGGCTCAGAGAAGTTGCCCAGAGGAAAAAACTTGAAAATGGCAAATTTAGGATCTAAATACAGTGTGTCTGACTCCCAATCTCATGTACGCTTTCATCGTGTGTCTTCTAATAAAAACAAAATTGCTATCATGTATTAAGTACTAACTATATCCCAGGAAAATCATATCCATTTTCTTGAATAATTCTTATAACCGTTCTACGTACACTATTTGTTATTATCTCCATTTACAGATAGGGGAAATGAATGAAGAGGGATTAAACAACTAGTCCATGGTCACCCAGCTAGAACCTGAAGCCAGGATTCATTCCCAGGAGTTTTTATCTGCAAAGTCCTTACTCTTTCCCACTGTCCTGTGCTACCTTGTACCCTACAGATTATCCAGGAAAGAGTGAAAAGAGTGAAAAGGTAAGGTGTGTCCTCTGGTTGAGTTACAACATTCCTGAATCTGTTCACTTAAACTAGTCTTAACCTTTTATTTCAGACATCCCATTGTACAGTGCTACAGAGCTGGGGTTGGTCAGTTCTAAAGGACCCCTGTACTGGAACATCAGTCTTTGGCCATTCCTTATGGAGAAAATCAACTGGAAAAACCTATACAAACTTAGGTATTAGGCTGCCTTATAGCAACACTCCACCTGCAATCCGGGCCAACATGAAATGGAGACCCACAGGGAATCTGAGGGCTGGCTAGAGCTGAGGAACTGGGAAGATCACTCACCCTATCTGGCTCCCCTGAAACAATTCTTTAAAGCCATACAAGAAAATTCACATATCAACTATCAGATTACTTAGACCCTAAAAACAAGGGTTTACATCCTCAAACAAATCCTGTGAAATCTTGATTTGAATGTGGAGAGAAAAGATTTGCTTTATTTTGTTCCTGAACTCGGTGCTCAGGAAAAGAATGGTCTTTGAGAAGCTCAGACAGTAGACCTTGTCTTCCCTTGGCAATGTGAACTTGTGAAAAATTAAATGATGCTTTGCCATGGCACTTTCTTTAAAAATTGCCTTTAATTGTCAGATTCCAAGTAATTGATTACTTCTCAAAACCTCTGTTAGAGGGAGATAGCTGTTATCACCTGGAATAAAACAACTTTACTAACCAGGAAGTAGAGTAACTCAACCTGGACAAGGCCTGGACTCTATTTTATCTAGCTGATAACAAGTGTAGATCAGTGGTATAAAAGCATGAAATTGTTGGTGCTAAAAAAGAAAGGCTGCTCCAGTGACTTGAAAAAAAAAAAAAAGGAAAAAGATCCCAGTACCTTTCTCTTTCCTCTTTCTACATGGCTTGGTGGATGTGGGTGAAAGGGCAGAGGAAATGACCAGTTAAGTCAAAGGATGGAGAAGGCTCCTGACATAACTAGCTTTGCAGCCTACTCATGCAAGGGGAGAGACAGGTCCCAATTCCTAGAGGGATCTACATGCACCTGTGCCTGAGAGTGGTGGCTGTCTAAGAAAGGCAAGAATGATGGTGAGACAAGGTGACACAGGTTGTTGGTGCAAGATACAAAGCTGCTAAGTCTGTGTAAGCAGATTTTGATGGATGAAATGTCACCTAGTCCAACGACTTGGTCTGTCTACTCCAACTGCCCTACCCAGAACAGGAAGGCAAGAACACAATAGACCACACACCCACTTCTCCTCCCCAGCCCTACACCACTTCAAAGGCTAGGCAAGCAGCTAACATAACCTGCCTCTTCTGTGGTGTCTTTCATTTACTTTTAGTTCTTCATGAAACAGAAAAACAGTTTGGGTCCAACAGAGATTGAGGTGTGTGAGGGGGGTAGGGAAAGATACAAATGGCAATCTAAGTGCAAGCATTTTTGAAAAGTCAAGAGTCACAGTCCAATTTGTTATTATGAAAGGAAACACAGTCATCTGCATTCCTCTCGCTCCATCTCCATCCTTTAACCCTCTCTACAAAGCACAGGAAGAAAGGAGGGTCCCCGTCTGGAGGGTTTGACCAGGTGCAGGTCTTCTCTGCCCGCGGTCCAAGTGCGAGGGTGTCCTGGAAACACACACACACACACACACACACACACACACGCCCCGTACCGCTCACCTTCTCGATCGTCTGGTCCACGGCCTTCTGGAAGACCCGGGCCACTAGCAGCGTGACACCAGTCACCAGCAGGAGCAAGGACAGTGTCCCCGCCGTGTAGAAGCAGCATCTGCCCATTCTGCGCGCGGCTCCCGGGCCTGGTCAGGCCGCACCCGATGCTACTCAACTGCAAGGAGGGAGGAGCAGCCTCCAAGGCCGCTGCAGTAGCGGCGAGAAGACCTGCGACCCTCTGGCGCCCGCGCCC
>NW_026000119.1:8945402-8982081 GCF_001458135.2 Marmota marmota marmota | reverse complement strand
CTCGCAGCAACCCGGGGAGGCGACCAGCGGCGACTGCGCGGGGGGAAGCGGGCGGGGCCGAGGCGAGGCTGCAGTCATGTGCTTCGCAGCAGCGGCCGCGATTCGGCCGGTGCCAGCAGCTGCAGGTCCCCGCAGGCCCTCAGCGGCTGCGGCTGTGACTGTGGGACCGCAGCCAGCCCGGGCCGCGCCCCCAGCCCCTCGCCACAGGCTCCGCAGTCATCCTGGGCTAGGGCAGTGGGAAATCGCTTTTCTCGGTTGCTCATTGACTTGCCCACTCCGTGGATAAATGCTGAGAGCCTACTATGGGCCAAATGCTGGGGCTTCATATAGAATGAGACATTGCTCCTGCTCCAGAGGAACTTCCAAGTTAGCCAGCACACTGTCACAGAAATTATAGCACAGTGTAACAAGTGCTTTTACAAGATGCATGCTGAGATCTGAGCCAGCCAGCGACTTCTCCTGGATGACTTAGGACCCCACGGTTGAACTGGGTTTTGGAAGATATGTAAGAGTTTGTCTCCAAAGGGAAGTATGCAAGAAAGAGTGGAGAAGGCATTTCAGAGTAGGAAACAGAGGGCAAGACATTGAAAGAGCCAAATCTGTAGGAGGGAAGAAGGAAATTTCTATTGACCATAGGCTCAGATGTGCAGGGCATTGGATGGATATCTAGGCCCTGGGGATCAGATTTGAAAGGCTCTTTGTGTCCTGTTGAAGAGCTGGGATACTGCAAGAGCTTTAAGCAAATTAAATTGGTAGTGTCATCTGCTTTGCTCACCATTTCGTCCCATGCACCCAGGTCAGGCCTACACACAGCAAGGACTCAATAAGTGTGGAATGAATGTTAGTTCTGTGCTAAGCCTTTCCTAGTGCTTTACACACACCCACGCATTTAATACCTGCGGCAGCCCTATGATTAAATGGTTGTGTTTAAGTCCTCAAGGAACAATGTCCCATAGGAGTATTGCACAATGAAATGTAGGAGGGGAACTGGACAAGGAGTTGGACCTGAGATGCAAATGTGATTCTTGTGAAGGAAAGGGGCAAAGAAGGAAGGTGGATGGAAGGAAGCAGGTGACACTGCTGAGTCTAGCAAGGCCATGGGGGCGGGGACGGGTGTTGGTTCTTGAACCTTGTCCCCAAAGTCTGGCATGTCCTGCCTTAGTATCCCTGCTGTGCTGAGTCCTGGGCTGGGAGCAGCCTTGGAAAGCTAGCCTCTTGCTCGACCTGGAGATAGATATCAGAGGATAGATTTCAGCAGAGCTCAGCAGCTGGGGCAGAGCCCCTGGGCAGTTATGCTATCTGCCCTGGAAGATCTGAGAAGTACATTTCTTGGCTAGTGCAGTAGTACCTTCAGTCCTCCTTATCCTTAGGATTCCACCAACCACAGATTGAAAATATTGGAGTAAAAGCTAGATTGTTGCTGATATATACAATGTAGTTAAATTTAGGAATAAAAGCTACTTTTTTGCTAATGTGTATTATGTAGTTAGACCTAGGATGGTTGCATCTGTGTGGAATCACAGATTCTTTTTTCTTGTCACTATTGCCTAAACCCAGTACAACAGTACTTATACAGCATTTACATTGTATTATAAGTGATCTACTGATGATTTAAAAGTATGTGGGAGGGGCTGAGGATATAGCTTAGTTGGTAGACTGTTTGCCTCATAAGCACAAGGCCCTGGGTTCAATCCCCAGCACCACACACACACACACACACACACACACATGCACGCACGCACACACACAACCTCCCTAAAAGTATATGGGAGGATGAGTGTAAGTTCTGCGCAAATTCTGTGTCATTTTCTATAAGGGATTTAAGCATCCAGGGATTTTGATATCCATGGGCATGAGGGTGTCCCAGAACCAATCTCCTAAAGATTCTGTGGGACACCATATTATCCTCATTTTACATGACGAAATTGGTCTCCAGAGAGTTATGCAACCTAACAAGTTCAACTAGTTGCTAAGTGGTGGATCCTGCCTAGGACCAATTTAGGGTTGGTGACCTCCAATGCCCTCACCTTTTCTACTCCATGCATTGCTGTCACTAATGAGAACCTGGGGACAGGAATCAAGAGGTGTTGCTGAGGACTTGTTGAGATGGAGTAATGGATTAAAAAGGTGACAAATTCTTTGCCACTCCTCCTATTAAGAGTAGTATCGATACTGTCTCCTCTTGAATTTTAATGATTTGCTAATCCAACAGAACATGGTAGAAATGACCATATCCTGGAACTTCTGAAGCTAGGACATAAATGTCTTGCAACTTCTACGTGGGACTCTGGACATAGTTGCTCTTGGAACACTGAGCCTCCCCTAAGTTTAACTACATTGAGACTGCTATCCTAGAGAGGGCATGGGAAGGACTGCAGGGAGATGCTTTGAGCCTGCAAGAAAAAAAGATGTTCTCCTGTCTCCCACCTGTCCCCAGCCATTTGAGTCATGCGCTCCAGACATTATGGAGCAGGGATGAGTGACCACTGCTGAGCCCTGCTTGAAATGCAAAATAAAGGATTATTGTTGGTTTAAGCTATTAAGTCTTGGTGTGGTATATCACTCAATCATAGTTAACTGCAGCAGATAGTGGGACAGGACTGAGGCTGGAATATTGGCAGTTACTGTAGCTGTACACTCCTTGGCTCTACCCAGCTGCAGCTACTAACAATCTTTGAGTGGCAGATCCTGTTGGAGACTGGAATGATTCAACTATTCCAAGCCTGGTGGCTCCTGTGCCTGTGTGGCCTGCAGTCCTCATGTGTTCACCATTTCCCTACCTGGAATTCTGCTATGGTCACAGTCTATTTTGTCCCCATTTCTGCTCTAGATTTCATTTGTCTGAACAACTTCACTCTGCCCAGTGTTCCAGTTTGCTTGAGGGACCACGCTAACCCATCAACCCTCACTTGTCTTTTTCCTAGGTTTTTATTTTGGGGGGGTGGGGGAGAGGTGGGGGTTCTGCAGCAATCTTTGTGTGTCTTTTCCTTCTCTAACTAGAAAAATGATTTGGTAACATGTCTGAACAAATGCTTGGAACTCACAGGTTCATGCTCAAATTGAACCCCTACCCCCACCTCTGACAACTAAAATCAGATTTTCTGTTTGCTGGCTTCATTCTGGAGTGTAAAGTCCATTATTCCCTACCCATTCCTGCCCTGGTCACCAATTCCATCACATTTATCTCATTATTCATTGAGATTCCTTCTTGCCTCTTGTCTGGGTCTCAGGATAAGTCACTGACTGTGAGGATGGAGAGATGGAGCCATATATGACAGATATCTAGTGTGGGGAGAGTTTCTCAACAAGGGCTTCCTGCTCTGATGTCCTTGGTTTACCTTCCCATTGAGGAACTCTCACTTGATTGTTTCTACTGCGTCAGGCTGTTGTGAACCACTTCCCTTTTAAATCTCTGGCCCAAGCTCACAAAAAGCTCTTTCTTGGTTTCTCTTAGCACAGCTGACTAGACCAGCATTCTAAAAATGTACCAAACACTATGACAGAACAAAAATGACCTAATTACAGAAAATATAAACAGCTTTTAAAAAGAATGCATATCCCCTAAATAGAAGTCTTTAATCCTGCAGTAATTTCTGTCTTATCATGAAGGCTGGCATAACTTTTGAACCTATTGGCCTTTCTGTTTGCATCCTTCATCTCCACCCTATGACTACTACGTTCAGGGACTTTGGTCCAAAGACTAAAAATCTCACCCGCGTCCCTCACAGTCAACGGAACTGAAGTTCCTCTTTGTGGAGTGGGCTGGCTGTGAAATACAAGCTAAGAAAGAGCAGGTGGCAAAAAAAAAAAAAAAAACCGCAGGACACAGAAAGTAATTCTTAAAAAGCGGGGGTGGAACGCCTAGCAGATCTTAGGGATGGAGCTTCCACATTAGAAAGAGAGAGCTGGAGCCTCTACTTGCTTTATTTATATGGGGGAACATCAAAGGTTTTCCATGGAATGTTCTATGCCAAATAAGGTAGGAGGTGGGCTGTCCAGTTCCCAATGGGTTACGCCCCACTCCAGAGCCAAGAAAGCTGTCTCCCTAGTAGAACAGAGGCAGAGATCTCATGCCTTGGGCAATCTGATGCACACAGGAGAGCCCGGATAGTTCCCAAGAGAAAAACCTGAGTCTCCATGGCTCAGTACCAAGTGAAGACCCCTCAAGTAGCTCACGGGTGGCTCCCCATATAAAAATCTGATATAAGCTTCTCAATGCTCCTTGGAACTCCTCCTCATTTCTGAGCTGGAATATTAAAATAATCAATAAATAACAAAACGCATGATGAAACAATTCACTCTAAGAGTTAGTAGTTTTGTACACAGCCATTCATTTCGGCCTCTATCACTAATTAGCATCATTAATTTAATTGCCATAGAATCATCTCACCCTACAGGTGACATTCTGCACTTTACTTCAGGGTGTGGCCACTGCTTGGCAGCATATACTAATAACCCCTGAAATTCCAGAGGGCGAGGTGCTAAGGCAAGGGACCACTGCTCCTACGTTTCATGGGGAGCCTCGTATCCTGGTAGGGACACAATCAGAAAAATTCTACACATAAAATCAGAATACTTGAAAAAGAACAAGCACACTAATGAATAAATAATTTTTGGTACCTTTTGAAATTACACAGTCATTCAGGATGAAAAAAGAACTTCGTCCATATTTTTCAAGACAGGGCTACCTGGGGAAGCAAGAGGCCGTTTGGGCCCCAACTTAAATTTAAAATATTGACATTACACTTAAAGGAGATTAGTCATATAGTCATTGTATACTTTTATGCTGAAAGCATTTATAGTGTAAATATTTATTATATACCACTTTTTTTCCCCCCAGTACTAGGAACAGATCTCAGGGAGCTCCATCACTGAGTCACATCCCCAGAACTTATAATTTGAATTTTGAAACAGGGTCTTGCTAGGTTGCCTAGGGCCTTTGTAAATTGCTTTGACTGGCCCTGAACTTTTGACTCTCCTGCCTCAGCCTCCTGAGTTCCTAGGATTACAGGTGTACTCCATCATGCCCATCATATAATACATCCTTATTCTTAACAACCATGATGGTTCCCTGTAATTGCTAATGGTTCTTGTTCTTCCTATAGTCCTGTGTCCTATCAAAGTCCTTCCCTAAAGCTGGGGCTGGCCAGGTGACCTGCTTTAACTAGCAGAACATGACAAAATGGATACCATATCTAGAGTTGGACTTTACCATATCTAGCAGTTGGCAGCTGCTTCTTTTGCCTTTTTGGGATCTAACTTGTGTTAGAAGCTCAGACTAGATGACTGAATGATAAGAGACCACATGGGAAGGACCCTGGAGCATGAAAGGCCATTCATGATGTCATACTCCCAACCAAGTTCCCAGCTGAAAATAACCTATGCCCCGTGGGTCAGAAGTAATGAACTATTGCTGCTGAGCTTTGCCCGAATTGCAGAATGGTGAGCAAATGAACGGCTTGGTACAAAACTACTAATTCTTGGAGTGAATTGTTTCATCATGTGTTTTGTTATTTATTGATTATTTTAATATTCCAGGAGCCTAAAAAAGAATGGAAGTGACCCTAGGCTTTGCTAAATTAGTGATAAGTCTGGGTTCAACATGCTTCTAAAACTCTTGACTTTATTATTATTTGAAGATGATCTATTAAATGTACCATCATGCTGTAGTAATTGACGTGTTATTTCTAAATGTTTGTGGAGCATCTTCTACCCTGACCATTGTGGGATTCATAAGAAAAAAATTACTCTCTCCTCCCTTTCTTCTATCATTCCAAAGTTCTGGTATTGCAAACTTCTTTGTGTAGACAGGTTACAAATCCCTGAAGGAGAGTTTATTTACCAGGAACATTTTATCACATTTATGCCATGACGGGGCAGAGGGCATCTCTGTGAGGCTGCCCAAGGCACTCTCTGTTTTTTCTTCCAACCACAAGGTAAATTCTCATGGCTTCCCATTATCATCTTTGTTCCCCAGTCTGGAGGATCTTTTCTAGTTTATTGTTTGTTTGTTTTCTAGTACTGGGTATTGAAACCAGGGTGCTCTATCACTGAGCAACACCACTAGCCCAGTTTTTTATTTTGAGACAGGGTCTCACTAAATTGCCCAGACTGGCCTCAAACCTGCAATGCTCCTGCCTTAGGCTCCCGAGAGGCTGGGATTACAGGGTTATGGGAAAATGAGAATTCTCCTCTTCAACTCCTTTTTTAAAATTATTATTACTAATTTGAATTGTGCTTCCTCTAAGGATGCAGACATTTTTTAAAAATACAAAAATTAGGAAAAAGCAAACAATTTGCCTTGTTCCCTTTCCTGTCCTGAAACCACAAACATAGACTCTTCTAACTAATAGAATGTGTAGGTGGGGTGGAGTGGAGATGAGTAGGCAGCAGGGAACTAAAAAGAAGAAAAGAAATAGTGACAAATCTGATGAATACATCACTATTCTCCACCAGCTGTTCAGGGGAGACTTGTGCCAGACGGTGGACTTGTATTACTTCATTTGACCCTCATGTGCCCCGTGAGGTAAATGCTCTCTATTCTAAGGATGAGGAAGTGGGCACAGAGAAGGTGACTAACATCATGTCCAACAGCAGGTAGCCAGTCAGAAGCAAAGTTTGTACCCAAACCCCAGTCAGCTAGACACTTACATCAAGTCTTTTGTTTATTTATTTTTTAATTTTTTAGTTGTAGATGGACACAATACCTTTATTTTACTTCTTTATTATTTATATAGGGTGCTGAGAATCGAACCCAGTGCCTCACACATGCTAAGCTTGTGCTCTACAACTGAATCCCAACCTGAGCCCTGACATCAGCTGTTAACTCTTTCACCACTGTTTGGGATTTCTGGCCTCCTGTAATTGAGAGCAAAAGGAAAACAATGAATATTTGCTGAAAAAGCTGTGACATTAGAATGTTGTCAGGGTTTGGGCATTCAGGAGAACAAGGGTTGGAATTAATTGTGTGTGAGAGAGAATACCTCTGCCTGCCTGGACTTGCTATTCTAATGGAGAGCCAGGAGTGAGTTGCCAGGTGGGTGGCTAAAAATATAATTTCCAAAATATGTTCTAACATGAAAAATGTTCCCTCTGGAAATAGTTTGATGGTACTTTCTAGAAGCAAATGAGGCTTGGGTTGTGTTTAAATAGCTATTCAACTCAGTGTGGCAAAGCTGAGGGATTGTGAAATGTCAGGGCTGCCTGATTTCCTGCACATTGTGAAATCAAGGCCAAATAAACAACACAAGAGTACAGTTATCCTTGAGTGATTCATTCCATCCGTAGACATTGTTCAAACAAAAAGCCAAGTTCACTCAGCATCTCTCTGGGGGCGGGGTGGGGGACAGGAGAGATGGAAAGTAAAGAAAGAATGGCCTGCTGGCCAAGGCAGGCCTTGTCAGCCCCAAGGAGTGTGGAAGAAGTGTCCAATCAGGGACAGCAGTGCAGGAGAGGAGGGGCAGACAGGACATGCAAGTTTAGGATATTACACTATAGAATGTGTAAAATTAAAACCTGTTTTTGTCTCTAACCCAGTCCCCACATGACTTCTGATCACATTCCCTGGGCCTCTTTGGAATTGTTACCCAGAAGTTTCCTTATTGATCCAACTTGAAAGAAAACTTTTATTCAGTTAACTTTACAAGTGTTTGTTTAGAAACATTTCCAGTTTTAGGGGCTTGGGATATGGCTCAGTAACAGAGAGTTTGCTTGGCATGTGGGGGGCCTGGGGTTTCATCCCTAACAAAGGAGGAAAGGGAGAAGAAGAAGAGGAAGGAGGAGAAGGAGTAGGAGGAAGAGGAAGAGGAGGAGGAGGAGGAGGAGAAACATTTCCAGCTCTTAATCAATAAATACTATCTCTACTTAGCCTCAGTGGAAAATGTTTCAGAATGTTCAAGACTAGTGATTGCTTCAACAGCATTGCAACCTATCTTGAGCAGAGTGGTCATCTATTCTAAATCAAACTAGAAATTGATTCAAAAGATAACAAATCTTTTTAAAGAACCATGGCTCTTTAAAAAGTTTAATACAAAATTACCATGTGACACAGGAATGTCATTTCTAAGTATATATTCAAGGGAATCGAAAATAGGCACTTATACAAGTACTGTGTACAAATGCTCATAGCAGCACTTTTTATACAAGTCAAGAGGTGGAAACAACCGAAATGTCTATCAGCCAATAATAAATAAACAAATGTGGTATATACAACAGGATGTTATTCAGTCAAAGAAAGGAGTGAAGTCCTGAGAGATACTACAACATGGATATACCCTGAAGACAGTATGCCAAGTACAGAAGCCAGACACAAAAGATCATGTATAAAATACCTAAAATAAGCAAATCCTTAGAGCCAGAAAACAGATTGATGTTGTCAGGAATTAGGAAGAGGAGGGAACAAGGAGTAACTTTTAGTTGGTACAGGATTTTTCCTTATGGGTGATAAAAATGTTTTGGAGTGATCCAAGGATGGTAGTTGCACAATAACATGAACTTACTAGAAGATACAGATCTACACTTAACTTTTATGTTATATGAATTTTACATCCATAAAAACTGCAAATCATGGGAGAATTTTAAAAGAAAAGGGGAGTATGAGGAGTTGAATAGATACCAAACGCTCCTGAGGAATGTTTTTCTTTCTCTTATACCATTTCTGACTTACATGATGGTCTGAGAGTAAAATATTAGATATGATCTGATAGAATATGATATTTGAAAATTCAATGATGTGAGAAAATTTCCTCAGGGAGAAATAAAAGGGCTAACTAGTCATAGGTGAGTTTTGTGTTCTATAACAAGCAGGATTGTCCACGAATGGCTCTGGGTGCTCCTCTGGTGTCAGTTAGGACCCAAAAGTTCCCTCATTTTTTCAGCAGCCACAGAGCCCACACCCAGCTCCTCACGGGACTTCTATACTCCTTACTTTCCCTTGAGGGGCTGCAAAACCTATTGCTCCAAGGTCCTTAGATGGAGGAGAACTGGCATTCCTAATTGACCCTATAGTTAGCACCAAGCAATCTGTATATTCTCTAGTGAGCAAGGCCACTTTCTCACACTTACTGTATAGGAAGGGAGACCCACTGTGGTGGGGTTAGGGGACAGATGTCCAGCAACCTTGCCCCGATGGTAAAATTGGACTAATGCTGCCTCACTAATTTTGGCCTTGAGGATTTTCCTTTTTCCTAGTAAATTCAGTTTCTTAACCCATGCCACAGGATGCCGAGAAATTTATCCCAAAAGCTTTAATAGTAGGAGACCACCCTGAGGGGATCTGCCTGGTGTTATTACCTGGAATACAACAACAGAAAGAAAGTGCACATTTAGGAATAAGAATCCTAGCCAGATGGAATTCCAGAGTTCTACCTAATCCTTTATCAGAAATAAAATTTTAATATTGATACTGATACTTCATATTGATAATAAACAAGGGCTCGGTATTTGACCTGCTGCATAGAAGTCAATATGAAAGCACTGGTTTTTTTAAAAAGAAAATAAAGCTTTATTGAAAGTTACCTGGTATGGAGACAGGAGGCAAGCTCCATCCATCTCCTTGATCAGCCAGTGAAGAGAGTTTTCAAGAGCTTTTGGGAGTTGGTGGATCTCATAATGTCTCTGGTCTGGATTGGATAGGTTGTTCTTTCAAGGCTTATGCTACTTGAGTCCTGTGTTGTAATTTCGTGATCAGTGCCCCTCATTCTTGATTGTAGTCTATATAGCTCCCATTCCTGAATATAAGTCTGAGGCTTAGTTTTCTCCATCTTGGGGTGATCCTTTTAAGGTGCTTCATAGTGTAGCATGGAGCATGGGCTTAGGTGGGTTCTTTGTCTTACAAATTTAAAGAATAAAATCAATGGACACAAAGGTGAGAGCCAAGTAACAAGATTTATTAGAGTAATAGAAAAAAAGAAAGCAGAGGTCCCAAAGGGGGAAGTGTCCCAAAGCAGGAGGTTGCCAATGGGTGTCTGTTGTCTAGGGGTTGATATGCATCTACTGAGCCAAGGAAGTTAGCCCTCGACCCAATCCTGGGTAGGACACTCAGTGTCCATAAACCTTTTAGTCCAATTAGGTTACTGTGCCCTTTTTGGAGGAGGTCTGGGCACTAGACAACAGATGTCTCCCTATCAACTCATTTTTTGCTTACAAAGGAATCAACCTGACCTTGATGAAACCTGGCTTGTATCTGTTACAGTGAAAACTTGACATTGGAGGCTGCCCATGTTTCCTATCTGTCTATCCTAGCTCTTTCTCCTGCCTCAGTAGGACCACATGTTCTGTAAAACATCTTATACAACAACTATAAATGAGGAGTTTTTTTTTAAAAAGACCTAATAGTTGGGGAAGAGAGATTAGCTCCATTCTAATTTGGGCAGTTTAGAGGAAGGGGGCATTCAGCAGGCAGAAAAGTAAATAGTACAAAAGATTTGTTAGTGTGAAGGAGATGAGGCCAGCTGGTGTTTGTTGGCTGGCGATTATCAAAGTTAGGATTCTGTCTTCCTATGCAGTCTTGGAAACAGAGGGCTCATTCTTTTCATGGTTATATTGGTGGGAATGGCACTTGGGTCCTTGAGAGATGCTTCTGAGTTGCAAAGGATACATATTTACAACTGTAAGCCCTTTTTAGCAAATGCATAGTGGGAGGTTGCGGGAAATTGTAATATATAGAGCAAGAGCTGGGATTTAATATTAGATGGTGCAAAATATGATTTTTTCCTCCAACTCTTCCAAACAGTGCCCACATCTGGACATTCACACTTCACTCTCCCACCTTCTCCTGACTCGTTTTTTTTTTTCTCTCTGCCTCCCCAGTTTTGTCTTGAGTTGCCGCTCAGCACTGTGTTATCACCAGAAGAGGCTTTGGGTCCTTCAGTTTATCAGTTAGGTATGCAACATAAACCCAGACTTTTCTTGCTAGTGTTGAAATCTTCTCAAATTCTCTATTTACTCTTTTATCAAAAGTTAAATATTACCTGCTATATCTTAGGCTCTATTCTAAGTACTTTATACATACATAATCACACATCACCGAATAATATGGATGCATCTTAAGGAATGTGTCTTTAGGTAATATTGTCATTTTGTGAACATCATACAGTGTACTTATACAAACTAACACCACTACCACTACTACCATCACTTATGGGACCACTGTACTATATATATGCAGTCTGTCATTGATTAAAACATTGTTATGCATTGCATGACTGTATCAGTAATTTTTCAAAGGTCTGGGTAGGGGGAGAAAACCCCATTTAGTCATGAATATTCCCATCACAGAGGACTAGTGAGCCCCAGCTAAGTAACTAGTTTTAATTTTTGGTCTGGAAAGAATTCTAAACTGAAGCTCAGAAGAAAGGCAGGGTGGAAAGGGATCCAGGTAAAGGCTGGTGTATGGGAAGAGACCTTGTAGGTATAAGAACTTTCTGGCAGGGTCAGACCTAAATAGGCAGGTGCATCAGACTAGCAATAATTTTACATCTCTTCAAAGCTCTATTTTCCTTTAACATCAAATGCAGTGTTTATGGGGGCTGGTGGCAAAGATCAGCCTCTTTTCTAGTCTAGCTCTGGAAGCATATTTGTACACACATTCAGTAAAACGGAAGGCCTACAATTGGTAATGAAAACTGCCCTCCTTGGAAGCACTTTATTTTAACCCTAACTCTGTCTTTGGAATCTCATCCCTAAACTACAAGTGGCTTATTCAAGTGTTCTCCAAAGACATACAGGGCTTGGTCTGAGAAGGGCTCTGGTCGATCAACTTGTTTCCTTCTTATACTTTGCCAATGAGTTTGGGTCAATTTATATCCTATGGAAATGGCCCCGTAGCCTCTATTTTATCTGGTCCTACTTAGTCAGAAGCCTAACTTTCAGGAAAATTAGTCAAAATTAGGCTGTGTACCATTAGAAGATGGCAGATTCCTGTATAATCCAGAATTTGTATTATCTGTCCAGGGTCTGAGCAGGGAATATTCCTAACAATAATTAGGGGTCCTCTTGGAGGACAAGGCAGTGACTTCTGATTGCCCTGAGGGCTATGTGGCTTTCTCTTCTGGTTTCCAGCTGGCTCCTCCTGTGCCCAGTGTGGGTCTGTCTCCTGCTTCATTTTTCTCCGTAACTCTTTGCTACTCAGAATGTGTTCCCAAGATACAAAGCATCAGAACCACATGGGAGCTCCTTAGAAATAAACAATCTCAGGCCATAGGCTGGACCACGGAAGCCAAATTCGCATTTGAACAAGAACGACCCATGACCTCTGGACATGGGAAGACATGGGTAGTAAAGCAGGCTGCCCATGGTCCCTCAAGCCTGAGTCCCAATCCTGCTTTTTCATAAGCCTCCTTCAGTAGACCTCACTGATGGTATTGGCAGTCTCCATTCTCAACCTGCCCCCTCCACACACACTCACCCTTGAACTTAAGGAACCATGTCCCTGGCCTACTTTACACTCCCAGCATCACTGTGGACTTCAAACCATTCCTCTGTCCTGGGATGTTTAGGTTTGATCTTTGGACAGCTAGCTCTGCCTCTGAGGGGTATGTGATGCAGTTATGTCCTCTTTTCCAAGGTCCTGAAGATGTTGGGGAAATTTAATTAAAAACAAAATCTCTGGGGTTGGCAGTGTAGCTCAGTGGTAGAGTGAGTGCTTATTACATGCAAGACCCTGGGTTCAATCCCTGACACTGGGAAAAAAACCAAAAAACAAAAAACTCCTGCCAACTCAGGAACCTTCTCCACAAAGGGAAAAGAGAAAGAAATGGTTTTGTTATTGAATAACACTAAGCCTGAAAGTGAGAGAGGTCCTGCCCTTGTACACATGCAGGCGGATACAGCCCCTTGTGTGTGTGTCCTCCAGTAAGAGGACTTGATGGCACCATTTGTCATACACAGTGTATCCTAAATTCACTTGGTAATTGGGCTGGCCATCTGTGTTAGCTCATCGCCTTAATCCCAAGGAAAAAGAAAACTTATCTTTATGGCAAGAGGTAGTTCTGCAACTTGGAGCCAGGCACCAGCCAAATTAGGCTCCTACCCTCCCACAGAACTGAGAGATAAGGTCGCTGTCTTTCTTGATGGTTCTATTTCTAAGAGTTGGCTCTCAAGTCCTTGAGAAAGACATTTCTGGGCTGTGAAGGCAGCCAAAGCTTTTTAGAGGAGATTTACATACATCTTAAAGGGGCAGAGAAAGGATTTGCAGTGACAAGTTTTCTCAAGTAAAAGCTCTGTGTGGAAATTGTATGAATCCTTTAATTCATACAATTTATATGTGTTAATGATTATATTTAAAAAAACAAAGCAAATGCTGTAAGATAAGGCAGGGATGGTGTGGGCATGGGGGGGTCTCTTTCCCTTGTTGTATCAGGCAAAATTAATTTTTTCTCGATTTGTTTTTACCCGCCCAGTGAACATTCTCTTGCTTCTGCAGATATAATCTCATGGTTGAAGATATCTATGTCTTCAACCATGAGATATGAAGATATCTGGCCTTGGTCTTCTGAAGTGCTCCTTGGCACCCCTGCAGCTCCCCAGGAAGCTGGATATTGCATTCCGGCACTTTCCTCAGCCAAGGATAACTTGAGAGGAATCCCAGGGAAGGCCAACAGGTGAATTTGGGAGAAAGTAGAAAATGGGCATAAACAGGTTTATCTGGGAAGGGAGGGAGGGTGAGAACCTGAAGGCCACATCTTCTAGTGAGCTCTCCAGGGAGCTTCTTAGCTGTCTTCCATCAATAATTGCATCTTAATTAATGACAACTCCCATGAGAATAAAAATGCTGAGCAAAATGAAAGCCCTTGCTAGGAAATTGTGTCTTAAAGGGGAGACAACAACAGCAAAACAGGTAATTATAGTCAATGACAGAAGTACTACAATTAATGGCCTTCTTAATGCTTGTAACCTTCTTCTGAACATTTTCCCAAATTTATTTTAATGAAGTGTTTTATAAAAATTCCCACAAAGGACACTGTAAAATAATTTGCTTTAAGGGCTGGAAATATAGCTCAGTAGCTAGGCACTTTCCTAACATGTGTGAAGCCCTGGGTTTTGATTCCCAGCACAAAATTGTTATCTATGGTAATATCAAAAGAGAAAAAAATAAAAGAATGTTTTTTATGGATCTTGAGCAAAAAGAAAATGAAGTGTTAAATACTAACAGTACCAGATGTGTTAGAATTACAAAAATGAGATGGACATCTTTACCATCTATTCTCAGGATTTCCCTCGTGGAGATTGAAAGCAAATGTCATACACCAGAGGATACATGTCACCTGTGTGCCTTACTCCTGACATCATAAAATAGGAGAAACTGAGACATAGATATCTTCAACCATGAGATTCTATCTGCAGTGTCTGAAAGAGATCTTGGAAGGTAGTAGGTTCTTAACATTTGTTGCAAGGTGAATAGTCACACTTGTCAAACACTAATGTGGGAGAAATTCAGGAGTTTGGTTCTTCTTGAGGATGATAATACTCTTCAGAGTCATCTATCTCGGTTCTTGGTATTATTGATTGCTCTAGAAAACTCCATATAAGATTGTCCTCAACCAGTGTGCTCCAATAAGCAATCCTATATAGAGAGAAGCAGGGTGAAATGCTACCAGACTAGAGGTCAATTTTTGTGTCAACTCTATGAGAGCAAGACATGGACTTTATTGATTTCTATACCCTAGAAAATTATGTAGTGGTATATAGTAGATATTCATAAATGCTAATTGTAATTTTGCTAGTGCTTCCTATTGAGAACACTTACATTCATTGAACTGAGAAAGAGAAAGAGAGAGAGAGAGAGAGAGAGAGAGAGAGAGAGAGAGAGATTGATTTTGGAAAGGAGTTGTATTTTCAGAAATCTCTGCTGTTGCATCGTGTTCCTAGAAACTTACCTGCCTCACACCTCCTCATGGATCTACCTTCTACCCATGGGTAAAATTTCTGAAATGATTGTGAGAGAATGGGTGGAATGAGTGTGGCTCACTCAACCAAAGCAATAGTTTAGGAGTCTTCAAATTGGATTTGTTTTGAGAGGTATAGGGGATCTGGTGGTTACCTGATGCTTTTATGGCATGAAGGCAAAAGGCACCAGAAATTTAGTAGAGGGTCTATCCAGGGCATTGCAAGGGGGGAAATGCTCATTAAGGAGGAACATTTCAAAGAATGAAACAAGGCCATTTAGAAGATTGAGGGGGTTTATAGAGAAAGTCAACAAGAATCTTGAGGAAGGATAAAGACAGGTCTTAATCTCTGATGGATTGAGGGGTTTTTGCTAGCTGAAATTCATATGCATTTTGGAGGTTTCTTAGTGTGGTTGCTTCCTGGGAGCACAGGGCTCAGATAAAATTCCATCTCAACAATGGACTCTGGAGCCCATTCTAATGGATTCAAAGTGTTTGAATCCTTTATGTTAGAAGTCCATCCCTTAGTAGCATATATGAAGCCAATTATTTTTCATGGATCAGTGTTTTGAGAAATAGGATGCTTGATTAGTATATTTCAATTTTATCTTGTATACTTTTATATATATATTCTCTCACTCATCTGCTTCCCTGGATTATCTTTCTCCATTTTCTTCTGATAACAGCCAATCTCTATTGCTCTCTCTTTCACACTTTCTTTATTTTTTTACTTTTATCTTCTCTCCTCCTCCCTCAAAATCATCACAGCCTACATCACTTCTGCTTTTTCTCTGCACACCATTTGAAATTGTAAACGCTTTTGCAAACTTACTGTTTTTATTGTAGGCAATAATTGATTATACCATTTATGTTTGTTGTGATAATTAACATTGTAGACTTCATAGTAGGAAATATTTGCCTTAATGTTGTATATTGTTTGCATTGGTTATTGTTATTATTTGTCTCCCCCTAAACAGTGAGTTACTGGAAATCTACAGGGACACTCTAAGTCCACAGGGTAGAAACTCTACTGCCTCAGATCCATACTGTTAGACGTGTAGACACACAAACAACATGAAAAGCAAGGGAACAGATCTCCCCAAACAAACCAAGATACTTCAATAACAGAATCCACTGATGCCACAGTGGAAAAAATATCAGAGAAGAAGTTTAGAAAGTATAGAGTTAAACTGATCTATGAGATAAAGGACAATATAAGGAGTGAAATCAGAAAGAAAATATAGAAAGTGAAAATCACTTTAATAAAGAGAGATTCTGAAAAATAATCAAGCAGAAATCTTCAAAATGAAGGAATCAATAAGCCAAATTAAAAATTCATTGGAACACATCACCAACAGACTACACCACTTGGAAGACAATTTTGGGCAATGAAGACAAAAAGTAATTTTGAAAATCAAGTTGACCATAGAGAAAAGATGTTAAAAGACCATAAACAGAACTTCCAAGAAATGGGATAAACTGAAAAGGCCAAATTTAAGATTTACCAGGATAGATGAAGGCTTAGTGATACAAATTAAAGGAATGCATATTTTTTTTCAATAAAATAATATCAGAAAAATCCCCAAACATAAAAAATGAAATGGAAAATCAAATATAAGAGGCTTACAGGATCCCAAATGTACAATTTACACCAGACCCACATCAAGGCACATTATTATGAAAATTCCTAACATAAAGATTAAGAATAGAATTTTAAAGGCTTCCAGAGAGAAATGACAGATCACATTAGAGGAAAACCAATCCAGATCTTAGCGGATTTCTCAACCCAGACCCTCAAAGCGAGGAGGTCTTGGAAGCTCTGAAAGAAAATGGATGCCAGCCAATAATACTATGCCCACAAAAATTAAGCTTCAGAATTGATAAAATAAAAAACTTTCATGATAAACAAAAGAAAAAAATTCACAACCAGAAAGCCTGCACTACAAAACACACTCAATAAGATATTTCATGAAGAAGAAATGAAACATAAAAGTTAAATTCAGTAAAGGAAGAAAGTACACTAGAAGAATAGTGAATCAAAGGAGAAACTGATTCAAATTAAAAACCAGAAATAAATAAAATTACTGGGAATAAAAATCATTTCTCAATAATAACATTGAATTTAAATGGCCTCAATTCATAATCAAAGACATACATAGACTGTCAGATGGAATTAAAAAACAAGACTCCAAAATATGCTATCTCCAATAGACTCACCTCATAGGCAAAGACATCCACAAACTGAAGGTGAAAGAATGGGAAAAAGCATATCATTCACATAGATCTCATAAACAAGCAGGGGTTTTTATCCTCATATCAGATAAAGAAGACTTCAAGACAAAGTTAATCAGAAGGGACAAAGAGAGACATTTCATAATGCTTAAGGGAATTGTATATCAACAAGACATAACCATCATAAATATTTCTGTCCCAAACAATGGAGCATCTATGTACATCAAGCAAACCCTTCTGAACGTCAAGAAGCAAATAGACCACAACACAATAATACTGGGTGATTTTAACACACCTCTCTCACCACTGGATAGATCCTCCTAGCAAAAATTAAACAAAGAAGCTATAGGAATAAAAAATACGATTAATAATTTAGACTTAATGGATATATAAAGAATATTTCATCCATCATTCACAGTATACACTTTCTTCTTAGCAGCACATCGACTTTTCTCTAAATAAACCATATTTTAGGCCACAAGGCAACTCTTAGCAAATACAAAAAAATAGAGATAATGCCTTGCATTCTATTAGATCATAATGGAATAAAATTAGAAATCAATGATAAAAAAATAGAAACTACTCTAACACCTGGAGACTAAATAATATGCTACTGAATGACCAATGAATAGCAGAATAAATCAGGGATGAAATTTAAAAAAATGTTTGGAGGTAAATGAGAATTGTGACACAACATATAAAAAATCTCTGGGAAACTATGAAGACAATTTGAAGAGGTAAGTTCATTGCATTGAGCACATTCATTAAAATAATAGAAAGTCACTAAACAAAAACCTAACATTACATCTCAAAACCCTAAAAAAGAAGAACAAATCAGTACCAAAAGCAAAAGACAGGAAATGATTAAAATCAGAGCTGAAATCAATGAAATTGAAACAAAAAAAATCAAAAGAATCAACAAATAAAAAGTTGGCTCTTTGAAAAAAATTAATAAAAGTGACAAACCCTTAGCCAAGCTAATGAAGACAAAGAGAGAGAAAACCCAAATTACTAAAATTAGTGATAAAAAAGGAAATATCATGATGGACACTAAAATACAGACGATAATCAGAAACTATTTTGAAATTTTATATTCTAATAAAATAGAAAAATTTGAAGACATCAGCAAACTTTTGGAGATATATGAATCAATAGGACATACAAAATTTAAACAGATCAATTTCAAGCAATGAAATTGAAGACACCATCAAAAGCCTACCAACTAATAAAAGCCCAGGACCAGACAAATTCTTGCTTAGTTCTACCAGTCCTTCAAAGAAGAACACCAACCTTCCTCAAATTATTTCATGAAATAGAAAAGGAAGGAACCCTTACAAATCATTCTATGAAGCTAGTATCACTTTGATATTAAAAGCAGACAAAGACACTTCAAAGAAAGATGACTTTAGCCTAATATCCCTGATGAACGTACATGCAAAAATTCTTAATAAAGTAATGGCTAACTACATCTAAAAACATATTAAAAAGATAGTGCACCATGATCAAATAGGGTTCATCCCAGGCATGCAAGCTTAATTCAACATATGGCAATCAATCAACGTAATTCATCACATCAACATACTTAAAGACAAGAATCACATGATTACCTCAATAGCTGCAGAAAAATTATTTGGAAAAATATAGCATCACTTCATGTACAAAACACAAGAAAAATTAAGGATTGTAAGAACATATTTTAACATTATAAAATCTGTACATGTTAAACCCAAAGCCAACATCATTCTAAATGGAGAAAAATTGAAAGCATTCCCTCTAAAACCTGGAACAAGACAAGGATGCCCTCATTCACCACTTCAATTTAACATAGTTTTTGAAACTCTAGTCAGAGCAATTAGGCAGAAAGAAGAAATTTAAGGGATACAAATAGGAAAAGAAAAACTCAAACTATCTCTATTTGCCAACATGATTCTGTATTTAGAAGACTAAAAAAACTCCACAATAAAACTTCCAGAACTCATAAATTAATTATGCAACATAGCAGGATATAAAATTAACACCATTATAAATAAATCCACTGCACTCCTATACATCAGTGATGAATCAACTAAAAGAGAAATTAGAAAAACTATTGCATTCATGATAGCCTCAAAAGAAATAAAATATTTGGGAATCAATCTAACAAAAGAGATGAAACATCTTTACAATGAAAACCACAGAACACTAAAGAAAGAAATTGAAGACGACCTTGGAGGATGGAAAGTTCTTTCATGTTCTAGAATAGACAGAATTTAACATTGTCAAAATGGCCATACTACCAAAAGCACTATACATATTAAATGCAATTCTTATTAAAATTCCAATGATCATAGAAATAGAAAAGGTAGTCAAGAAATGCATTTGGAAAAATAATAGGCCCAGAATAGCCAAAGCAATCCTTAGCAAGAAAAATGAAACAGGAAGCCTCACAATAGTAGACCTTAAATTATACTACAGAGCTATAGTATTGAAAACAGGATATACTGGCACCAAAACAGACAGGAAGACCAATGGTAAAAAATAGAAGACCCAGAGACAAACCCATATAAATACAATTATCTTATACTAGACAAAGGTTACATACACATACAATGGAGAAAAAAACAAACAAACAAAAAAAAAACCTCTTCAACAAATGGTGCTGGGAAAACTGGAAATCCATATGCAGCAAAATGAAATTAAATACCCTGTACAAAACTCAACTCAAAGTGGATCAAAGATTTAAGTATTAGACTAGAGACCCCGAGCCTACTAGAAGAAAATGAAGGCCCAAATCTTCATTGTGTCGGCTTAGGAACTGAGTTCCTGAACAAGACCACTGAAGTGCAAGAAGTAAAATAAGAATCAATAAATCGGATGGTATCAAACTAAAAAGCTTCTTCACAGCAAAGGAAACAATAAATAATGTGAGAAGAATACCCACAGAGTGGGAGAACATCTTTACTACATGCACATCAAATAGCGTATTAATCTTCAAAATATATAGAGAACTCGAAAAACTTAACACCAAAAAAACCCCAAATAACCCAATCAATAAATGGGCAAAGGAATTGAACAGATAATTCATAGAAGAAGAAATATGATCAGTCAACAAATATATGAAAAAAATGTTCAATATCTCTAGCAATTAAAGAAATGCAAATTAAAACTGCACAGAGATTCCATCTCACTCCAGTCTGAATGGCAATTATCAAGAATATAAGGAACAGGATCCAAGATGATGGGCCAGAGGGAGGCAGCATTCTGTGTTGCTCCATGGACTTGGGTCTCAACTTGTGGGAATACTGCTTTGCTGAGAGTGAAAGAGTACCCCTCCACAGCTGCTTCTGAGCAGGTATCACGGCCAACGTGCTGGGCAGGGTTCCGGACATGGGCATTAGAGAAGGACTCCCAACTCCCTACTACTCGCCCACACAGGTCTCCAGGTGCCTTAGTGGGACGACCGGCATTAGCACCTACCTGCACAGAATTCCCAGACACACTCCCACGAAGGATACTCAGCCTACCCACGCACAGGAACTCTGACCACCACTTCTATGTGAACCCCCATCTACAAATGTGGGTCTCTCCTGGTCGCTTTCATCTTGGGACTTGGCAGTTACTGCCATAGTCCCCTACTTGCGGTAGCCTGCCTGCACCTGGGGACATCACAGGCTCTAAAGAAAGCTGACAGCCACACACTGCAGCCATGAGCTCATCTCTGAACAGATCGCACAACATCATCATCCGGCTTCCCCCACCCAACCTGACATTGTCCTTCCCCTGACATCCTATCACTGAAGGCAGAGCTGCCTCTAGCTTGGGTCACCTGCATCATCATCTTTAGTTGGGGCAACTACCAGTTTAGAACACAGGATAACCAGGTACCCATAGTTTTCTAATGCCCCCCAATCCCCAGCAGCCACTAACTAGACTACTTCCATAGTCCCCTACTTGAGGTAGCCCAATTCAAAACAGTCCTCCGCGACAAGTGCACAGCCACCAGAATGCAACACACAGACCCCCAGAGAGAAAGATTCCTGATTGGGAAGTAGAAAGGGATGGTTGAGGGAGATACAGTTTAGAGACTGATTTAGAGAGCAGGAACTGTGAGGTCTACAGATGAGATGAGGAGATAAGACCTGGCGCCCACATCACAGGAGTAGACCCTAAAAGGAGATCCTTGAGATGCAGTCTCCCAATGGGACAGGCAGGTGCCATACCCCACTTCCAGGTGCCTGCACCCAAGACCAACCTTCACATCCTTGTAACCCTCACCCATCCTGAGCATGGAGATACCAACTAAAAACTGACAACCCCACTTATTGGATGAGAAGGGAAGCAGGAAATATATTGATCTTCAACCAAAAAAATCCTTGTTTCTTCCTTCAAGATCTTTTTTTCTCTTCTCCCTCTTTATTCTCATACCCTCACATCCCCATCATATGTGAACCAAGTCCTCTGCATGAATTAAGATATTGAGGACTGAGACGAGGGAATAGTATATAACAGTTGTGCAGTATATTCCTTTTCTTCTTCTTTTTTTTTCTCCAATTTTTACTATTTTAACATTTTTTATTTTTCTTAATATATATGTGTGTGTCTTATGTTTTCTACTGTCTTTTCTTTTACTTGTCTACCCCAAATTACTACCTTTCTATTCTTCTGCTGTTAACTTTCTTTAGATTTATCTTTCACACTTCCTCAGATATAATAACCTCCTACCTCCTCAGCATATCATCTTACACCTCACCCCTGGTTCTTTGTCCACCATCAGAAACTGTAAATCCTTTTACAAACCTAATGATTATATTGTAGATAATGATTGAATTCACCATTTCTGTACACTGTGACCAAACAATAAACGTCTTAATAAAAACTATTTGTTTTTAGGTGTATTTAGTTTTTATTGGGATCTGTTAACATTGTCCTTCCCCTCAAAGATGAGGTATTGGAACCCTACAGGGGCACTATAAGCCTATAGGGTAAAAATGGTAATGTGTTGGATCCACAGACCTAGAAAGGAAGACACACAAGCAACATGAAAAGACAAGGGAAGAAAGTGCCCCAAACAAATCAAGATACCACATCATTAGAATCCAGCACAGCAGAGGAAATGACATAGAAGGAGTTCAGGATGTACATAATTAAAATGTTCTGTGAATTAAAGGATGATATAAGAGAGCAAATATGGGCAGCAAAAGATTACTTCAATAGGGAGATAGAGGTTCTAAAGAAAGACCAAACACAAATCCTTGAAATGAAAAAAAACAATAAACCAAATTAAAAGCTCAGTTGAAAGCATCACCAACAGATTAGACCACTTGGAAGACAGGACCTCAGACAATGAAGACAAAATATATAATCTTGAGAAGAATGTAGACCACACAGTGAAAATGGTAAGAAATCATGAGCAGAGCATTCAAGAAATATGGGATAACATAAAAATACCAAATTTAAGAGTTGTTGGGATAGAGGAAGGCATAGAGTTCCAAACCAAAGGAATGAGCAATGTATTCAATAAAATAGTTTCAGAAAATTTTCCAAACATGAAGAACAAATTGGAAAACCAAATTCAAGAGGCTTTCAGGACACCAAATGTACAAAATCACAACAGATCCACACCAAGTCACATTATAATGAAAATGCCTAACATACAGAATAATGAGAGAATATTAAAAGCCATATGAGAAAAGAATCAAATTACATAGAGAGGGAAACCAATTAGGTTATGTGCAGATTTTTCAACCCAGACTCTGAAAGTTAGGAGATCATGGAACAACATATATCAAGCTCTGAAAGCAAATGGATGCCAACGAAGAATTTTATATCCAGCAAAATTAAGCTTCAGATTTGATATTGAAATAAAAACCTTCCAGCATAACAAAATTTAAAAGAATTTATAGCTAAATAACCTGAACTACAGAACAACCTTGGCAAAATATTCTATGAAGAGGAAATGAAAAACAACAATGATAATCAGCAAAGGGAGGTACTACACTAAAGGAAAAGCTAATCAAAGGAACAACCACATCAAGTTAAATAACAAAAATAAATAAAAATGGCTGGGAATACAAATCATGTTTTAATAATAACCCTGAATATTAAAGGCCTAAACTCACCAATCAAAAGACATAGACTAGCAGATTGGGTTAAAAAAAAAAACCAACAATATGCTGCCTCCAAGAGACTCATCTCATAGGAAAAGACATCCACAGACTGAAGGTGAAAGGTTGGGAAAAATCATACCACTTACATGGACTGTGGAAGCAAGCAGGGGTTTCCATCCTCATACCAAATAGACTTCAAACTAAAGTCAATCAAAAAGAATAAAGAAGAACACTATATACTGCTCAAGGGAACCATACACCAACAAGACTTAACAATTATAAATATATATGCCCGAGAACAGGCCCAGCGGCCCGCCAGTGTGGTAGACACATCACCCCAATTGGAGGAAGGGCCCAGCTGTTGCCCGCAAGGTAGGCAGACCACGCGTCCCGGAGAAGGGGCCCAGCGGCCCGCTGGCCTAGTTGAAAGATCACCCCAATTGGAGGAGGGGCACAGCCGCCGCCTGCGCCTGCAAGGTAGGCAGACCTGCAACCTGGAGAACAGGCCCAGTGGCCCGCCGGTGTAGTAGACAGATCACTCCTATTGGAGGAGGGGCCCAGCCGTTGCCTGCAAGGTAGGCTGACCACACAACCTGGAGAAGGGGCCCAGCGGCCCGCCGGCGTGATAGACAGATCACCCCAATTGGAGGAGGAGCACAGCCGCCGCCCATCCCTGCAAGGGAGACTTTGCAACTATACAAGAGCAATATAAATATATAGGGGGAAAATTCAATAACACAACAGTTTCACCAAGCAGAAAGAAATGCAAGCAGTATGAAAAGACAAGGAAAGAAAGGACCACAAGCAATGCAGTTCAACTCAACTTTAGAAGAGGTAATAGCTGCAGCAGATGGAATGTCAGATAAAGAATTCAGGATTTACATGCTTCAGATGATCTGGAGTCTCAAGGAAGACATTAGACAGCAAAATCAGACAATGAAAGATCACTTCAACAATGAATTACATAAACAAATCCAAGAAGCAAAGGATCAACTATACAGGGAGATAGAGGTTATAAAAAACAAACAAACAGAAATCCTAGAAATGCAGGAAGCAATAAACCAACTTAAAAACTCAATTGAGAATACTACCAGCAGAGTAGAACACTTAGAAGATAGAACATCAGACAATGAAGATAAAGTATTTCAACTTGAAAAGAACATAGACAGCTCAGCAAGACTGTTAAGAAACCATGAGCAGAACATCCAAGAAATATGGGATAACATCAAGAGACCAAATTTAAGAGTCATTGGGATACAGGAAGGGACAGAGTTTCAAACCAAAGGAATGAGCAATCTATTCAATGAAATAATACGAGAAAACTTCCCAGACTTGAAGAATGAGACAGAATCCCAAATCCTAGAAGCCTACAGGACGCCGAATGTGCAAAATCATAAGAGACCCACACCTAGACACATTATAATGAAGATGCCCAACATACAGAATAAGGAGAGAATTTTAAAAGCTACAAGAGAAAGGAAGCAGATTACATTTAGGGGTAAGCCAATCAGGATAACAGCTGATCTTTCAACACAGACTCTGAAAGCTAGAAGATCCTGGAATAACATATTTCAAACACTGAAAGAAAATGGGTTCCAACCAAGAATTGTGTATCCAGCGAAATTAAGCTTCAGGATGGAAGATGAAATTAAAACCTTCCACGATAAACAAAAGTTAAAAGAATTTGCAGCTAGAAAACCATCTCTTCAAAACATCCTTGGCAAAACATTACAGGAAGAGGAAATGGAAAATAACAATGAAAACCAACAGTGGGAGGTAGGACAGTAAAGGGGGGAAAAATAATCAAAGAGGAAAACAAACCATGTTTAGTAACATAAATAAACAAATATGGCTGGAAGAACAACCCATATCTCAATAATAACCCTAAATGTTAATGGCTTAAACTCACCAATTAAGAGACACAGGCTAGTAGAATGGATCACAAAACAAGACCCAACAATATGCTGCCTACAGGAGACGCATTTGATAGGAAAAGACATACATAGGCTGAAGGTGAAAGGTTGGGAAAAATCATATCACTCATATGGACTTCGGAAACAAGCAGGAGTGTCCATACTCATATCAAATAAAATAGATTTCAAGCCAAAGTTAATCAAAAGGGATAAAGAGGGACACTACATACTGCTTAAGGGAACCATACACCAACAAGACATAACAATCATAAATATATATGCCCCAAACAATGGTGCAGCTATGTTCGTCAAACAAACTCTTCTCAAGTTCAAGAGTCTAATAGACCACCATACAATAATCATGGGAGACTTCAACACACCTCTCTCGCCACTGGACAGATCTTCCAAACAAAAGTTGAATAAGGAAACTATAGAACTCAATAACACAATTAATAACCTAGACTTAATTGACATATATAGAATATACCACCCAACATCAAGCAGTTACACTTTTTTCTCAGCAGCACATGGATCCTTCTCAAAAATAGATCATATATTATGTCACAGGGCAACTCTTAGACAATATAAAGGAGTAGAGATAATACCATGCATCTTATCTGATCATAATGGAATGAAACTGAAAATCAACGATAAAAGAAGGAAGGAAAAAGCATACATCACTTGGAGAATGAACAATAGGTTACTGAATGATCAATGGGTTATAGAAGACATCAAGGAGGAAATTAAAAAATTCTTAGAGATAAATGAAAACACAGACACAACATATCGGAATCTATGGGACACATTGAAAGCAGTTCTAAGAGGAAAATTCATTGCTTGGAGTTCATTCCTTAAAAAAAGAAAAAACCAACAAATAAATGATCTCATACTTCATCTCAAAATCCTTGAAAAAGAAGAGCAAAACAACAGCAAAAGAAGTAGAAGGCAAGAAATAATTAAAATCAGAGCTGAAATTAATGAAATCGAAACAAAAGAAACAATTGAAAAAATTGACAAAACTAAAAGTTGGTTCTTTGAAAAAATAAACAAAATCGACAGACCCTTAGCCATGCTAGCGAAGAGAAGAAGAGAGAGAACTCAAATTACTAGCATACGGGATGAAAAAGGCAATATCACAACAGACACTTCAGAAATACAGAAGATAATCAAAAACTATTTTGAATCCTTATACTCCAATAAATTAGAAGATAGTGAAGGCATAGATAAATTTCTTAAGTCATATGATCTGCCCAGATTGAGTCAGGAGGATATAGACAACCTAAACAGACCAATATCAATTGAGGAAATAGAAGAAACCATCAAAAGACTACCAACTAAGAAAAGCCCAGGACCGGATGGGTATACAGCAGAGTTTTACAAAACCTTTAAAGAGGAACTAATACCAATACTTTTCAAGCTACTTCAGGAAATAGAAAAAGAGGGAGAACTTCCAAATTCATTCTACGAGGCCAACATCACCCTGATACCTAAACCAGACAAAGACACTTCAAAGAAAGAAAACTACAGACCAATATCTCTAATGAACCTAGATGCAAAAATCCTCAATAAAATTCTGGCGAATCGGATACAAAAACATATCAAAAAAATTGTGCACCATGATCAAGTAGGATTCATCCCTGGGATGCAAGGCTGGTTCAATATACGGAAATCAATAAATGTTATTCACCACATCAATAGACTTAAAAATAAGAACCATATGATCATCTCGATAGATGCGGAAAAAGCATTCGACAAAGTACAGCATCCCTTTATGTTCAAAACTCTAGAAAAACTAGGGATAACAGGAACATACCTCAATATTGTAAAAGCAATCTATGCTAAGCCTCAGGCTAGCATCATTCTGAATGGAGAAAAACTGAAGGCATTCCCTCTAAAATCTGGAACAAGACAGGGATGCCCTCTCTCTCCACTTCTGTTCAACATAGTTCTCGAAACACTGGCCAGAGCAATTAGACAGACGAAAGAAATTAAAGGCATCAAAATAGGAAAAGAAGAACTTAAATTATCACTATTTGCAGATGATATGATTCTATACCTAGCAGACCCAAAAGGCTCTACAAAGAAACTATTAGAGCTAATAAATGAATTCAGCAAAGTGGCAGGATATAAAATCAACACGCATAAATCAAAGGCATTCCTGTATATCAGCGACAAATCCTCTGAAATGGAAATGAGGACAACCACTCCATTCACAATATCTTCAAAAAAAATAAAATACTTGGGAATCAACCTAACAAAAGAGGTGAAAGACTTATACAATGAAAACTACAGAACCCTAAAGAGAGAAATAGAAGAAGATCTTAGAAGATGGAAAAATATACCCTGTTCATGGATAGGCAGAACTAACATCATCAAAATGGCGATATTACCAAAAGTTCTCTATAGGTTTAATGCAATGCCAATCAAAATCCCAACGGCATTTCTTGTAGAAATAGAGAAAGCAATCATGAAATTCATATGGAAAAATAAAAGACCCAGAATAGCAAAAACAATGCTAAGCAGGAAGTGTGAATCAGGCGGTATAGCGATACCAGACTTCAAACTATACTACAGAGCAATAGTAACAAAAACAGCATGGTACTGGTACCAAAACAGGCGGGTGGACCAATGGTACAGAATAGAGGACACAGAAACCAATCCACAAAACTACAACTATCTTATATTTGATAAAGGGGCTAAAAGCATGCAATGGAGGAAGGATAGCATCTTCAACAAATGGTGCTGGGAAAACTGGAAATCCATATGCAACAAAATGAAACTGAATCCCTTTCTCTCGCCATGCACAAAAGTTAATTCAAAATGGATCAAGGAGCTTGATATCAAATCAGAGACACGCCGTCTGATAGAAGAAAAAGTTGGCTACGATCTACATACTGTGGGGTCGGGCTCCAAATTCCTCAATAGGACACCCATAGCACAAAAGTTAATAACTAGAATCAACAAATGGGACTTACTCAAACTAAAAAGTTTTTTCTCAGCAAAAGAAACAATAAGAGAGGTAAATAGGGAGCCTACACCCTGGGAACAAATCTTTACTCCTCACACTTCAGATAGAGCCCTAATATCCAGAGTATACAAAGAACTCAAAAAATTAGACAATAAGAGAACAAACAACCCAATCAACAAATGGGCCAAGGACCTGAACAGACACTTCTCAGAGGAGGACATACAGTCAATCAACAAGTACATGAAAAAATGCTCACCATCTCTAGCTGTCAGAGAAATGCAAATCAAAACCACCCTAAGATACCATCTCACTCCAGTAAGATTGGCAGCCATTATGAAGTCAAACAACAACAAGTGCTGGCGAGGATGTGGGGAAAAGGGTACACTTGTACATTGCTGGTGGGACTGCAAATTGGTGCAGCCAATTTGGAAAGCAGTATGGAGATTTCTTGGAAAGCTGGGAATGGAGCCACCATTTGACCCAGCTATTCCCCTTCTTGGTCTATTCCCTAAAGACCTAAAAAGAGCATGCTACAGGGACACTGCTACATCGATGTTCATAGCAGCACAATTCACAATAGCAAGACTGTGGAACCAACCTAGATGCCCTTCAATAGACGAATGGATAAAAAAAATGTGGCATTTATACACAATGGAGTATTACTCTGCATTAAAAAATGACAAAATCATAGAATTTACAGGGAAATGGATGGCATTAGAGCAGATTATGCTAAGTGAAGCTAGCCAATCCCTAAGAAACAAATGCCAAATGTCTTCTTTGATATAAGGAGAGTAACTAAGAACAGAGTAGGTTAGAAGAGTATGAGAAGAAGATTAACATTAAACAGGGATGAGAGGTGGGAGGGAAAGGGAGAGAGAAGGGAAATTGTATGGAAATGGAAGGAGACCCTCAGGGTTATACAAAATTACATACAAGAGGAAGTGAGGGGAAAGGGAAAAAACAAGGGGGAGAAATGAATTACAGTAGATGGGGTAGAGAGAGAAGAGGGGAGGGGAGGGGGGATAGTAGAGGATAGGAAAGGCAGCAGAATACAACAGACACTAGTATGGCAATATGTAAATAAGTGGATGTGTTTCCGATGTGATTCTGCAATCTGTATACGGGGTAAAAATGGGAGTTGATAACCCACTTGAATCAAAATGTGAAATATGATATATCAAGAACTATGTAATGTTTTGAACAACCAACAATAAAAATTATAAATAAATAAATAAATAAATATGCCCCAAACAATGGAGCATCTATGTTCACCAAACAAAGTCTTCTCAAGTTCAAGAGTCAAATAGACTACAATAATTTTGGGTGACTTTAACATACTTCTTTCATCACTAGATAGATCTTCCAAACAAAAGCTGGACAAAGAAACTATAGAACTCAATAACACAATCAATAACTTAGTCTTAACTGACACATATAGAATATTTCATTCTTTGACAAGCAAACACACTTTTTTTCTCAGCAACACATGGATCCTTCTCTAAAATAGACCATATATTATGCTGCAAAGCAACTCTTAACAAGTACAAAAAAATAGAGATACTCCCCTGCATTCTCTCAGATCACAATGCAACAAAATTAGAAATCAATGATAAAATAAAAAATAAAAACTACTCCAACACCTGGAGACTAAATAATATGCTACTGAATGAAAAATGGGTTGAGAAAGAATCAGATTACATATAGAGGGAAACCAAAGACATCTGTGATAAATGAGAACACAGATACAATAAATTAAAATCTCTGGGACTCTATGAAGGCAGTACTAAGAGCAAAGTTCATTGCATGGAGTTCATTACTTTAAAGAAGACAAAGTCAACAAATAAATGACCTAACATTACATCTCAAAGGCCTTGAAAAAGAAGAAGTCAACACCAAAAGCAGAACACAGAAAATAATTAAAATCAGAGCTGAAATCAATGAAATTGAAACAAAAGAAACAATTAAAAATTTGACAAAACAGGAAGTTGGTTCTTTGAAAAATTAAATAAAACCAACAAACCCTTAGTCATACTAACAAAGAGAAGGAGAGAGAAAACTCAAATCACTAAACTGTGATCACAACAGACACTACAGAAATACAGAAGATAATTAGAAAATTATTTTGAAAACCTGTACTGTAATAAAACAGAGAATATCAAAGGCATTGACAAATTTCCAGAGTCATATGAGTTTCCCAAATTGAATCAGGATGATATGCACAATATAAACAGATCAATTTCAAGCAAGGAAATAGAAGATGCTATCAGAAGCCTATCAACCAAGAAAAGCCTAGGACTAGGGGGATACACACCTGAGTTCTACAAGACCTAAAGAAAAACTAATATCTATACCTACAAATTATTTCATGAAATAGAAAAAGAGGGAGCATTTCCAAACTCATTCTATGAGGTCAATATCACCCTGATTCCAAACCCAGGCAAAGACACACAAAGACGAACTCTAGATAGTGTAAAGAGGTGGGAGGAAAAGGGAGGGGGTAGGGGGTAAAAAAGATGATGGAATAAGATGGATATCATTACCTTAAGTACATGTATGAAGACATGAATGGTGTAAATATACTATGTGTACAACCACAGATATGAAAATTGGGCTCTATATGTGTAATATGAATTGTAATGCATTCTGCTGTCATATATAACAAATTAGAATAAAAAATAAATTTACAAAAAAGAATATAAGGAACAATAATGTTGATGAGGATGTGGGGGAAATGGTTCACTCATATATTGCTGGTGATACTGCAAATTGGTGCAACCACTCTGGAAAGCAGTATGGAGATTCCTTAGAAAACTTGGAATAAAACTGCGATTTGTCCCAGTTATCCCACTTCTCAGCATATACCCAAAGGACTTAAAATGAGCTTACTATGGTGTCATGGCCACATCAATGTTTATAGCAGCTCAGTTCACGATAGCTAAGCTATGGATCCAACCTAGGTGCCCTTCAACAGATAAATGGATAAAGAAAATGTGGTATACATACACAAAGGAATATTTCTTAGCCTTAAAGCAGAACAAAATTATGGCATTTGCCAGTAAATTGATGGAACTAGAGACTATCATGCTAAATGAAATAAACCAATCCCCCCAAAAATGAAGGCCAAATGTTCTAATATATGGATGCTAACACACAATAAGGGGGATGGGGAGGGAAGAATAGAGGTTCATTGGATTATACAAAGGGGAATGAAGTGAAGAGAGGGGGGATGGGAATAGAAAAGACAGTAAAATTAATCAGACATAACTTTCCTATGTTCATATATGAATACATGATTAGTGAAATTCCACATCATGTGCAACCACAGGAATGGGAAGTTAAACTCCATGTATATATAATATGTCAAAATAGACTCTAGTATCATGTTTATCTAAAAAGAACGAAATTTTTAAAAATAAGAATTATATCAATTATTTTGAAGCAATGATTCTTAGCTATAAGAATCAATTATAAGGACAGCATCAGTCCAAAATTAAACAGACCATTGTTGGGCTTATATCCTTTGCAGAAGTACTTTTTGTACAACATTGTAATGGTCTTTGTACAAGGTTGTGGTTCTGGTAGAGTCTGTTGAGATAGTTATTGTTATCAGGCAGAAGCATAAGATATCCTCCTTCATAGCCTCCCAGTTTCATTTTATTAATTTTTTGTTAGGTCTTGACAAAAGTGATTCCATTTTTATTCTGACAACTTTTCACAATTGTGAAGCTAATAACTAGTTACAGACATGGATTCCCAGGTAAGGGGTAATGAAAGAGAAACATACCCCACCCCTCATATATTCCTTTGGCATATTTTGAGCTACTTATTCAGAGAAACTGCTGACTTCTACATACACAAGAGTGGCACTGGAAAGCCGTTCTTTTGCAAAAATAAATCCACATCTACCAGTATTGGTAAAGTAAATACCAAAGCAGACAGGAACATTTCTTTTGGATATCTCCCTTTCTTCTGGGAAGGAATCTTTCCACAGAAGGAAGAGGTTGAGGGTTTAACACCTGGCTCAGACAGAGATGACCACAGGTGACTTTTCCTTGAGAGACTTCACCTGCATAAGATGCTCCCTGCAACCCTCCCCCAACCTTCCATAGCCTGTGCCATCTTCTACCCGGAAAACTGAGCCCCAGTCCTTTTAAACTCTCTACGTGGGTCAACTGTTTGAATCTAATACTCTCATGCCTTAGATATTTAATATTTGTATGTAAACTTTGTACTTTTTCCAATTATTTATAGTCAGTTTACTGTGGTCTAAAATTATCAAATCTTCAGGGGAAAAGAGCAAATTTAAAACTTCCATATAGGTTTAAGAGAGATCAATCCATTAAGGAAAAAGATATGATTTTCATCTTCATGGAAATTTTTACCTAATTACTGTGTCCTGCTGTTTAAAAAGTTGTCTGGGAATTTCCAGATCTACAACACCACTGAAACTCATCAGAGAGCTCTAGTTGGAGTTCCGACTTCAGAAATCCTCTGTGTTTTAACCTTAATATTTCCCAGGAGATTAGCTACATGCAAGACACTGTTCTAAGCACGTTTTACATGTGGTAACCAATTTAATATTCACAAAATCCGATGAAACAAGTGACATTATTATTCTCATTGTCATCGATGAGGACACAGATAACTTTCCCAAGGTCGTACAGCTAGTAGGTCATAGAGCGAGGGTTCAAAAACAGGCCAACATTCATGCTCTCAACACCCTTCTTTAATCTCTGAACCCAAACAAAAGGAATCATTAGTTTGAATTTTGTACATATGTGAGATGGTTTAGAAGGATTTTTAAAATATTTTAATTAGTTGTCCCCAAACAACCAAAACCTGTCAGTCTAGCTATTCAGGTTTAAGTCACTATAATTTTAAAGGAACATAATAAAAATAAACAGTAAATGATTCACTCCAGGATCAGCACAATTGTTCAGATTCCTCCATTCTTCTAGTCATTGAAATGTGTTTTCTTGACTTTGACCAAGTCTGGAACTTTTTCATTCCATATTTCATGTAACGAGATGATCAGGTGTGATCATCTAAGCAGCGCTGTAACACACTGCAGCAGCTGGTGGAATCCAGATTGATGCGAAAGTTGTCTGGAGATGATATGAAGAACAGGTATGTCTGACTCAGGCTCAGGCTTTAGTCCATAGATGTCTGTCTATTCCACATATTTCATTATCACTGAAAGTAAAGTCCACTTATTTTAGGGATAAACCCAGGAGTTTGAACCCATGGATGAGTCTGGTGTGTGTTCCCCAATTCTTCAGAAACTGAATGTAAATTTGACCAACATTTGTAGAGTTCCTTGAAAGTCACCACTATGTGGTATGGTCTGAATGTGTCCCCCCCAAATTCAATTTAAAATCCTAATTACCAAGGCGATGGTATTAGGAAATAGGGCCTTTGATAGGTTATTAGTTAATGATCTTAGTCCATTTTCTGTTTCTGTTAACAGAATACCTGAGACTAGGAGACTTATCACAAACAGAGGTTTATTTTGGTTCATAGTTCTAGAGACTGGAAAGTCTGAGAGCAGGTGACCGCATCTGGTGAGGGTCACATGCTTCTTCAACCAATGGTGGAAAAATGGAAGGAGAAGTAGGGAATTGGAAAAAAGAAAAAAGGACACCAGACTCCAAAATAGCTAACCCATTACTATAAGAAAGGCATTAATTCATTCAAGCTCTGTCCACGAGGCCCCATATTCCCAAACTGCTGCATTCAGTAATTAAGATTCCAATACATGAAATTTTGGGGGACACACTTCACCACAGTAGTCCTTATGAATGGGGTTGGCATCTTTATAAAAGAGTCTATGAGAGAACTTTCAGCTTTTCTATCATGTAAGGGCACAGCAAGAAGGTACCATTTATAAGCAAGAAAATGGATCTTCTCCAGATATTGATTCTACCTTGATCTTGGACCTCCCAGCCTCCAGAATAGTGAGAAATTTCTGTTGTTGATAAGCTAAGAGTTGAAGACATTTTGTTCTATCAGCCCAAATGGACTAAGAACCATAGTAGGAGGTAAGAAGTGTGGTAAATAATTTCTAGTCTTCCAATGGCTCAAATTCAATGGAAGGGTCAATCAGCTCAAAAATTTTGGTGAAAAAAGATTAATTATGAGTTGTAATGATAAATGCCACTGACAACATCTCTTCCCCAACCATGGGATTTGCACTACACCCTAAGCCTTTGAACTTGCTTTGGACACTAGAGCAATTTGAACTAGGAATCTAGGGGATGCTATGTACTGATTGACTTGGGCTGGGTTTCTGTCTATGTCTAAGCTAGTCTCTGGTGGAATGTAATTATAGTGGTTGGTTTCTACTAATCAGAGTCAATAATTAGAGCTGAAAGGGGAAGGGTAGGATAATTACTGAAGAGGCATCTATAATCTTCACTAACTGGGAGTGTCTAGGAACACCTCTGGGAAGATGTGAGATTAGAACTGGAACTTCCAAGATAGCTGTGGAGACCCACTGCAAAGGAATTTTAGACAACATGAAGAAAATTAAGAAGGAAAATATATGGAAGGGGAGAATAGAAAGTAGAATAATTTAACTAGAGAGAAGAAAGAGCAGGAAATAAGAGAAGATAGGTGAGCAGGCCAGACTTGGATGCGTTGAATACTCATCTGCTGTGGTTTGGATATGGACTGAGAGTGCTTCCCAAGAGCCCATGTGTGAGGAAGCTTGGTCTCCAGTGTGGTGATGTTAAGAGGCAACAGGTTACTACACGCACCTCAGATAGAGCAATAATCTCCAGAAGATATAAAGAACTCAAAACACTTAACACCCCAAAACCCATAAACAACCCAATCAATAAATGAGCTAAGGAACACTTCACAGAAGGAGAAATACAATCAATCAACAAACATGAAAAGATATGTTCAACATGTCTAGCAATTAGAGAAATGCAAATCAAAACTACTCTAAGATTTCATCTCACTCCAGTCAGAATGGCAAATATCAAGAATGCAAGCAATAATAAGTGTTGGCGAGGATGTGGTTCCATACATTGCTGGTGGGACTGCAAATTGGTGTAACCACTCTGGAAAGCAGTATGGAGATTCCTCAGAAAACTTGGAATGGATCCACCATTTGACCCAGCTATCCTACTCTTTGGTTTATACCCAAAGCACTTAAAATCAGCATACTACAGCAACATAGCCACATCAATGTTTATAGTAGCTCAATTCACAATAGCTAAACTATGGAACCAACCTGATGCCCTTCAACAGATAAATGGATGAAGAAACTGTGGTATACATACACAATGCAATATTACTGTCTGGCTGGGCACAATTCAGGAGCCACTTGTCAAAAGAAACAAACTTTATTTTTAGAACACACACACCAAACCACACAGCTCCTCAGGAAAAAACCTTCAGAGTCCAACTGCCACCACCAGCCTCCCACAAGCCTCTCAACCTCTTCCACTCCTCCTGCTCTTGAGGCTGATTGGCTGGGTTGCATGGGCAGAGCCAAAAAAAGTCCCCCAGTGAGCAGCTCCGTGGTCTGAAAGGGCGGGGAAACAGCCCAATGAGCATCACTGCAGAGGAGCCAATCAGTTGGCAGCTAGAAGTTTGCTGGGGCCCTTCGGCTGTGGCTCTCAACATCTCCCCCTCTCTGTTTAAATAACAAACATGTGGCTTAGGGACTGTGCCTGCCTTAGGTTGTCCAATAGTACCTATGGTCCTTACCCGTTATCGGATGAGCTGACCTCAAGGCGTCAGCCTCCTGTCTTAAGTTGGTAACATTGCAATTGGATCTTACCCATCATTGACTACCAGTCCAGCATAAAGCCACACCTGTGGATAGGTCTTTGTACTAGCGGGGGGGTGAGGTTCTTTGCCTCACCTCTGTTGGCCCCCAAATTTTAGCTGAATGACCATGACAAGCAGAAGGGAGGAAGATACACAAAGCCAATTGACGGCTCCTTTTGGAAAAATTGTACCACCGATGACACCATCAGCAAAAATACCCCAACACTACCACAAGTCGCTGCACCAACAGATAGTTCACAATGCATAAAAGTGAGTTCACAATGCATATAAGTGATATATAGTCCAGGCAAGTTCTGCAAGCAGTTCAGTGATGGCTATTGCAGAAGCTGTAGATTGGTTTTATCTTTGTCTTCACCGGCACTGGGATGAAGATAGGAATTCTGGCAATAATGACTAAAGAAAAAATTATGTAACATTCCAGAAGGCACTAAAAGAAAACAATTTTCTTAACAATTTACATTATCTTGAACAGAATTATTAAATATAATGAAAAGGAAAGATGAAAGTAAACAAACAGATCTGTTAACCTCCTTTTTTGTTCACATATTAAAACAATCCTCAACAGCTGTTTACCCAATTTAAATTAAACCATTTAAATCACGTGAATAAAAAAAAATATTTGGATCCATTTTTTCATGAGCGCTCATCATATATGATATATGGACATATGTACATACAAACATACAACATAAAACACAAGTGTGCACACAACACATAACATAATAGTAAAGGCCTTGTAACTTTTTACAAGTGAAAACTCCATTGCAATGTTTAAAAACTCTATAGTCAAAAAAT
>NW_026000119.1:8904151-8942836 GCF_001458135.2 Marmota marmota marmota | reverse complement strand
TGCCGCAGTCTGGCTGGGCACAATTCAGGAGCCACTTGTCAAAAGAAACAAACTTTATTTTTAGAACACACACACCAAACCACTCAGCTCCTCAGGAAAAACCTTCAGAGCCCAACTGCCACCACCGGCTTCCCACAAGCCTCTCAACCTCCTCCACTCCTCCTGCTCTTGAGGCTGATTGGCTGGGTCTCGTGGGCAGAGCCAAAAAAAGTCCCCCAATGAGCAGCTCCGTGGTCTGAAAGGGCGGGGAAACAGCCCAATGAGCATCACTGCAGAGGAGCCAATCAGTTGGCAGCTAGAAGTTTGCTGGCAGCTGGAAGTTTGCTGGGGCCCCTTCGGCTGTGGCTCTCAACATGGATGAAGAAACTGTGGTATACATACACAATGAAATATTACTCAGCCTTAAAGAAGAATGAAATTATGGCATTTGCAGGTAAATGGCTGGAACTAGAGAATATCATGCTAAGTGGAAATAAGCCAATCCCAGAAAACCCAAAACTGAATGTTTTCTCTGATGATTCATAGTGGGATGGGGGGGGGTAGGGAAAAATGAAGGAACTTTGGTTTGTGTAGAGGGGAGGTGGGGGGGTGGGAATGGGAATGGCATTAGAATGAGACAGACATTATTTCCCTCTATACATATATGATTACACTACTGGAGTGACTCTGCACCATATAGAGCCAGAGGAATGATAAGTTCTGCTCCACTTGCGTACAATGTCAAAAATGCATTCTACTGTAAAGTAAATAAATTTTTTAAAAAAGAGGCAATGGGACCTTTACCAGAGATCAAACTGATAGTGTTGGACTTTTGTCCTCCAAAACTGTGAACTAAATAAACTTCTTTTTTAAAATAAAGTATCCAACCTTGGGTAATTTGATATAGCAATGGAAAATGGACAGCTTGCGGCATCTACACTTATTCTATATCTAATGGAGAGCCGTGTAAGGATTTAAGGAAGGTTATGGGATTATTAGGTCTCTGCTTGCCAAGAATCTAAGTACTCTTCTGTGTCAGTGTTGACCCAGGTCTAGTGGAATGTCTCCAGGTTACCTTGACCAGGCTGCTGTTTTCAAGGCTAGCTTGGTGTTCCGGCACTAGGGACACAGTTTCCCCCCTTAACCTCCAATTCCTGTCAAATTTTGATATAACTCTCAAAGGCAGTTTCTACTATTCTACAAATATGAATGTGTGCTTTCCAGGACAGATGGACAACAACCACCCCCTGGACTAGCGGAGGGATCTGCCAGGGGGAATTTACCTCTTCATCTCACTTTATTTTCTGCACAGCCACCAACAATAAGTAGGGTTCCTAGCTCAAGGCTAGCAAGGAGGAGACTTAAAAGGGGCAAGTCCCAGGTTCCCAAGGAAGTCTAGGAGGCTTGTGTTGGGAAGGAGAGAAGTGGGTGCTTACCAATGTTAGGTACAAAGACATAACATGTTTAAAAAGCTTTATTGTCTTTCCAGCTCTTCAGTGTGATAAAATACATATAACAGGGAATTAGCTCCACAAAAACCAAACCAAAACAAAAATGTATAACATGAAAGTTACTATCTGAACCATTTTAAGTGTGCAGTTCCATGGCATTAAGGACATTCAGATTGTCATGTAACCATCACCACAACCATTTGTCACTGTTATTATTTGAATATTAGATGTCTCCCCAAAAGCTCATGTGCCAATACAAGAATGTTCGAAGGTGAAATGATTGGATTTAGAAGCTCTAACCTAATTGGTGGATTGATCCATATGATGATTAATAATTCAAATGAGTTACTAGATGATATCTGTAGGCAGGTGGGGCAGGGCTAGAGGAAGTAGGTCTCTGGGGGTGTGCCCTTGGGGACTATATTTTGTCCCTGGATCCTCTCTTTCTCTCTTTCTGCTTCCTGGCTGCCATGAGCTGATTGACTTTCCTCTGCCATGCCTCTACCATGGTTCTGCCTCACCTCTGGCCCAGAGGTATGGAGTCGACTGACCATGGACTGAACCTCTGAAACTGTGAGCTGCTAGTAAACTTTCCCTTCTCTCCTCATAAGCCATAATCCAGATGTAGATATAGAACATTTCCATCTTCCCAGTAGACTCCCTCAGTGTCTCCTCTCTGTCAATTACCTCTAGGTAACTACAATCCAAACATTTATTGCTATAAATTAATTTTGCCTGTTTCAAAATTTATGTAAACAGAAGCACAGAATTTATTCTCAAAATCTGGCTTCTTCTGCTTAATATAAAAAAAATCTTCATTTTGGAGTTTACTCTTTTTCTAATTTTTTAAGTTGGATTCATTAATTTTCAAACTTCCTTATTCTCTTTTAATTTTTTTGGTATCAACTCTGAAAATTTTTCAGCCATTGTGGGTTTTTTTTTTTTTTTTTTTTTTTTTTGCTGTTGTTGTTGTTGTTTTAGTATTGCCTCTCTCCCATTCTACTATCATCTTACTGAAAGCTTATTAGAAGTTAGACTTTTCCTTCTTTCTTCCATATCTTCCTGTCTCTTCCATAGTTTCCATTTCTTTTTGCTGTGTTGTTGTTCAGAGCTTTCTGTGGTTTACTAATTTTCTTTTGAGCTATGTGTACTCTATTGTTTAACCAGTTCACAGGATTTTCAATGGCAAAGAGTATATATTTTTTTATTTTTATGAGTTTTAGTTGGTTCTTTTTCAAACCTATCTTTAAAAATAATTTTGTATACTTTGCTTATAGTTCCAATTCTTTCTACTATTTTCTAAACACAATAAACATGCTTATTACATGTTTCATTTTTAACTAATCATGTAGATTCTGTATCTGAACATACAAATATGCACAGTCTCTGTAAATTTGGTTCTGCTTTTGATTGTTTCTCCTTTCTCTTGATCAATGTGTCTTGATTCTTTGTAGATTTTGCTATTTTTGCTGGTGGCTCATGTCCACTGTTAGTTTATCTATGGAAAAATCTGTGACAACCTGGCTAAGTATACAGTTGTCTAGGTTCCCTGTAGGACTTACGGGATGACTTGTGACACTTTGTCCAGACACCTAGTGTTTCTTCTGATCCAGGGCTGCTTTCTAATTTCTCATATTAAAGTTTCTGATGTTTTTGTTTTTCAAATGCTCTTTTTCCCTTGAAAGTACCATAAACCAAATATTGTTGGGTATGTAGTAAAATGCTGAGAGAGCTTTGGGGTACGGCTCAGTGGTAGAGTACTTGCTTAGCATGTGTGAGGCCTGGGTTCAATCACCAGCACTGCCAAAACAAAACAAACCTAAACAAGTGCTCAGAGGTACACAGAGGTAGTAATTAGTCATCGAGTGGGAAAGATGCAATAATAATGCTTGGAGACCCTATTATTTAGTCAGCCCTTGGTGTCCATGGGGGATTCATTCTAGCACCCCATCCCCCCATGCCAAAAGGGTAATCAAGTCCCTTAAATAAAATGGTATATGCCTGGCATGGTGGCACACTCCTGTAATCCCAAGTACTCAGGAGGCTGAGGCAGGAAGATTGCAAGTTCAAGGCCAGTAGGTGCAACTTAGTAAAACCCTATCTCAAAATAAAATGAAAAGGGCTGGGGATGTAGCTCAGTGGTAGAATGCAAGGCCCCAGGGTTCAATACACAGTACTAAAAAAAGAAAAAGGTGTAGCATTACCATATAACCTGTATATAACTATCTGCTTACTTTAAATAATCTCTAGATTACTTATAATACCTAATACAAGGTGAATGCTATGTAAGGGAATGTTCTACCATGTTATTTAGAGAATAATGACAAGAAAAATGTCTGGACATGCTCAGTACAGATGTAATCTTTTTTCCTGAATACTTATGATTCACAGTTGGTTGACTTTGCTGGTATGGAGGGCAGACTATATTTTAGTAATCTTTTTTGGAAACAAAATGGTCACTCTACCTAGTAGAGGACTAGGGAAAACAAATACACATGAAACATCACCTACTTCATTCTTAAACAACAAGTATTTATTAAATTGCTGCATGTAACACATTTTACCTTTGCATTGAAAGAAAGGGGAGGAGGATTAAATTATAATGGCTATAAATAAAAATAATGTTAATTATCTCCTACTAGATATGAAATCAAAATTACTATATGGAGCAAATATCAACTTATAAGGATGTAGAAGTCATAAAAATAGGTGGTGTGTCAGTCAGCTTCTCATTGCTGTGACCCAAATACCTGACAAGAACAACTTAGAAGAGGAAAGGTTTATTTTGGCTCATGGTTTCAGAGGTCCCAGTACATGGTGATTCCATTGCCAAAGGGCCTGGTGGAGGAAAGCTTCTCAGTTCATCGCAGCCAGGAAGCAGAGTCAAAGAGACAGAAAGGGGCCAGGGACAGATATAGTCCCCAAAGCTATGTTCCCAGTGACCTACTTCCTTCAGCCATGCCCCATCTGCCTATTATTTTCACCACTCTCCACTAAATCCTTTCAAACTACTAATTTATCACATGGATCAATCCACTGATGAGGTCAGAGACTTCATGATCCAAATCTTTTCACCTGTGAACATTGCTGCATTGCCTGACACATGAGTTTTCTTGGGGACAATCCAGATCTAAACCATAACAGGTGGCTTCTAATTTATTCATTCAACAAATACTAGAAACTAAGTGCCCAGATGAGAGGAACCAAGTCTGATTTATTCTTCTTTGCATCTCAAGTGCCTAGCATAGTACACAACAGATCAAAAGTTATTGAATGAATAACTGTTGCAGGCCATATATATAAATTATGCTTTCTTTGAGCCATTAAGGCAGGGAGGCCACTCTTCTGGGAGCTCCTGGGTTGAAAACTCTGTTAGAGAATGCCCCAATCATTGTCCCCTGTGTTAGCTCACAACTTTAGGATCAAACAGCCTTTGGAGATGGGTGTAGCCTGCCAACTGTCAATCAACCTGTTTACTGTTAGACCCCTGCCACAGTAAGAAGCAAGCACCAAATAAGACTCCTCCCACTGAAACCTTATCCTTGCCTTTGATATATTCCCCCTTAAATAAAGAATTGGGGTCTTTTTCAGTTGTTCAGTGCCACTTCCTATCAGGACTGGAAGACCTACTCCACCTTTTAAATCTAATCTTTGGCTTTGTCTTATTTCTTACTGATTATTTCAGACTTTTTATTTTCCCAGGCAGCTCACATCTCCTGAGCAGGGACTTGCTCTGTTAGGGTGCTGGTCACCCTGTCATAAATAACTACTGTTATGGTTTGGATATGATGTATTCCCCAAAAGCTCCTGTTAATGCAGGAATGGTCACAGGCAAAATGATTAGATCCTGAGAGCTAATCAGTAACCAGACAGTCCAGTCTTAGTTTGAAAGACTGACCAGGTGGTAACTCACTCACTCTCTGTCTCTCTCTCTCTCTGCTTCCTGACCCTGCCATGAACTGAGTAGCTTTTCCTCTGCTGGACCCTTTCCCCATGATGTGCTGGCTCACCTTGGACCCAGAGTAATGGAGTTGGCTGCCTATGGACTGAGCCCTTTGAAATCATGAGCCCTAAATAAACATTTCCTCCTATAAGTTCTTCTTGTCAGATATTTTGGTCACAGAGATGCAAAAGCTGACTAAAGCACCTATTGTGTGCCAGCCAGAATACTAGGAACAAAATGGACAGGATGCCTACCCCCAGTTTTCTATAGAAATCATGAGATAGGAATTTTGAATAAAGGGAAAGATATTGAGTCTCAAAGGAAGTGCCTATAAACATTGATATGCAGAAATAATTGCAACTTCTTGGTGATGAGCCCTTGGCTGGCACCCTTGACCCATGCATGCCATGGTAACATTAAGGCAATGTACAAGCACAGAGAAAACTTGCACAAAATTGTGCAGCTCCACCCTGCTTCCAGCTCTAATCCAGCCCTTAGCACCAGCCCTCTATAAATATTAACACCCCACATAAATGGTTTGCTATCTCCCTTGAATACGTTTTTCTTGCTTTACTCTAAATGCACTTCTCTCAAAATTGCCTCTTTGAATATGTATGTACTCTCTTAAATAAGCCTCTGTCTGTGCCTTTGACTTGCACACGCTGAAATTTTTTTCCGTCACTTATGCCAAGAACCCCACTGGTCCTGAGTCAAGTTCCCCCTTCTCTCTAGAAACTCCTCGGACTCTTCTTCAGAGACATGTCTTCTCCTGTACAATTCTACCTCTTCAAAATAATAAAAGCTTGAATTTTCCACCAGACTGTTATAGTCAGATTCTGATCTGCTGTGTCCAAAAGACCCAACAAGAACAACTTAAAGGAGGAACGTCTATTTTGGCTCACGGTTTCAGAAGTCTCAAAGGTCTCCGAGATCTCAATCTACAGACTGTGGACTCCATATCTCAGAGCCCAAAGTAAGGCAGAATATCATGGCTGAAGGGTGTGGTAGAGGAAAACAGTTCAAGACATAGCAGCCAGGAAGCAGATACAGAGCTCTGCTCACCAGGAACAAAATATAAACTCCAAAGCCAAGCCCCAGTGACCTACTTCCTCCAGCCACACCCTGTCTTCCTACAGTTCCCACCCAGTTAATCCGAATCAGTTGAGGATCTAATCATTTCACCTGTGAACATTCTCACATTATTTCACACATGTGCTTTTGGAGGACACCTTATACCTTAAGCACAAAATAGACTAATATCAAAGATAATAAAAAAAACTGATTTGGCTACTTATAATGATGACCTATAAAGCCTTCTCCACTTTTTTTTTTGTTTGTTTGGTTTTATTTTTAAGTTTTTCTCTTTCCACATTTTTATTGGGTACATTATAGTTGTACATAATGATGGGATTATTGCTACATATTTGTATGGGCACACAATATAACAATATAATTTGATCAATATCACTCCCCAGAACTGCCACCCTCCCTCCCTTCCTCCAGCCCCCTGGTCCTTTTCCTGTACTGATTTCCCTTGATTTTCATGGATCCCTGCCCCCTCTTCTTATCCTTGTTTCTCTCTAGTTTCCACATATGAGAGAAAACATAAGACCCTTGACCTTCTGAATTTGGTTTATTTGGCTTAACATAATGGTCTCTAGTTATATCCATTTTCCTGCAAATGACATAATTTCAGTGTTCTTTATGGCTGAATAAAACTCCATTGTGCATATCCATTTTCTTTATCCATTCATTTATTGATGGGCACCTAGGCTGGTTCCATAGTTTGGCTATTGTGAACTGTGCTGCTATAAACATGATATGCATGTATCACTATAGCATGGCGACTTCAATTCTTCAGGATAAATGCTAAATGAGGAATGGGTCCTCAAAAAATTAGGAATGTATCCACTAACTCTTATAACAATTCTGTGAGGTAGACAGGAACAATATTACCTGACCCCACTTCACACCTGGAATACTACTACAACACAGTAATTCTCGATTTCTGGTACTAAATTCTTTACATTCGTTATCTTATTGATTTCTCCTAATAACTCTGTAGGTAGATACTATTATTTCCCTCTTTTCAGACTAGGTAATAACGAAGTTTAAGTAGCAATGCCCAAGAGGACATTTATTGTTACAGGCAATGGGACCCCAGTGCTCTCTGCTGCAGAACACAAATAGCCAGTGGAAATGCAGAACTAGTTCAGGCCAGAAGACCTTTAACAGTATCTGATAGATTCCCAAAGGTCAAATTATCTTAATCCCAGAGTTTGAAGATGAGGAGATTCTGGCTAACTGGCTTTAAAAAAAAAAAAAAATCCACCATAACAAACAATTTAACTACTGCAGTAATTTGGGGACAGAATACTTTCCTGGTATTTCTCTGGAAGCAATGCTTACATTTAAATCAGGAACACTCAGAAGGAGGAGGCGGAATTTCGCCAAACCAAAACACAACCTCCTGCAATCCGAACCCATCTGGATGGTGACATCCCTGCTGGAAGCGGGTTGAGGCAAGCAGGTTAAATCACAGGAATTAAATGGCACAAGAGCTGAAAGGAACCATGGAAATAATGGATGGATACCAGTGTGCAGCCCTTTCCGGAGGCAGTGAGACAGGATGTTCCTGGGCCTCCAGCAAAACATCTTGGTGCTAGAAGACATTCCCCCTCTTTCCTCTTTCTTTCACTTGCTTTCTCTTTCTCTCCCGCTGCCTTCGTCCTTCCTTTCCTTCGGTAAACACTTTTTTTTTTTTTAATATTTATTTATTTTTTTAGTTATCGGCAGACACAACAACTTTGTTGGTATGTGGTGCTGAGGATCGAACCCGGGCCGCACGCATGCCAGGCGAGCACGCTACCGCTTGAGCCACATCCCCAACCCCATTGGTAGACACTTTTTAAAAACGTGATGAACCCTAAAGGCCTGGTCCAGCTGGTGTTAAATTTCTGTGGGAAGGGCATGAACACGATTTCCCTGCGGATTAAAACATGATTAAATCAAGGTCGGCTCTTTCTCCCTCTCCTAGGCCAGGTCCCCGCCCCTGGGGTGAAGGACGTGCTAGCCCGGGTAAGGCAGTACCGCGGGGCTGGGGAGGTGCCTGGGTTGCTCCGGGGCAAATTGGGCAGGTCCGGGCAGCGCTGGGCTGCGCGGTCTCCCAGACAACGGACAGGCGGGCGGGGAACACACCACCCAGGGCCGGGCACAGATCATGCAGCCTCTGGCACCATGACCGACTGCAGGCGGCTCTTGCGGTCGGGAACGCTGGCCCCGGTGCCCGAGCGCCGGTACTGCGGGCCCCGGTAAGCGGCGCGCGGAGGCCGCGCGAGGGCGCCTGGATCCCGTGCTCACGGGGCTGGGGCAGGGGCGCGGGGGGTGGGGGTGGCCGATGGTGGCAGAGGGCGCCTAGCAAAGGACCCCTCCTTCCCTCATCCTCACAATTACCGAGGGGCTGTAGATTAACATCTCCAGCCAGATAGCAGACTGATGGCCACGGAGTCAACCGTGGAGGCTGCCCTAGCTGAGCCTTTGAGCTTCGATCCTCTAACCCACCCTTTCTTTCCTTCGTGGGCCGACTGTTTCACTGATGCCAAATTTACATCCAGTGTAAAGCATCAGCCGTACCTGGAGCCTTTGGCAATCCAACTGATGGCTCTAGCCAAGCCAAGCCCCTGGTGGGGTAATGAATCAGGTGCTGGGGAGGCCTCCTACCTTTTTGGAGGGTTCTTGTCACAGCCACTGTGGGCAGGAACATGAGACTTTTCCTTTTGCCAATTCATAAGAATTGCTTTTGGCTCACGGTGGAGGCTGTTCCTAGTGACGGTTAAGATGCCAAAGTCTAGAATCAGAAAAGCCAGGTCTCCTCATGCTTGCCTGGTGACGTTAAGTAACTTAGCGGCTCCTTCTGGGCTCACTTTTCTTAACTGTGAAACGGGAACAATAAAAGGAATCAGCTTTATAGAATTGTTGGGGTGATTAAGGGAGGTAGCGCATGGAAACCTGTCACTGGCATATAGTATGCACTGTATATATGTTAGCAATTATGAACTCTTTGAGATTTTGGGTCCCTCCCGCCATTTACACCCTTTTTTTTTTTTTTTTAAATAACTGTAGACTCACAAGAGATTGCAAAAAAAGTTCAGAGTTCCCACACATCCTTCCCCCTAGCTGCTTCCAAGGGTACTATCTTACATAACTATAATCCATTACCAAACCAGGAAATTGACATTGATATAACTTAGTAATTAGACTACAGACCTTCTCTGGATCACGGCAGTTTTTACTTACATTCCTGTGTGTGCATATAGCTCTGTGCATTGTCATGTGTATACTGCAAGATGCAAAGTGTTTCATGACCACTAAGGAACCACTTTGTACTATCCCCTTCTCATCACTCCTTTTCCCATCCCCCAGCCCTTGACAACCACAAATCTGTTCTCCATTTCTATAATTTTGTTCTTTTAAGAATGTTATATAAGTAGAATAATACAGTGTATAACCTTTTGATTTTGGCTCTTTTTCACTGGTCATAGATTCTTGAGATCCATCCAGGTTGTGTGTATCAACCATCTGTTCATTTTTGGTACTGCGTAGTGTTCTGTGTTATGGGTGTACCCCACTTTATCTAGTCACCTGTTGAGCAAATGCAGGTTGTTTCCAGTTTCTTTTTCTACTACCTATAAAGCTGCTGTGAACACTGTGTTAAGGTTTTTGAAAGAACTTAAGTTTTCATTTCTTAGGGTTAGGCATTTATCTCAGTGATAGAGTACTTACCTAACATGTGTGAGTGAGGCCCTGGGTTCAATCCCCAGTGCTGAAAAAGAATTTTTCATTTCTTTATGGTAAATTTCCAAAGTTCATTGCAATTATTATGGAGGGAACTAGCCATATGTCTTATACTAGTGTCTGTGAAAATAGTATTGGTTGGGGGAAAAAAATGTTGGGGGGAACTGGTGATGTGGCTAAAGCAGTAGCCTGCTCGCCTGGCATGCGCAGGGCACTGAGTTTGATCCTCAGCACCATTTAAAAATAAAATAAAGAGGTTGTGTCCATAGAAAACTAAAAAATAAATATTAAAACAATTTTCTCTCTCTCTCAAAAAAAAAATGTTGGGTTTTTTTGGGTTTTGTTTTTTTGGTGGCACTAGGGATTGAATCCAGGGGTACTTGACCACTGAGCTTCATTCCCAGTCCTTTTTGGTTTTTATTTTGAAATAGAGTCTTACTAACTTACTTAGGACCTTGCTAGGTTGCTGAGGCTGGCTTCCAACTTGAAATCCTCTTGCCTCAGCCTCCCAAGTTGCTGTGATTATGGGCATGCACTACTATGCATGGCAAAAAAGTGTTTTCAATTTTATGGGTCAAGCAAGATTTCCTGGGCTTAACAAAATACAGAGAGGTGACAGATGTCTATAATGCCAGTGACTCAGGAGGCTGAGGCAGGAGGATAACAAATTCAAGGCTAGCCTCAGCAACTTAGTGAGATTCCCATCTCAAAATTATAAATAAATAAATAAGTAAGTCTGGGAATGTAGCTTAGTGTGAAGCACCCCTGGGTAAAATCCCCAGCACCCTTGTTCCCTACAAAATGCAGAGAAGTGAGCTCTTTAGCTCTATGAGGCTATGTGAAGTAGATGAAAGCACTCCCTCTAGCCTCGCTCACCTCTCAGAACTGTTTTCTCATTGAAAGTGAAGAAGGTGGTCAAGATTTCTTTCAGGGTTTCTGCCAGCTCTAATGTTCTAAGAAGCCTGGACTAGGCACTCACATTTCCCATTTTGAATTGTATGGCTATGCTTAAGCAAAAACGTTTGTTGTCTGATTTGATTTTAAGAAGTGCTTGGATAGTTGAGTTAGTCATAAATATGTGGAAAATAAATGTGAAAATATTTAATAATGAGGAGGGTTACTTGCCAATAGGTCATGCTGAATGTGTTGTTAATCTCAAGCTTAGATGCAGTTTCAACACCCTTCTGCTTTTAGCTATCTGAGAGTGATTTATACAAGGCAGAGAGCAACGTTTTACAAGTCACCCTTTTGGGTCCTTTCATTAAATTTTCACAATAGAGCTGGGTTAAGCCTTTACCACACACACACATATACACACACACATACTCACAGCAAATAAGAAGCTTCTGGTTTTCACCAGAAAAGAATAGGGTCAAGGCTAGAATCTCTTAAAAATGCTTAGTGGCTATGGTTACAGTAAGGATTAGATTGGGTGTAAAGAGCCATTTTTCTTTGATAATAGGGAACTTCAGGTAGAAGAGGCTTCAGGAAAAGACACCAGTGCTCCACGAAGATCTGACCAAGGACCTGAGATGTGTTAGGAAAATCAGTGCTCAGGTTCCAAGTCCTGGCTTTGGCATTGGCTGGTTGTGTCAGGTTATAGAGGAGCTGGTTTCATGACTTCCATCTCATCTTCATGACCTAAATACTCACTGCAAACAGGGGCCTGGTGGGTAAGGAAGCTGGCTGAAGCAGGCTGCTTAAGAGGCAGTAGGGAGAGGTGGAGGCTGGGAAGGAGACAGCATGTGATTTGCCTGAACTGGCAGCCATTAAGCCAATGGTGGCTCCATAGAAAGGTGGACCCAGTGTTCCCAGATCTTGGAAACTCTCCTGATTTTTCAAGAGGAGTTGGAGTTCTAGCTTGTTTATGTGAACATGTTTATATATTGGGAGCTCTAATGTAGTTGTTAAGCAGACTTTTCTGGTGCCACACTACCTGGCTTAACATCGCAGCCTTACCACTCTTGAGCTGCTTGAGCTTTGACAATGTGTGTTTTATCTTTTAACTTCTTGTGCCTCAGTTTTCTGTAAATGAAATAATAATAATATGAGATTTAAACATACCAATGCATATAAAGAACTTAGTACAGTGCCTGTCATGTAGGAAGTAAATTATTATGATTCTTATTAAAACACAAAGAAGGCCAAGTGACAGGATTATGTGCCACCATCTTGCAGCCTTTCACCTCCTGAGTTTCAGGAGGAACCACAGACCCTAGAGGTTGTATAAAGTGCCAGTGTCACTCGACTAATTAGAGGCTAATTTGTCACTGGGACCCAGATTCTTTACACTCTACTACACTGTGTCGCATTTAGTGAAAACAAAGTGTCCCTGAAAGGGTCAGCAATTTGAGTGTCTTTCTTATAGAGTTCAAGCCACAAGAATTCAAGAATGAATGCAAGATGTGGTGGCAGTAGTTTGAATAATGGGTTAGACTTATGCTTGGATGGGTCTTTAAAATACACGTGACATGGATGAGTCTTTGAAGTACAGTGCTTTGTAAACAAGAAACAGAACAGTGTCTACCATTTAAGTAAATTAAGAATACATGCACATAAAAGGACAATTCAGATATTTCAATGAGGTATGAAAACAAAGAATGCACTTCAAATCCGTTAGAGTGGTTTTGCAGATGAGGGCAGTGGAGGTGAGATGTGGGGACAAGATGGAGTAAATAGAGCTGGATGTGGTGACGCACTCCTGTGGTCCCAGCAGCTTGAGAGGCTGAGGTGGGAGGATGACTTGATCTCACAAGTTTGAGATCAACCTGGGCATCGTGGTGAGACCCTATCTTAAATTTTAAAATAGTAATAATAAGAGAATAAAGGAAGCTGGGGTGAGTCTTTGCACAAACCAGTGATACTGTGCCATGAACTTGGAGTATGATTGAGTCAGCCTTCTTGTGAATACTTCTTCCCATAATCTCTCCCTTAGAAAGGTTGAGTCCAGCCTCCTTGCGATCTCCTTCTCCCATCCCAATCCTCTGGTCCATAAGATCTTACCTGGTGTCTTCTAGGTACAAAGAGCATCTGTCCTCCGGGTATTTCACTGTGCACAGAAGGCTGAAGTTCCCTAGATCCCTGAACAGCCAGCGCTGGGTGTTTGTGGGAGAGGGCCTGGACTTCAGGAAAGGCTGTCGGCCTTGTGGAGGTCTAATCGCTCAGGGCCCCAAGGAGAGCTTTCTGCCCATGATTCATCATGGAGTCCCTCCACCACCTTCCAAGAAGAGATCGAATGAGCTGCCCAAGGAAGCATCCCTGCTCTCCAGGCTCTCGTGGGCCCAACGGGCTCGGAAGGCTTTTGTGGAGGATGTGGAAGCCCGCTTGGCTCTGCATCCCCTGGCTCTCCATCCCCACCTGGAAGAAGCCATGCCTGCCCAGGTGATCTGTCCCAGGGCTTGTGGGATGGGTTTCACGGGGGCCTTGGAGAAAATTCTCTGGAGATGCCCAGAGACTCTCCTTGAGGAGGGGACTCATTGATAAGAAGAAAAGAATGCCCCCCAGGGTGACATTCTCATGGGGCTCAGAGAAGCCTTCCTTTCTCTGCCCCCAAGAAACACAAACAGCACCAACACTTATCTTCTCCCTTCACTCCTATGAAACCATTTGACTTGCAAAGGTACAGCAAACCAAGACATTCTGATTTTCCCCCTCAATCTACTTTGCTTTGTGACTTTTGGGGAGAAGGAGAAATGGAGGGAATTGTTCATTCTTACTTCTGACCCATTAGCTTGGAGCTAGGAGGTGTCCTAAAGTACTTACGGGCAGATGGACACCACACATATAACCTGAAAGGTCATGGGGAAAATCTACCAGATTGTCAAAGCCAAGGCTGGCAGCAGCTCTGTCATGTCCCCAATGTCTTGACTTCTGATGTTCTGCTCCATACTCCTTAGCCTATGTCTTTTGTCCTTATATCTAAGAATGGCATTAAATCTGTCTTTCAAACCCAAAGGGGGAAGGGGCAAAGGTTAAAGGTACATGCCAGCTGACTGTCTCATAATGATGCACATAATAGCTTTCCCAGAAAACATCACTTCTGGCTCCTAGGGTGTCTAGAAATTGAGTTTCTTAGTTGAGCCTGCAGCCTTGAACGAAACCCAGGTTCTGTTAGATTTGAGGAGAAAGGGCAGAATGGGTAGGGCAGGGCACTAGCAGTGCCAGCTCCCCCACGCCTACCCTCAAGCCTGTTCATGGTTCACAGAGGTAAATCCAATCATGTCACTTCCCTGCTCAAAAAAAAAAAAAAAAAAACCCTCTCATTTGGTAAAGCCAAAGTCCTTCCCTGGTCTGAGAGGCCCTGAGAGCTCCTGCTCTGCTCCCTCTCCACCTTCACGGCCTGCTCCTCTGCACTCACTCCATTCCAAGTTCTGTGAAACTTATGAGCATGTCTGGTCCCTGTTCTTGTGCCTGGAACACTTGCCCCTAGATGACTGCCTGGCTCTCTCCTTCGGCTCTTTGCTCAAATGTCCCCTTGTTGTAGAGGCCTGCACACAATAGCACTTCCCTTCCACCCTCACCCTTTGTCCCTCCCCAGGCTCTAGGTGTCATCATAGGTTTTGTCACCACTGGCTTCTCACTGTGAGCACAGGGACTTCACCTGTCTTTCATTGTGTATTACCAATACTTGGCCTATGGTAGATGCTCAATAAATATTTTTAATGAGTAAGGGACTAGTGGCAGAGAAGTCCATTAAGAGAACAGCTGGAATTGCTGATCCATTCATTTCCACCTGGGGCTTTTCTTCACTGCCTCCTGTAGGCCCAAGATTCTGAATCCATGACAGAGAGATTGTTTGCACACACCTCAAATGGCACAGGGACATGGCATGGGATTATGGCTCTTATTTCCATGTCTGACCTCCCCAACTAAATATTTTGGCTTTTTTTTTGAGGAACCTCTTTTTATGGTGCTAAGATGGCTACCAGCAGCTCCAGATTTAAATTCTACCCACCACAATCCCAGCAAAATCCTATGCATCCCACTTAATTGATAAGCCCATTCCTAAACCAGTCGCTGAGGTTCTGATTGACCTGACCTGCCTATAGAGTCAGGATGTGGTTAGGCTGATTCAGATCATATGGGTTGAGATGGAGGGAGAGGTGATTCTCCAAAGAATCATGTTATTCATGGGAGGAAGGATATGGGTTGGGCAGGCAAAAACCTCAGAAATTCTATGGAGACACTTTAACCCACGGGACCTTTGGGAATGGGGTAGATCCAGCGGCATATTCCATCTAGAGGAGGTGGGACTGCTATAGTACAAAGCCTGTACACCTCCTGTCGAGGTGATGAGAGATTTGTCCACAGCACTCCACAAAGTACTTGGCACAGAACTCGATAGATGGCATTGGTTGACTGAAAAGGGCAAACAAAGGGGCCAGTAGGTCTGTTTTGCTTTAGAATAGGGGCCCCCTTGCCAGCACCTTTTTCTTTCTTGCTAAGGCTTTTTGTGTTTGTAGCTCTTATTACAGGTGCTGGAAGTGCTTGATCCTGAGAGGAAGCTGGAGGATACTTGGGCTTATTGTCAGGACATCAAGAAAGGAACAAAGGAGCCCACAAAGCTTTTTAAAAACCGTTCTACCCAAGTGTGCCTGAGACTGTGAGTGTTCTTCTTCACCCCTCGCTCGTGGTTGTCACCTGAAAAAACATTGTAGAAATTACCTTCTCGAAGCTTTTCATCTTTAGAATAATCTTGAAGAAGCAAAATAACTAAGCTCTTAAGGAGGAAGGAAAAATGTCCAGGGTCCTGCTCTGAACAGTGCTGATTTCTTAAATGAATATGATTTATTTAGCAATGGTGCAAACATGGGTGTCCACATGACTCTTGTTCAACAAGAGAACAGCAAAAAGCCTGACTAATTGGTATATAATGGTTCTTGAATTATCTATGGCAGGAGCCCTTTTACTCAAAATTACTGAGGCCAGTAGATAATTGGATAATCACCAAAATAATTAATAATACAAGGAAGTGTAAAGGATGATTTTCTCCTAAAGCATACGTTTACATTCACTTGCTAATCTTAATATAAAGCCTTTTGGCAAAGTATACTGCTTGAAGTTTCCACTCATTTTTCTTGCATAAACCACACATTGAAATTTTCCAAAGACTTACACTTAGTAGAAACATCTCTATTTTGTATCACATTCTTGTTTCCCCAATTCACCTAATATTTAATTAAATAATGTAAACACCATGATAAGTATAGTTGACATAAATGAATTTGGGATACATATTTGGCTTTTAAAACTCAATGAGCTCACTGGGGTGTGTTGTAGATAGGGGAGAACTATCTAGCAGCCTAGTCACAGAACCCATAATGTTTACAGCTTTGGAGACCCTGGTTATTGTGCTCAGTAGTGGCCTGAAGAGCTCTGTCAGTCACACAAGTTACCTACATGGAGGTGGATTAAGAGAGAATACAGTGTATTGAATCATATGTTTGTTGACCTAAGGTGATAGGTGTTCTACTGTAGTGACATTTTTGGCTCTTCAGTCTACTCCTTGATGAATTTTGGGAGAACAACTGGGCATGCTCACCTCAGTTTTCCCCCTCTTCCACTGGGGAGCAAGAAGGCCCATGTGAAGCACAGGTTCTTGTTCCTCCACCCTAGAGGGGAAGTCGACACTCATCCGGCCCTGCTGGGAACTGTGTGGGAGAGTCCACCAGTATCTGAATTTCAGTTAGCAAGCCCTCTTGGATCTAAAGCCATCATCCAACATGGCTGCTATTAGTAATAAAGGTGATATTTTGACTTTTGTCTTTGGTCTTTGCATTATTTTTCAAATTGCTCAGAACCTGAGTATAGAAGGGAGAGGAGTATTATATGTAAAGATCTATGATAAAATAAGAAATATACATATAGGATCTGCCTTTCACTTTGGGCAGTTTCCTTGTTGAATCCTGCAAAAATCTCTTGGCAAGAAATTACAAATGAATGGGTTATCTACTTGAAAGAGGAGAAGGTAAAATACAGAGGAAATGAATAATATTACAATGTAAATAAATTATGGTATCACAACATAAGTGCATAACTACATAAAGGTGAATTTTTTCTGTAAGCATATGATCCATTTCCTTTAGATAATATAAAAATTGAACATAAACTTTTTGGCTAAAAACAGAACTGTATTATGTCACAGCTCTGGAGGCCAGACATCTGAAATAAGAATCACTGTGCTGAAATAAAAAATGAGCAGGGTCATGATCCCTCCAGGGCTCCAGGGGATCTCTTACCTCCTCCAGCTTCTGGTGGCTGCTGGCATTCCTTGGCTTTGGCCACATCATACCAGTGTTCAAGACCAGCAGCTTCAAGTCTGTCTGCTCTGTCTTCACATTGCCTTCTCCTTTGTGTGTGTCAAGTCTTCCTCTGCCCCTCTTACAAGGACAATTATAGTGGCATTTAAGGCCCACCCAGATAATCCAGGATAATCTCCCCATCTCAAATGCTTTAACTGAATCATATCTGCAAAGACTCTTTCCAAATAAAGTTACACGAGTTCCAAGGATTAGCACCTTCTCTCTTTGGAGGCCATTATCAGCCTGCCACAGCATGAGGTGATATCTCCCATCTTGAAGACAACTGCCCTTGACCAGAACCAGACAAACACACTTCCCTTTTTTTCCTGTCTTTTGAAATCACAGCAATCAGGCTTTTATCTCTAGCACTCACTCTCTGGACTTGCTTAGTTAAGGTCATGATTGAACTAGACCCGTCTTCAGTGATCAACACCCTTGATGTATCAATAGCCGTTGACACAGTTAATGACATCATCTTTCTCATAAGACTTTCTTCATTTGGCTTCTGGAATACTCTTTTCTTAGTGTTTCTTCTACCTCATGGTCCTCTCTTTGGTCTTCGTTTCCTTTTCCCTCTTCATTTCCTTTAAAGCTGGAAGTGCTTCGGTCTCTGACATCTTCTGTTCTGTATACTCACACCCAAGAGACCTTGTCCAGTCCCTCTATTTATAGATAATTCAGTATTTTCCCTTGGGTGTATAATTGGCAGCTCAAACTAGACAAGTCTGAAACTGAACTCTAGATTTCTCCCTGAAACCTGTTCCTACTCCTGTCTTCTTCAGCTCAATAAATAAATATTTATTGAGGGGTCCATTTAATGGGGTTCCATTCTTCCCATTGTTTCTAGAACAACAGATGCAATCTGCCAAAAAATATTAATGTCTTTATTTTTGAGATCCAAAATCTCACCTCTCTACTACTTCTAGTTCATTCCAAGATACCATCATCTCTTGCCTGGATTATTGCAATAGTTTATCAGTTGGTCTTATGCCCTCCACCCTTGCTCCCCTTTCAAATCTGTTTGTCACGTAATAGCTAAAATGATCCTTTAAGTTGGGTAGTGCCATTCCTTCGCTTAGAATTCTCCAGTTGCATACTTACTCAGGGCAAAACCCAAATACAGTGGCCTTTAAGGTCCCATATGATCAGGCCTCTGTTAACTCCCAGGCCTCCTCCTCTTCTACTCTAATCCTTAACCACTCCTCTCCAGTTATACTGGTCTCTGCTGATCCTGAACATTCTCATCACACCCCCACCTCAGGGTCCATGCACAGGCCTGTCTTTTCTGCCTGGTGTTCGCATGATTCCATATTTCATGGTTTGACCTTTCTTATTTTGGATCTCTGTTCAGCTATCACTGTAGTAAAGAGACTTTCTGTGTTGAAATGCCATCTGCCACCCCTCTCCATCCCTTTTGCCCCATTTTATTTTTCTTTATATCACTTGTAATCACTTATAAAGACATATGCTTATGTATTTTCTATTTTTGCCTCTTACTCAATCATAAGCTTTTTGAGGACAGGGACCTGACTTATTTATAGCTAATTCCTGATATCTAATGACTGCCTGACACATATTTGGCGCTTAATAAGTATTGCTTAAATATAGCAAAGGATAATTAATGCCTCAAATAGTAACTATTTGGTGATCTCATTATCTTTAGTCCCAAGAAGACTCCTATGTCACATTCAGGCCAGTGGCTTTATGAAGAAAAGCCAAGTAAAACAGATGTGCTCCATGAAGATGGTCCTCTTCTGCATGAAAATGTACGCAGAGAAGTTAGTGACTTCTGCAAGTGGGCTACCACTCTTGTAAGTTAGCAGGAATACTTAAACCTACTTGAAAAAGTCAATCTCAAAGTTGCTTTCATTCAAAAACACTGTTTGAATAAAATATAAATCAAATCGTCCAAGTCATAAAGGAATAAGTCTTTTCTGTCATTTGTAATAGAAATACTTCTGGTAGTGAAATTTCTGGAGTTTGCAAGCTTGCAGCTAATTTAAACATTTATGTTTATATCTCACGTCATTGATATGAAATTTTTTTTTATTTTCCATTTCAATGTCAGGAACTTATTTTCTCTCCTTTATTCCTTCTCTAATCCATGCCTCTGAGTTATATTTATTTCTAAGTACTTGGGCAGCTGTGCTTGACTGTAAACTTTACAAAATGTTTTTAGACAGGAAGAGACTTTTGACTCAGTTATCAAGGACTTTCCTTGCCCTCCTTCAAGAATCTATTAGGGAGCGAGACAGGAGGGAAAAGGGGCAATCATGAACTGAAATCAATTTCCATGCATGTCTGAGTTTGTTGGAATAAACCCAACTATATGTAACCATGTAGATCTAACTTTAAAAAAAGAACTTAGTAAGTTACTTATTTCTCTCTCTGAGTCTCTGTAGATGTTTACTTTACTGATGCTTTCCATGGATTTAAGGTCTTCCAGTATTTATTACCAACCCTGCCCACCATGTTTTGAGTGTATTAGTTGGTTTTAGTTAATGTATTTATTTATCACAGTTTCCTTCGCTAGTGACTACCCTCCAGACCCCAGTATAATTCTGACTGGTTTAAAAGAGAAAAGGGAATTTAACCAGAGGCATTAGGAGGTTGGGCCACAGCTGGATGCAGGTGCTGAAATGTTTTTAGAGGCTGTCCCTATCTTTCCTGCACCCCTCTGTCTTACTTCATTTGCAAGCAGCCTTTCCCCAAGAGATGCCAAAAACAGTCATTAAAATTTCCAAGCTTATGTTCTACCAGTGAACAACTAAGTGGGAAGAAAGTAACCTCTTTTCTTTTTTTAAAATATTTATTTTATTTCTTAGTTTTAGGTGGACACAATATCTTTATTTTACATTTATGTGGTTCTGAGGATCGAACCCAGTGCCTCATGCATGCTAGGTGAGCACTCCGCCACTGAGCCACAACCCCAGCCCATAACCTTTTTTCAATAGGGAAAAGTTCAGGGCTGAAACTAACTTGGGTCATATGCCTGTGCCTGAATTAACCACTCTGATTAAGAAAATGGAGAATACTCATTGGCTAGGTCGGGTCACATGTCTAACCCTGAGACCAAGAAATGAGGGTGTCCATCTCAGCTACAGCAGATGGAAAAGGAGGGAGAGATGTCCTGTCACACGACTAAACTGGTCAGCATCATTCCAAGTGAATTTGGGGACTAAATAAAGGCAGAGACACAGAAAGTACCTTTTCTTTGGGTTCAGTGACCACTCCTCAGCCACAGCTCCAACAAGGGGGGCAAGGCAGGCAAGAAAGAGAGCAAGGAGCACGTGCTCAACCCTTTTATTGGGGAGAAGCCATTCAAATGAGGCAAGGGGTCAGGTTTCAGGGGGTTGAGTCTAGCTTCCTGAGGTCTTGCTGTCATAGGTTGACTGACATCTAGGAAGGCCACACCCATCTCATGTGCTGTGTGAGGATCATAGGCAGAGTGAGTAAAAAGATAGGACCCTGCCCACCCAAACAGAGGGGCAACATTGGTTCAGTCCACCCTGTGCGCTCAATGCTCAAAGAGTTCAAGCACACACAGCCCATGGCTGGCTTGCCACATCTCCACACTCTTATCGCTCAAAGCTAGGGGGCGCTGGATTCCCATGTGGTAGCTCCCAACAGGGGAAAGTTCCCCAGCAGGTGATTGGAATAAAGGTGCTAGAGAAGGTAAATGATGTCCACTATACCTGGTGCCTGCACTACTGCTTCTTCATAATCTTGCTAATTTCCAGCCCTTCAGCCTCTCCTGTCCTTCCACTGGAGATAACTCCTTTAGGCAGGAAATTTGAAGAACCTTAGATTGGTAGACAGTTGATCAGGTAAACAGCCTTCTTTGTGTTCCTTTATGACCAAGATCCCATCTTCACCTAAATTCTACAACTTAGGTCCTCATGAAATCACCCTGTGGTATTTTCTTCACAACTAACTCAGGCTTTTTCCTTTTATGCTATTTGGTTTTCGTCTCATTGATACTGCTTGCTCTGATTCTGCTCCATTCTCATTTCATCCTCATTCTGATTCCACTCATCTTTTATGCCCGACTGTTTCTGGACTTCTCTTATGCTCTCCACTCCACCTTCAGCTCCAGTCGTTAATATCCTCATTCTGTTTCCCAATTTTCTCCTCCAGAGTGGGATTCTGTTAGTCTAATTTATCTTTCACCATTAACTGTATCATAGGTTAAGAGAGTACAGATTAGCTGTTCTTAATGTGCTCACCTCTCCTCCCTCCACCTACAGCTGGGGGAAGAAATGGAGAGGTTGTTCTGAGTATGGCTGAAACATGGCTGACTAGAACTGCCTCTTTCCCCTGGGGCCATGAGGAAGGCAGATTTCCTTATAAGGGTATGTGGACAAAACAAGCACTGCCACATCTAGATGCATCTGGAAAATCCCTCTAGATAAGTCACTGCTATGAAGTGTTGGAGAGGTTTGCTTTTGATCAAACAGACATTATTTCCCCCAGAGACTTCCTGCAGGTCCTAAGTGGTCTGTTAATGTACTGACAAAGCCCTCCAGTCCCAAATACTTCTTGTCTGCAGTGAGTGATGACTGAGCAATTTTTCCCCCTCTCTTGGAACTTCCCCAGCAGTGGCCAGAAACCTCCCTTAGATGAAAGGAGAAAGCAAGGAGTATTTTATCGCTGCCCTCCATTCATGCTTGTGGTATTTTTCTAGGGAAGTTCAAACATCGATGAAGAGTTCATCTTGAAACAGTTTGACCTTGGTTATCAGAGCAAACCACCCTGTGATGTGCTGCGTGTGATGAGGCTAAACCAGGTTCCTTTGGAGTTGAAGAAGAGTGTGGGGCTAAATAAGCTGCAGGAGGCAGATTTCTTCCAGAAACGAGATCATGAGAGGACACAACGGAAACCACAGGTGATTGCAGAAAAAGAGTAGCCTGAAAATTTAAGAAAATAAGTTGCAGTAAAGTCTTAAAAGTTCCTGAATTCTGGTAATTCAGGGGTACTGGCTTTTTAAAGCAGAATTCTTAAGATATTTTCATGTTTAATAAATATTTGATAAATGAGTGAATATTTAATACATATAACAAAGTCAGTTATTCAAATAAGACATGTCATTCAGAATTATTGTTCATATCTGAATAGTCATTTTCAGAGACAAAATTTTTAATGTGTTTTATACATTGAAGTTCTAACAACTAGAAGAAATATGCATGAATGTCTGTTATTCATGAGCATTATGATTGTGAACTCTTGTTAATTTTATGCCCAAAGAATTCTTGAATTTTTACCAGCATCTTATAGACCACAAACCATCATTCTGACCACATGGTTTCCTAATCATTAGCAAATCACTCAGGTTCCTCACCCTTCAGTTGCTATGCAGATGAAAAAATAAGGCAACAGAAAGGAGAAATAGCATGCCATGCTTGGAAGGGAAGTACTCTGAGCTTTTAGAATACTTTTTAAATTTTTTTACCTAATGTGTCAGTACAAATATATATATATATCAAATTGTGCACATCAACAAGAGACTTAAGTGCCTAAATTGGGTGGGTACTGTTGTGTTAGATTTTTTTCCTGTGACAAAACACAGAAGAACCCCTTCAAGGAGAAGAGATTTATTTTGGCTCACAGTTTCAGAGGGTTGAGGTCAAAGTGGGCTGGCTCCATTGCTATGAGCCTGCGGTGAGGCAGAGCATCGTGGTGGAGATGGCACAGCGGAGCAGAGTCACTTACCTCAAGCAGCCAGGAAGCGAAAAGATAGAGAAGAAGAGGCTAAGAAAAAGAACTACCCTTCTAGGCCCTGCCCCCAGTGGCTTACTTTCTCCAGCCATCCCCCACCATCTACAATTGTCCACCACCTCCCTTTCATCCATTCAGCTATCAATGGATTAATCTGCAGTGATCAATGGATTTATCTGCTGATTGAGTCAGAGTTCCACCTGTGAACATTGCTGCATTGAAGATCAACAAAGGAGCCTTTCAGAAACATTCCAGCTCTAAACTATAAGGGGGAATCTTTTCCCTCAAAGTCTTAAAAACATCAGTGCTGGGGTTGTGGCTCAGTGGTAGAGCGCTCGCTTAGCACGCTTAAGGCATTGAGTTTGATCCTCAGTACCACATAAAAATAAATTAATTAAATAAAGGTATTGTGTCTACCTACAACTAAAAGTATTTTTAAGAAAGTCTTAAAAAAAATCAACAGTTAACCAACAGCATAATATATTTTACCTGAAATGAGTTTATCTGCTCTCTAAATCTTTTGAATATATAATACAGTTTTAATGATTACTTTGATGTTCTTATATGCTAATTTTAACATCTGTGTATGTTCTGTGTCAGTTTCCATTAATTGATTTATGTCCTCATTGTGGCTTATGTTTTTCTGCATCTCTACATATTTGGTGATCTTTGAGTAGATGCTAGGCATTGTGAATTTTAACTTACTGGGTGTTGGGTACTTTTGTATTTTTGTAAATATTTTTAAAATTTATTATGGGATTTTTTTGGAGGAATCTGTTCCTTTGGGAGCTTGCTTTTAAGATTTATTGGGACTGGATATGAAGCTCAGTGGTAGAGCTCTTGCTTAGCATGTGCAACGCTTTGGGTTCCATCTCCAACACCAGCAATAAATAAATAAATAAATAAATAAATAAGATTTACCAGAGCAGTGTTCAATCTATGGCTAATTGTTCCCTACTACTGAGCAAGACCCTCAGGTGTATTCTTCCAAGTGTCCTGTGAATCATTAGGTTTTCCATTAGGTTTTTTTTTTAAAGGCACTGATCCTGCCTGTGCAAATACGAGACACTGTGTTAGTTCTGTCTCTCTGTATCTTTCTCCTCTCTCTTACTCTGTGTGGTAAAATAAGTTTGCCTTGGTCTCCCTGGACTCTCAATTCTATCTCCTCAATTCAAAGAGGACACTGGTTGCTCCTGGCTAGGCCTCTCCTCTCTTTGTGTGACCTGCAAACCCTTTCAAGGCAACACACTGGTGGCAATTATGGGGCTTAGTTTGTTTGTTGCTTGTCTCTCAGGGACCAATGTCCTTCTGTTACCTGAGGTTCACTGTCATGCAAATCATTAGCCTGCTTCTCTCCCTCTTTCTTTCTTTCTCTCTCTCTCTCTCTCTCTCTCTCTCTCTCTCTCTCTCTCTGTCTTTGTTTTTAAGATGCTGTAAGTAGGAGGATAAACCCTATTCCTATTCTGGAAGTGGAAGTCCTCATCTTTATCTTTCTATTCCTTGTAGTATTCTCAGGACTGCTATGATCTGCCCTTTGATATTCTTTGAAACTCTGAGCTTCCCACTGCCTTAACCTTCTCCTAGTATTCTCTATGTCTGAAGTTCCCCTTCGATGCTTTCTCTTCCTTTAGATACAGGGTATATGCTGATTTTTCCATGGATTATTGGCCATGGAGTTTTGTCTCCTGACATAAATTTATTTCTTACTTCTAATCCCTCATAGAATTCTGTGCCTTTAATTTAACATTATTTTTCTTTGCCAGGTATATCAACTCATCCATTCCTTTATGTATTACTTAATAAACACTTCTGAGAATCTGTGTGTCCAAAAGAGCTAGGAACAAATGACATAAAACTAGAGGACTGCTTCCTGCAGTTAGGAATTTACAGTCTAGTGGGGTCAACAGGTAAATTACTGACTATAACAAAATATCATCTGTGTACAGAACATAGGAAGAAATATTCAATTCCACCAATCATGGGGTGAGGACAGTTTCAGTAAGGCTTCAGAGAAGCCTTTAAAAAAAAAACACCAGTTAATCAACAATGTAATATATTCTAGAACTTAGGTTCTGCAGTGTGGCAGTGGTGTAGACTCCATTCTTCTCCCTCTCCTTCCTCCTTTCCCCCTATCTTCCCTTTCGGCCTTCCTTTAATTCAATGGTTCCAGGTTGAGGAAGACTTTGCTCCCTCCCCTCTCTTCCAAGGACTATTTGGAAATGTTTGGAGATGATATTTTTGGTTTTTGCAACACAGAGGGTGCTGCTGGCCTCTTGTGGGTATAGGCCAGGAATTCTGCTAAACATCCTTCAACGTATAGGTCCGCCACACCCTGCCCCCTAAAGAATGATCTAATCCCAAATGTTAATAGTATTGAAGTTAAGAAACCTGACTTTAATTCAACAAAAATTTATTGAGCACCTATTATTTCCTCTCAGTGTTGTTCTAGCTGTCAGGAAGACATAGCAGGGAGCAATCTCCAAAGCTTACATTTTAGAGGGTGAGAAGAGACACAATTTTTAAAGAAATATGGCATATCAAATAGTGATAAATGCCATTAAGAAAAATGAGGCAGGGAGAGAAGGCAAGGAGTGTTGTGAGGGGGTTGCCATTTTAAAATTGGACGGTCAGGGAAGATCCACTGGAAAGATGACATGAGTTGGTAAAGGAGTGAGCTGTGTGAGTCTCTTAGGGAACGACATTATAGCAGAGGGAATAATGAGTGGAAGGGCACTGATCCAGCAGTGTGGCAGGTATGCTCCAGAAACCTCAAGGAGGTGAGGATATTGCAATAGTGCGTCAAATCCAGCTCTCGGTGGGACTTCCCTCCTGTCCGCTCTGTCCAATTCTGTCTTAGACATGAATTGCTGGCTCAATTCTAGAATGCCCCACCCATTCCAACATACAGTTTAAATGTGAGTGAGAGGGGAGAGAGACTTTGTGGCTTCATGTTTCTTTGCCCCTTCCAAGAATTAAACCCCCTTTTGTGATGGGATAGCATGTGGTGAGTGTTGCACCATCTGGCAAGAGGTTCTCTTCACATTCTGCTGAGGGATGGCAGGAAGAAAGGTGTGAGTTTAATACAATATAGTGCAACACTTGAAAAGCCGGGCAGAGTGCAGGGCCTATGGTGAGTCTAATAATAATATTTATGACTGGGTGTTGTTCAAGATCATTACCCTTGGGCAAAATATGTTATTTTTACTTGATTCCTAACTGCCTTACATATATTTTCTTTGTGATTGACTACTATTGTTATCTTCATTTCACTCATGAAGAGTTTAACCAGCCCATGAACATGAGTCTACAAATTTTGAGTCCGCAAATACTTAGAGAAGACAGGATTTGAACTGAGATCTGTCCAAATTTAAAGACCATGTTCTTAGCTAATACATTATTTTCTCAATTATGAACTTTTCATATTTCTTTTGTAAAATTAAAATATGCTGAAACTTTATAAAATACTTTGGCCAAGACCAACTATAAATTCAAAGTAATGATCCTGCTTTCCTAAGCAGAACCTTAGATGTATTGCAATGACAAAACAAAAACATTAACTTTTGACACTGTGAATTATGTTATTTCCCATAGAATCCTTATAAACCAAAGCCGGTGAAGATGAGGTATGGAGCATGGTATTTGAACACCAACTTATGGAAAAAGCAAAGAGCAGATGAACCTTTGGTTGATCCCAGAGTTTCATCTAAATCTCAGGATGAGAATTTTAAAAAGAAGCTACAGGACCAGGTATGTAGGTATGCTGAGACTTGATCCTCTGAGTTAAGGATGATCACAGGGTCTCTGGTGGAACACTGAGGCTCTGTAAAGTCCTATAGCTTGCATATTGAATTCAGCACTGAGAAAGGCTGGTAATACTGTGGGAAATGGGTGATAGGCAAGTCCTGAACCCTCCTAGCTGGGTGGTAAACACAATGTCTCTAAAGATGGGACCACCACTCAGCTCACTCCATCCATTTTGGAACAATTGATTCTATGAATAATTATTCAAAGGGCAGTTGACATGGTAGGACCACCTCAGTCCTTAGAATCGATGTGCTGTCTTGGAGGCTTTTGGGTTACTAAGGGGGACGCTTGCTTCCTATCAGTAATGGATGATTGTCCAAAAATACAAAATTGCAACTGGGAAAATTCTTTTTTGCAATTTAGCAAAGCTACAAGTTCTGTCTGAGAGGAAAGGGACAAGGATTAAGTACTAATATTGCAAAGCAACAAACACATACAACAAATAAACTGTGCCTGCCCACCTCTGTGTACAAGTATCTAATGAAGAAGATAGTCAACATTGTTCTGGATATTTGGAAATGTGGATGCAACACTTGCACAGGATTCTGATGAGAATGTTCATGAACATATTCTCTTTTCAACAGACCCCAAACTTCTCCAAGATAACAGATGTGAAAACACTCGGGAAAAGCAAAATGTTGTACATATTTGGTTATCATTCATGAATAATCACTCATCAGTTTTCTCCTTTAGATCAGAAAACTAAGACAGGAACAATGGTCATTTTTATCTTTTTCATAAAAGATAATTCTTATTTTTTAAGAGAGAGAATTTTTAAATATTTAGTTTTTAGTTTTCGGTGGACACAACATCTTTATTTTATTTTTATGTGGTGCTGAGGATGGAACCCAGTGCCCTGTGCATGCCAGGCGAGCGTGCTACCTCTTGAGCTACATCCCCAGCCCAATAATTCTTATTTTGTATGATGTGTAACACAAATTTATGAGCACAACATGCTTATGTAAGTTTCAAAATAATGTGAATAATGGTTAGCAGAACTTATCAGGGTATGGTTTTTGGAACTGCCTAAGTCTATGGGAGTTTAATATATAACATAAAATTATTCGAGGCATATTTTTTAAAATAATGAAAAGTTATCAATGAATTAAATATTTTAAAACACAAATAGTTACATACTTTTGATTTAAGGTGTCTAGAAATTTTCTTTTTAAAAATTTCTTAAATATTAATTCTTAAAGACTTAAAGAATTCTCTAAAACATATTTCATTTTGATGGCAAAAGCTAGAAAAGGTGTTTGCCAAAATGGTTACAGTCAGCTAATGAAAAAGGAACATCATTTAAATTTTGAGAATATGGTTGATATAACTATTATAGTAAAAAATTGTTTATCAAGAAGTTTACATAAGGAGGATTCAAAACAATGGAATTGTTCTACAACTATTTTCATAAATCACACTTTTGCAATACCCTAAGGATGGTTTACCCCATACACTCTAAGTTGATGCTATAGCCTTTTCAGGACATAGGTGCTATGGTGTACTGGCAGCTGGCAGTCACTACAGTCACACAACTGTCTTGTAGAAACACAAGAATTTTGACCATCCTTGATTGACTGGGTTTGGAAGGTAAAATGCTCTTCTAGTATGGCATTGCAGTTGCATAAACTTATACATACAATTTTAAAATTTTGAATAAATGAAAGGATGCTTGCATATTGAAAGGATGTTGAGGCTAGATCAAGTCTTCTTTTTATTGTCATGCCCTTTGGAGTTAAGATCTATAAATTGTGGACATAATGTTAGTCTCAAATAGCTTAGGTTCCAGACATCTTCCTTCAATAATTGTCTTAATTGCTAAAATGTGTTGTTTATCCTTAATACAAGGGTGATATAAAGGATGAGGAAGAAAAGTTGCATGTCTTTGAAAACCTTCATTTTCATCAACTCATGGACGTTATTTATATACATAATTAGAAATAAGAAGGAGTGGTTTCAAATGAGGCACTTTATAAAGAGCTGCTGACCAGGTTCTTTAAATGTCCTTTAAAATCCTCTTTTAGGAAGAGGAGTTTCTTGCAGACCTTCATGGAATAGATGCCTTTAAGGATTTCATCCTACGCAGGGGCTACAGGATGCCCAGGGTGAGTACATTGGGCAAAGCCCTGTTGAGGGCTTTACGGCTCCAGTTGTTGGCAGGAAGGCGTTATTACCCCAACAGAATCTTAGTGCTTCTACAGGCATCTTCCAAGACTCGCACCCTTGGAGGAAAGATCATGCTTCTCTATAGACAGGGACCCAGAGACAGGAGGCAGCATTTTGCCCTTTTTATTTTGCCTTGGTTTCTGCTACTGTCAGAGGTGCCTTGTCTCTCTGCTGTCTCACTTTCCATAGGTTTGGTCTCAGTGGGACTCAAGTGAAAGAGGTCTGTGTACAGGGCATATGCTTTGCAAATTCTGACTGTTAGTAAAACACACTGAGTTTTTTAGGATGTTTCTGAATCTCCTTTATTTCCAGGTCTAAGAATAAAGAGCTGTGGCTTAAGATAGAGTTGAGATCTGCTATTTTGTCACTGTTGTGCAAGGTCTCCCTCGAGTGGAAAAGGACTAGGACCAAAGATTACCTCTTGGGGCCTGTCAGAGTCTGATGCCTCTTTTCCCTTTCTTATCTTCTGCCTTTTGAGTTCTGTTCCTTTAAATTGTAAAGCTGGCTCCAGCCTCTTCCCATGGATAATCCTGATACTACACCCCTTAGAAGACACAGGGGAGGTCAGCAGAGAGGACAGTTCAGCAGGAGAGTCTGCAGTCTGGATTTGGGTACCCAGACCACTCCTGTAACCACAGCAGATTTGGGACCAAAGTTGTAGCTAATAATTTGTCCTCTGTCTTTTATGGACATCCCTTAGGGTCATTAGAGGGCAGTGCAGCCAAGATGGTCAGGCGTTCCTAGACATGGAAATTAGATTTTTTTCCCCCAAGGATGATAGAACTAACAATGGCTTATGCTTACTGACAAATAAGTGTACATATTGACCATGTTCAGAGCCATATTTGTTTCAGAGTTAGAGGAGACAAGTTTAGAGGTGGAGATGTGGGATTAGAAGACTCCATTATAGAATTGCAGTGGTGTCCTTTAGCTCTGAACATCAATACTAGGCCAGCAAGGTATGCTTAATATATTTATACAAATAGTTTTATACTTATATATAGTAATGATAGCTGTACATAAGGTTCACATAAATATATCTCTACAGATTTATATGTAGAATACATATTTTTATTTTATTTAATATATTTTATATGTTCATAATTGAAACATACATAATATACAGATATATAATTATGTGATTATATATATATATATAAAAAAACATATATCCTTATTTATTCTCTTCCTTCCTTCCTTTTGTTCTGGGAATGGAACCCTGGGGTGCTTTACCACTGAGTTATCCTATCCTTTCTCAGACTCCCAAGTTCCCAAGTCACTGGGATTACAAACATACCCCACTGTGCCCAGCACTAATTCGTTCTTTTTTTTTTTTTATGGACACAGTAGCTTTATTTTGTTTATTTAGTTTTTTTATGTGGTGCTGGGGATCGAACCCAGTGCCTCATGCATGCTAGGTAAGCACTCTACCACTGAGCCACACCCCCAGCTCCCTAATTCATTCTTAATGCTATAGTGTCTCATATTTCTTTTTTAAAATATTTTTTTAGTTGTAGTTGGACACAATACCTTTATTTTATTTATTTTTATGTGGTGCTGAGGATCGAACCCAGCGTCTCACATGTGCTAGGTGAGGACTACAGCTGAGCCACAACCCCAGCCCCTGTCTCATATTTCTTCCTTGACATTGTTAGTGACAAAACACACTATTTTTTCCATTTTGGCTTGTTTCCTATTGGTTTAATCTGCTCTATAGATAAGCATGTAGATCAATTTTGGAAGCACGGAGGAAGCATGCCTGACATACTGGCTATCTTCTTCAGCTGATTTAACTACAGAGGGATGATGCTTCTGGCTACAGCTGAGTCCTCTGAGAAGAGCTGTCACTCAAAGTCCTACAGTATTTTGTCCCTTTATTCTTGCATTCCATAGTCTCTTATCAAAAAGATTTTAACTAAAAGAGGGGATCTATTATAGCAAATGAGATGCATATTCTTACACACATTTATACATAAAGTATTATATATATATATATATATATATATANGGGGGGGGGGGGGGGGGGGGGGGGGGGGGGGGGGGGGGGGGGGGGGGGGGGGGGGGGGGGGGGGGGGGGGGGGGGGGGGGGGGGGGGGGGGGGGGGGGGGGGGGGGGGGGGGGGGGGGGGGGGGGGGGGGGGGGGGGGGGGGGGGGGGGGGGGGGGGGGGGGGGGGGGGGGGGGGGGGGGGGGGGGGGGGGGGGGGGGGGGGGGGGGGGGGGGGGGGGGGGGGGGGGGGGGGGGGGGGGGGGGGGGGGGGGGGGGGGGGGGGGGGGGGGGGGGGGGGGGGGGGGGGGGGGGGGGGGGGGGGGGGGGGGGGGGGGGGGGGGGGGGGGGGGGGGGGGGGGGGGGGGGGGGGGGGGGGGGGGGGGGGGGGGGGGGGGGGGGGGGGGGGGGGGGGGGGGGGGGGGGGGGGGGGGGGGGGGGGGGGGGGGGGGGGGGGGGGGGGGGGGGGGGGGGGGGGGGGGGGGGGGGGGGGGGGGGGGGGGGGGGGGGGGGGGGGGGGGGGGGGGGGGGGGGGGGGGGGGGGGGGGGGGGGGGGGGGGGGGGGGGGGGGGGGGGGGGGGGGGGGGGGGGGGGGGGGGGGGGGGGGGGGGGGGGGGGGGGGGGGGGGGGGGGGGGGGGGGGGGGGGGGGGGGGGGGGGGGGGGGGGGGGGGGGGGGGGGGGGGGGGGGGGGGGGGGGGGGGGGGGGGGGGGGGGGGGGGGGGGGGGGGGGGGGGGGGGGGGGGGGGGGGGGGGGGGGGGGGGGGGGGGGGGGGGGGGGGGGGGGGGGGGGGGGGGGGGGGGGGGGGGGGGGGGGGGGGGGGGGGGGGGGGGGGGGGGGGGGGGGGGGGGGGGGGGGGGGGGGGGGGGGGGGGGGGGGGGGGGGGGGGGGGGGGGGGGGGGGGGGGGGGGGGGGGGGGGGGGGGGGGGGGGGGGGGGGGGGGGGGGGGGGGGGGGGGGGGGGGGGGGGGGGGGGGGGGGGGGGGGGGGGGGGGGGGGGGGGGGGGGGGGGGGGGGGGGGGGGGGGGGGGGGGGGGGGGGGGGGGGGGGGGGGGGGGGGGGGGGGGGGGGGGGGGGGGGGGGGGGGGGGGGGGGGGGGGGGGGGGGGGGGGGGGGGGGGGGGGGGGGGGGGGGGGGGGGGGGGGGGGGGGGGGGGGGGGGGGGGGGGGGGGGGGGGGGGGGGGGGGGGGGGGGGGGGGGGGGGGGGGGGGGGGGGGGGGGGGGGGGGGGGGGGGGGGGGGGGGGGGGGGGGGGGGGGGGGGGGGGGGGGGGGGGGGGGGGGGGGGGGGGGGGGGGGGGGGGGGGGGGGGGGGGGGGGGGGGGGGGGGGGGGGGGGGGGGGGGGGGGGGGGGGGGGGGGGGGGGGGGGGGGGGGGGGGGGGGGGGGGGGGGGGGGGGGGGGGGGGGGGGGGGGGGGGGGGGGGGGGGGGGGGGGGGGGGGGGGGGGGGGGGGGGGGGGGGGGGGGGGGGGGGGGGGGGGGGGGGGGGGGGGGGGGGGGGGGGGGGGGGGGGGGGGGGGGGGGGGGGGGGGGGGGGGGGGGGGGGGGGGGGGGGGGGGGGGGGGGGGGGGGGGGGGGGGGGGGGGGGGGGGGGGGGGGGGGGGGGGGGGGGGGGGGGGGGGGGGGGGGGGGGGGGGGGGGGGGGGGGGGGGGGGGGGGGGGGGGGGGGGGGGGGGGGGGGGGGGGGGGGGGGGGGGGGGGGGGGGGGGGGGGGGGGGGGGGGGGGGGGGGGGGGGGGGGGGGGGGGGGGGGGGGGGGGGGGGGGGGGGGGGGGGGGGGGGGGGGGGGGGGGGGGGGGGGGGGGGGGGGGGGGGGGGGGGGGGGGGGGGGGGGGGGGGGGGGGGGGGGGGGGGGGGGGGGGGGGGGGGGGGGGGGGGGGGGGGGGGGGGGGGGGGGGGGGGGGGGGGGGGGGGGGGGGGGGGGGGGGGGGGGGGGGGGGGGGGGGGGGGGGGGGGGGGGGGGGGGGGGGGGGGGGGGGGGGGGGGGGGGGGGGGGGGGGGGGGGGGGGGGGGGGGGGGGGGGGGGGGGGGGGGGGGGGGGGGGGGGGGGGGGGGGGGGGGGGGGGGGGGGGGGGGGGGGGGGGGGGGGGGGGGGGGGGGGGGGGGGGGGGGGGGGGGGGGGGGGGGGGGGGGGGGGGGGGGGGGGGGGGGGGGGGGGGGGGGGGGGGGGGGGGGGGGGGGGGGGGGGGGGGGGGGGGGGGGGGGGGGGGGGGGGGGGGGGGGGGGGGGGGGGGGGGGGGGGGGGGGGGGGGGGGGGGGGGGGGGGGGGGGGGGGGGGGGGGGGGGGGGGGGGGGGGGGGGGGGGGGGGGGGGGGGGGGGGGGGGGGGGGGGGGGGGGGGGGGGGGGGGGGGGGGGGGGGGGGGGGGGGGGGGGGGGGGGGGGGGGGGGGGGGGGGGGGGGGGGGGGGGGGGGGGGGGGGGGGGGGGGGGGGGGGGGGGGGGGGGGGGGGGGGGGGGGGGGGGGGGGGGGGGGGGGGGGGGGGGGGGGGGGGGGGGGGGGGGAAGAACTCATTTCCTTCCCTGGCCACATCATTCCTGGATTTGTTATATTCAAGCCTGTTGCATGTCAGGGACTTGTTATTGGCTTTAATTACTGAACAACTAAATATTCAACAGCAGCAGTAGCCAGATCAGCTTTGATGCAGCTGAATCCACAAATTGCTGAACCCACATACAACGTGCAATTCTACCACCAATTCTACCACTTTGTTCATGAGCCATTGGACCCTACTGGAGTGCCTGGAGGAAGGAGTAGGTGACACGCAGAGGACTGGTCAACTTTTCACCTGATTATTCAGCACTTCCTCTCTCAAGAAGGTCTTTTGATGAATATTTACAAAGAACTAAATATTGTCAAGTCTGTATCCATTCTCTGAGTCCATATATATCTCTTCCCTCAAACATTCTTGTCAATGGCCTTGTATTTCTGGGCCTTCCAAGTCTCAGGCTGCTGAGCTAAAACATCAGCTACTGACTATTAACTGATAATATCTGCGCCTCAGGCCATTTCTCTTTTCAGATACAGTGGTCAACAAGATATGTCTTAATTCATTTTATGTTGCTATAACTGAGTACCACAGACTGAGTAATTTGTAAAGAATAAGGGTGAGAATGTGGCTCTGTGGTAGAGTGCTTTCTTAGCATGCATGAGACCCTGGGCTCAATCCCCAGCACTGCAAACAAACAAACAAATAAATAAACGGGGGATATGATTAAGCTCATGGTTACAAGACTGGAAAGTCCAAGATCTAGTAACTACTAGATCTGGTGAGGTCCTTCTTGCTGGTGGTGACTCCCAAGAGGCATAGGGCATCACATGGCAAGACAGAATATACTAGCTCTGCTCTCTCCTCTGAAGCCGCAGTCTCATCTGATTGGCGCCCCACCCTTATTGCCTCATTGAAGTTTAACTACCTACCAAATGTCTCACCTCTAAATATCATAGTCAGATTGTTTCCTTCCTCTTAAAACCTCAGAATGGGAGTTAAATTTCAGAATGAGTTTTGGTGGGGACGTTTAAACTGTGGAAAGATGAAATGTTTAAAATTCTGCTTTCTGGAAAATTTCCCTTCCCTGCTGATCTTCAGTATCACCTTTGAGTTGGGCTGTAATGTTGCAGCTGTCCTCTTGTGGCCAGTGCCCAGCTGTGCAGACTCGTAGGCTGAGGAGGAAAGGGTGGTGTGGTGGGAGTGGCACATCATGCAATCCGATGGTCTTCTCTGTCTGCTCAAGCCCCATCCAGTACAGAAGACTCCCACTGGATCATGAGATGCAATGCAGTTTGGCAATGAAACATAGGCACCTTGGAGCCAGGGGGTAGATTCTAACCAAGGTGTGCCCCCTATTAACTATAACTTGGACAAATTGCTTATCCCCTCTGTTCTGGTTTAGATATGAGGTGTCCCCCCGAAGCTCCTGGTTTAACATAGGAAGTGAAACAATTAGATTATGAGAACTGTAACTTAATCAGTGGGTTGATCCATTTGATGGATTAATAATTTGAGAGGACTAACTGGGTGGTAACAGTAGGCAGGTGAAACATGACTGTTAGAGAGAGGTCACTGGGGGGAGGCCTTTGGCGATTATTTCTTGTTTCCTTGGATCTCCTCTCTCTCTGTTACCTGGCTACCATAAATAAGCAATTTTCTCCCACCACCTCCCTCCACTATGACATTCTGCCTCACCTTGGGCCCAAAGCAATGGAGTCTGTTGACCGTGGACTGAACCAAAATAAACCCTTTCTCCTCTAAATTGTTCTGATCGGGTATTTTAGCTTACAGCAAAGAAAAGCTGACCAACACACTCTTTCTGCTTTAGTCTTCTCATCTAAAACAGGGACCATAAAAAAAAAGACAGTACTATCTCCCAGAAATGTGGTAAGGATTAGAAGAAATGTTAGAAGTTCTTAGAACAGAGTCTGGCACATGAACACACACACACACACACACACACACACGAAATGTTAGCTGACTTTACGGCTTGGTGGATCAGATAACCCCCTGTTTATCATGGGCATCTGTCACATGGTACCAACTGTGTCATCATCAGACTTCTGTATTTACTAGTGCCCAGCAAGAAGTCCCGATCTGTTTCTCAAAAGGGAGAACAGTTATTAGCCACAGGGTTTGTGGCTCGACTGCAAAACCCCGAGGATCTGTGCTATGCTTCTCCTTTCTGGACACACCAAAGCTCCATTCAGCAGCCACAGGTGCTGAAAGCACATTGGCTTCACTGGCCCAGAGGGCAGTGCTTCCTGGACTGGCTAGAAAACCTTCTCTTGCTTCATGCTGCTCTCAAATCTGGCAGCTTCTCAGATGACTAAAGAAATGAGCTGAAACAGCATGTCTAAATCTGACCTCCTTATTCCTTCTCAGCCTTTTGGCTAAGACCACGTGTAAATCTGGCCTCCAAAATCCAAAGAGAAGTGCAAGATGCACACCATTCTATAGTATTTCCAACACCCAATATAATGAATATAAATAACCAGAGAGCATAGAAAACAATGTAAAGTTGTTCAATAATTAGGGAGTGATAAGGTTTTGAGTCATTACCTTTGTAAGGACTCGTTTATTTTGTTGTAAATATATATATATATATATATGTGTGTGTGTGTGTGTGTGTGTTTTAATAATGGCCTCATTAAATTCCTGAGACTTTGTCAGGAATTTAGTGAGGTTTTACAAATCGGTACAACTGGTTTCCAGCACATTGTTGCTTGTAAGATTCAAGGCAGTGAGGGATGCTGGGGTGAAGAATGAAGATGATGGATTTGCTAAGCCAGGTCAGCAAATCCAAGGTTAATTCCACAAAAAGATCGATTATTCCATTGCCCATGGAAGATGGGAAAACCTCATCACACATAGAGATGTGGAGATAATTTCTCTGGTGAGGACAATGGCATTTGTTCAGGTGTGCCAAGAAGCCAGATGTTAAGGTGGGGTTAGATGTTCATGAACTTCATTAGGGAAGTAAACACGAAAAGATAAGGAGAGCTGTTAGACTGCGATGCATGTCTGATCTCTGTGGAAGGAAGGAGGATCGGTATAAGAAGAATCTTGGATCATAGTACAATGTGAATAAAGGTTCTGGAGGCCTAGTGAGGAGTCATAGTTGAAGCTGTCCAGAGGAGGAGTCTCAGAACTTGCCATAAGGTCTTGCCTTGGTACATCTGCTAAGTTCAGTCACTGGCTGGGAGTAGCCCATGGGCAGTATAACCTCAGTGTGAGGGTAGAGGATCCAGAGGAGGCAGCAGCTGAGTCCAAGAGCCAGTTATGTTCTCCAGCAGACCTTCGTGGTATGAGTTCATTAGGTTGGGAGTTTAAGGTACTTGAAGCCATCTGCATCTTCCCACATGTTCTCATTTCAGAATTCAGGGATTCGCTCTTTCCTGGTCAATGTTACATCTTCCCATCAGACATCTGGAAAAGCTATTAATTCAAATTATATTTTATTTTTATTTTTGATATTGGGGCTTAAACCCAGAGCTTCCCATGTGCTAAGCACACCCTCTACCACTGAGTTACACGTCTAGCCCAAGGACCCAATTTGGTTAAAAGCACAGGCGAAACAACCTGGGGCTTGGACTGGCATCTGAAATGGGGAAGGGGACAGTCTTGAGACTGAGCTCTCAACCTGTGGGACCTGATGCTATCTCCAGGAGGACAGCATCAGAACTGAACTCAATTAGAGCACACAGCTGGTGTTCAGAGTCGCTTGCTTGGTTTGTGTGGGAGAACGTGCACACATTTGATCATAGGAGCCTTCTCTATCAATTGTGGTGTGAAAACAGAGGAAACATATGAAGTTTGTTTTTCCAACACACATGGAAAGTGGCAAATGCTCTTAATGAACTGGATGAACTCACTAGGAATATTTTCTACAGAAAATGCTAGTTTCTATTCACTGCTTATAATAAAATTCACAAAGAGATAAGCAAACGGGACAGCTAAAAAGGAACTGGAATTTTATGGTTTTGAAAATGACTAGTCTCACACATGGGGAATGATGCTTAAATTTAAGAAAATTTAGAGCAGAGGGCAAATCAGGGACACTTCCTGCAACATGGTCTAAAGATGAATCCAAGGGTGTGAATGTTAAATCTCTTGTTAACACCTCAGAAAGATCAAAAGCATTGCCTCAGAGTCCCAGTCACTTTGACAAAAGACCCACTAAAAATGCTATGGATTGCTGCACAGATTCTTTGGATCAGACAACAGGGCTTCTAAGAAGCTGAAGGATGTTCTTCAACAGAAACCCAAGGAAGGCAAGAGCTTAGCTTAAAGAGATTTGGGGCTTTGACTTTTGAATAATTGTGTGGGCCCAATAAAATTCACTGGAGACCCATAGAGTTTTTCAAAGAATCATATTGGCATAAACATTGCCATCTTGGGCTAAAAGGGTCAGAGACAGTACAAAATGAAAAGAACCCTTTGGGTCTGTAAAATTCAAATAACAGAAAGCTAATGAGAGAAATTCTTAGCTGTGAATGTGTGATTCCACTGTAGAACACATGACTCAGGACAAAACCCAGACAGCGGAGTCAAAGTCCTGGAGAATTATTCTCAGACATTAGCAGGACACAATTCTAATGGAGGAAGCCCCAGCACTTCCTTGGTTGGTTAGTTAGTTAATTGCTACAGAGCATTGACTCCTCTGGGTTCCCAGTTTCCCTCTTTCTGTGGTGACTGTCCTACGACTCTGCTACCATAGTCTGCTGGGTGGTTGTGGTGGGGTGCAGTTAACTTGTCTCTAAAGAAGTCTTCAGATTGAAGGGAAATGTACTAGAATAACTATTTAAGGAATCACATCTATATAGTCTCATCTGTACTTGAGCCCGATTTGGATTCTAACATTCTGGATTCTAAGGTGATGCTATAAAGGAATGAGATTTGGGGGGAATTTTGTAAGTGCATTTCATATATGAGAGGAATGTAAATAATCTGTGGCTAGAGGACTGATTAGAGGACAGATTGTTCTGGTCACAAGATGGAGCTATTAATTCTCTTCCTCCTCCTCCTCCTCCTCCTCCTCCTCCTTCTTCTTTTTTTTTTTTTTTT
>NW_026000119.1:8898319-8902698 GCF_001458135.2 Marmota marmota marmota | reverse complement strand
TTTATTTATTTAGGTACTGGGGATTGAACCCAAGGGTACTTAACCACTGAACCACATCCCCAGTCCTTTTTTTTTTTCAATTTTTTAATTTTGAGATTTTTGAGACAGGGTATTGTTAAGTTGCTGTGGGTTTCGAACTTGCCTCATCCTCCCAAATTGCTGGAATTACAGGCATATGCCCAGCCTTAATTCTCTTCTTAAATGTGGGCTGGATTTAATTATTCCATTCTAACGATTAAATGTGGTGAAACTGGTGATGGGTGATTCTGAGACCAGGTCACTAGGTCGTAAGAGGCACTGTGCATCCTCTTGGCTCAGATGTTCTAGGACAGAGTTTCTCAGCATAAAAGATCCATGTTTTAGGCAGGGTTAATCTTACTGCCCTGTCCTGTGCAGTGTAGGATCTATGGCAGCAACCCTGACTTCTACTCACTCAGAAGTGGAATTGTTGTGTAAGAGAACGTACGTGGGTATCCAGACAAGTGTGTGCATACCCACAAAGTTGTTTGTTCTGTTTGGATTTTTAAGGCTTTGGGTGTATTGTATAAATTGCCTCTAAACATCTTTGTATGTTTTTCTTCTTTCGGGGGTTGAATATAAGTGTTCTTTAAAAAAAAAAACTTTGCCTATTAGACAAAAATTGCTATGTTGTTCTCATTTGTATTCCTCTTGTTATTGGTGAATTTGAACATTTTGGAAATGACTTTGGCTTGTTGCATTTCTTTGTGACTTAGCCTGTCTTCCCTTGGGCGGCAACAGTGGTGCCCTCACAGTCCACGCTGCACATTTTGGTGGGAAGAGCTAGGGCAAAACCCTCCAGTGCAGGTGCCCAGGGTGTAAAGGTTTTCCACTAGAAACTCTTTTTTTTTTTTTTTGGTCCTCCATCTAATTTTACTTTAAACTCTTTTTGATAAAGATAAATTTTACTCTTTTTGATAATTTTTACTTTAAGCTTTCTTTTTGATAAAGGTTAACAGAAATAATATTTTTGGTATCATGGTCATGTGGGTGGAATCAGGAAAACAGTTAAAGAATAATACTGAAAAAAGGAAGAAGACAAGAAACAGGAGGTAAAGGTACCCCAGGTTGTCCTCATCTTGGTTTGCTTACCTCTGACCTTGTCTAATCTACTTCATTCTCTCTCAACAAGATAACAGTCAGTGAAAGGAAGGAAGGATCTCTGGACACTCACCTGCTATAATTTTGGTAATATGTTCTAGAGCTTTACCATTCCTGATATCCATTTATCCATTCAGTAAATATTACATAGTAATGCAGTACTTCATAGGCATACACCATATTTTACTTAGCGATTTCATTTTGTTGTGCAGCTAGGTGGCCTCTAGGCCACACATGTTGAGGAGTGGGGTTGCTGGGTCCTGGGGTATACGCATTCTTAATTTCATAAAATTCTTACAGATTGTTTATACCTTTTTACTTCTCCAAAAGCAGTGCCATTTTTTCTAATGTTTGCCTTTCTGATGGATGTAAAATGGCATAACATTATTTTAATTTTCATTCATGTGGATACCTGTGAGTGAACATTTCTATATCTGTTAATTTTATCCAATCAAGCATTCCATAAGTTCCTGTTATGTTTCAGGACTTGTTCCAGGCACTGAAGAAAGAGCATCCCTGTCAACATGATGGCACTCACCTGTAATCCCAGTGAATTACAAGTTTAACGCCAGCCTGGGCAAGTTAGCAAGACCCTCAGCAACTTAGTGAGACCCTGTCTCAAAACAAAATAAAAAGGACTAGGTATGTAGCAATGTAGCTCAGTGGTTACAATTCCATGGTTTCAATTCCAAGTCCCAAGAAAAAAGTTGTCTCCTGTGTTAGGGAATGTCACAATGATAGTTTCTCACATTTAGTTTTATTAGCTTTGTAGTTTTACCACTAACACTTAAGACTTTATTCTTTCTTGTGTCTGCCATTTTATGTGGCACGAAGTACTAATCCAGCTTTATTTTTTTCTCTATACAGTGAGCTAGTTTTTCCAACAGAGTCTCCTTTTCTAGAGGTTTCGTCATTTAGCATAGCAGCTCAGCTTGGTGTCTATTCTGGAACTAAGATGAGTCAGAGGTTTGCAAACAGTTGCAGCTAGAAAATGTCTCTGTGAAACCTGAAGCCGGGTGGCTCCAACATGACTGTTTTGCAGGGAGGTTTTGCTTGTGCTGAATGTTATGTGGACCCAGGAGCTGAGGTTTGAAAGCACTGGACAGGTGCTAGTGGTGATAAATACATTTCCCTAGGGAGGCAGGGCTTGTAGACAGAAGAATTACAAACCAAGAATGTGTCTGAAATCAGCACAAATGTTGGAATATTCCCAGAAAGGATATCACATGTCACACATCCAAATTTGCACACTCACCTCTAAAATTTATGCTTTGAAATTTGAACATAGTTTAATAGCCATCAGGATTCAGTGTAGCTAGAGCTTCAGAAGACCAGGTTCAAATCCCAGCTTGGTCATTCATCATCTGAATGCCCTTGGGCAGAATTACTCCTCTGAGGTCATTACAGGAGATAATCCTCACAAAACACTTAGCCTTGTGCATGCATATCTTAAGTATTCAATAAACAAGAACAACCAGAGGGAGGCCTTTAGAAGATAGGCTTTGTGTTCCAAGGAATACAAAGAATGAACAAGCATTGACCTTTTGGAATATATGATCTAAGATAGGGATTAGACAAACTACAAAAATAATACTATTATACGAGAAAAACTCACATTTTGTTCTAAGAAAGTTACAATGTGTTCAGAGTTCAAATAAAATAATGACATCAATTTGAGGAATGGGGGGTGTGGAGAGGGATTTTTAGCTGGAGAAAAGTTTCACAGAAGGAAGTGGCATCAGGAAATGTTTTGATCAATGATGAAGATTCTGGCAGGAGAATCCTAGTTGGGCTGGAGTACAGACAACTAGTGGAGAAAGGCATGGAGTGGTCTTTGGAGCTGTGTCCTAGGACACTTTGAAGGCTAAAATCAGGATTGAACTCAATCTGGCAGATAAGCGCTGTCTTACTCAGGACTATACTTGAGTGTGATTAAATCAGGAATAGTTGTGGAGTGGATGAGAACCAGAGCAGATGGAGGTACCCTGCTGACTTGGGTAGTGACTATAGTGGTTTGGACAGATGAAGGAGAGGTCTGAGTGGGGTGAGGACACTGGGAATGACAAGGAAAAAGGCAATGGAAAAGTACTGTTTATTCTCTGCTACTTCACTTCTGGTCACCAAAACTGGAGGAAAGGGTAGTTCCACAATCAGCAACTTTCCAACTCTCTGTGGACACTAGCTAATTCTAACACCAAGATCATACAAGTTTAAGGACTTAATTTCTCAAGACTTCCTCTACTTTGGAGACCAATCCCAAGTCCAAGCTTCTCCTACTTCCGGCCAATCAGCTATGAACTGGCGTTTCCTATGACTCCCTCCTTAGGTTCTATGATTTGCTAGAACTCAGGGAAACAATTTAATTACATTTTCTGGTTTATTATAAAAGATACATGCTATATGGGCCAGATGTGGTGTCACATGCCTGTAGTCCTAGCGGCTCAGGAGGCTGAGGCAGGCGGATCACCAGTTGAAAGCCAGCCTCAGCAACTTAGTGAGGCCCTAAACAACTCAATGTGACACTCTGTCTCTAAATAAAATATAATGGGGATGTGACTCAGTGGTTAAGCGCCCCTGGGTTCAATTCCTGCTAAATAATAATAATAATAATAATAATAATAATTGCTATGGTTTGGATACGGTTTGCCCCTCAAATCCTCCATTGACACCATAATTAGTTGAAGACAGGAAACCTATGTGACAAAAAGGTGAGTTCTCTGTTGTGTTAAAATGCATATAGAATCTTTGTAAAGCAAAAAAGTCAGTGTGGCTGGAGGGGACAAGTTTGAGATGAGTCCTGAGAGGTCATGGGGGACAGATGCTACAGAGTGCTCAAGGTTTTTGCAGTAGGAGAATCTTGAGCAGAGGACTGGCATGATAGTCTTGGTTACACAAAATCACCTGACTGATGGCTTGAAGTAGTTTTGTTTTGTTTGTAGTGACAGGAAGGATATAGTTTTCAGTTGTTGAGATGAGGAACTGTGGGGCAAGTACCAGGTTTGAAGAGTGCAGATCTGTGTGAGCTGGGTTGGAGATGTCCATTAGGCACCCAGGAGGAGACACCCAATAGGCATCACCCAGCCTTCCACCCCTCCCTTATAATTGTGTGTGTGTGTGTGTTCTAACTGTAGAATTTCCAGTGTTGCTGAAAACCGGACTGAGACTTCAGCTGAGAAAAGGACGAGACTTCGGAGCTGTTGCTGTTTCTGCTACTGCAGCTTAGGCTAGCTGCCTGCAGAACTTACCTGGACTGTGATTTA
>NW_026000119.1:8862855-8896294 GCF_001458135.2 Marmota marmota marmota | reverse complement strand
ATGACCATTTTTCCTCTCGCCCTATCTGCCTAGGGACGAGCAGATTGCCCCCGTCCTATCTATGGACGGGCAGCTTTTTTTCGTCACTTACCCCCGAGTGTCCCGGGGCTCCCCGTAACGGGCCACCATCTGCCGCAGTCCGGCTGCAGCAGAATAACTGGGGGGTGACGAGGAACTTGTGTAGATTGATACAGCAGGAGTGGGAGCCGTTTATTGCAGGACAGGAGCAATATTTATACATTCCACACAGCTTATCTAATTAGCATAAACTAGATACATCAGTCAACCAATAAGGAATCTCCACACTTAATGGCTCGCTTTTGTTACTTCTCAAACCACTCCCTCTGGCATTTTGCCAGGCACCATCCAGACCTGTTTACAACTCTAACATTCCCCTGGCAAAATGCCAGGTGTTATTTTGACTTGTTTACAGACTCTAACAAGCGCTTAATAGGGAACTGCTATTTTTACTAATAAATTTATGTATAGGAGCTTGTGCCTGGACACTATCCAGTCCAGATAGGTGGGCGCACAATTCGCAGCAACCACACAGTTCAAGGAAGAAGCTATGAGAGGAAGTGGTTGAAATACTTGGCATTTATAGATGTATATGTTGTCAGTTCTATCCTTCTATTTTATAGATGATGAGGCAAAGGCTTAGGGAGGCTATGCGCAAGTAATTGGTTGCCCGATGGAGCTTCCATAGGGTCTCTCAGGTTTTGGGCACCGCATCTGCCTACTCACCGCCCCGCCCCCCGTTCGAACGCAGGTCCTCTCCGGAGCTGGCCCTGGACCGGGCGTCACCGACGCCTAGCGGCCTCTAGAGCCTCAAGTTCCTGGAAGCTGTTGGCCTCGGGCTGGCCGCGCTGTTTGTCAAAGGGGAGGGGAAACGAGATTCCCGTCGGAGCGCGAGGCTGGACAGGACCTCGCAGACAGCCGCGAGAGAAAGAAGGGTGTGGGGCAGGACCCAGGAGCGCGCGCAATATTGTGCGCTTTTGAGCTCTTTACGCGCGCGGGACACAAGCGGAATGCTGCACGACGCGCTCTTTGCAGCGGGTGACTGGAAGAACCAAGAAAAAAGTGTTGAGTGCGGCTTGTGCTCGAGTCCCAGCCCGGCTGCAGCCGGGGGCCGCGGGTCGGGGGCGGGGAGTGGGCGGGGCTAGGAAAGTTGAGTCTCAGTCGCGGAGGGCTGGGCTCGGCTCGGGAGCGCTGGCCGCAGAAACCGTAAAAGGCTGGAGCGGGCGGAGTGGGTGTGGCTCTGCCTGCGAGATCCGAGCTCTAGTCCAGGTTCTCGTCGTCTCCCGCGGCTGCAGCCTCTCAGTCATGGGCTCCGTCTGGTCAGCCCTGCTGGTCGGAGGGGGTCTGGCAGGAGCGCTTTTCGTTTGGCTGCTGCGGGGCGACCCCGGGGACAACGGGAAGGACGGGGGCACCGAGCAGCGTAAGGACGCCGATATTGCGGCTCCTGGAAGCGATCAGGGTGCTGGCAGCGGTGGATTGAGCCCCGGACCTTACAAGCAGGAGGTGGTCATCAAACCAGGTATTATTTTTTTTCTCCGCGCGTCTCCAGGGCGTGTCTACCAGGTGTTGTGAAGTTCATCAAGGGAGGGAAGAAACCCACCTGAAGCTTTACTAGCGGCCGATCTCGGCGGAGGAGCTTTCCCTGCAAGGGCCTGGACCCTTCGCACATCGCCTTTTCCCAAGGCCCAAACACGTTTCTCACCCTCCACGGAAGTCTCGGAGATACCCTACCCGATCCTCCCAGGGCCGCGCCCCGCAGAGTCTCTGCCCTCGGCGCCCACCCAAGAGCCTGGGTCCTGGCCGCTCCAGCGGGGACTGGCCCTTCAGCTTGACCGCGCTTGGTGCGGTGCGGGTCGCTGCTGTTGCGTTGCCGTTTCCCGGCTTTTCGGAAAGGCAGTCCTAGGTTTGGGGGGCATCCCACAACCCTATTCAATTTCTGGCCGAGCAGGGACTTTTTCTGAGTCCAGTCCCATAGCCCCACGCCCTCTCACCCCACACTAGAGATGCGCCGTGAGCCCCTCCTGCTATCTGGACGCTTCTACAGGAAGGCAAAGTTCAGCTTGGATTCCAGCCAGGAACGCTGCAGCTGAAGCCCTGAGCCCATTTCAGAATTACCAACCCTCACACGCGGCCCTCTAGAACAGCGGAGGGTGATCTAATCCCCCTTGGGAAGGCACTCTTAACAGGCGACCCAACTCTGATGAGTAGAATCGACATCTAGGTTCAAACCTATGTGTTTTAGAGAAGATAGTCACAGAGCGAGCACTGGCACAAAACCCACCTTCCAGTGCCCTCCCTGGCAAACAGCCTGTCATGGACAGCAGCCTAATGGTGAAAATGACATCTGCGAACTTTATTTTTAGTGGCGTGTTCATTTGTAGCTACAAAAAATTCTGCTGTGCCTTTCCTGCCATCAGTTTGGGATTACCTTTTTTCCCCTAAAGATCAGCCTCATGTTTTAGGTAGAAAAATTGCAAATTCAGAGTAATATTTGTTGACATCTCATTTCCAACCCCACCACTGGGGGGAAAAAAGAGGTAAAATGAAACCAGACTGCCCTTCCCTTTCCCCTCAAATACACCACTTGGGCTGATTGTATGATTTTGAAGATTTCGGTCTTGTAAGGAACTATTTGGATTACCAACAAGATGGAAATTCTTTAGGAGACTTGATTTGTGTAGTTTTAAGAACCCCCCCCCCCTTTTTTTTTAAGTATGTATAGTGGAAGGGGCTGCAAAAAGATTTTTTTTTCCCACTAAAGAAATACTTGTGGCACTGGCAAGGAGAAACTAGCTCACCCCCACTGACAGTTCACCTCATCCCTTACCTTGACCAATCATGCACTGCCCTTGCTGTTCCCTTAGTAATGGCTCCTGATCTGCTCACCACATGAGGGCAGATCCTTGCTCTGTGTGTGTGTCCGTGTGCCCGCCCTTGCACGTACGAAGCATATACTCTACCACTGAGCTATAGCTCCAGCCCTTGGACAGCATTTTTGATGATAGGAGCCTAACAACTTGACTTGGTTGCATGCCAGCTCTGACAGGACTGTGCCAGGCTGAGGACAGGTTTACACTTCTGCCTTTCCAACTTGCCACCTCATTTACAGTCTTCTGCTCTCTCACTGATGCTCCTGGATGTGCCTTTTATTGTCAGATAGACATGTATATTCTTAGAACACAACAGATAAATATGTACTAGATTTTAAGAGACTTGGTGAACTGCAGAGTTATAGTAAAGCCTTCAATAACAGTCTCTATTCTCAGTCTTTCTTTTGTGAACTGCCTAACATGGTACATTTTTCCTTTTGTTCCTTAGAGCATCTTCAAGAGAGCAATGGACATTTGATTTCTGAGACCAAAGGTCTTGGTAACCTACAGGAAGCATCACAGAGACCACAGAATCCTTCCGGAGAATACTGGGACAGTGCAAGACAGCCTGCTCCTGCTAGACAGATCCCAGACACACAGTCTCTAGCTACCTCTGAGATTGCCAACTCCAGTGGTTACTCTCAAGTTTCAAGAAATAAAAGCCTTGAATCTCACAGAGGAGAACAGAAATTCCAAAAAGAACATGACACACCCACTAAAGCAGCTACATCATCTGCAGAGAAGTTGCCCTCTAGCAACCTGCTCATGGACAGAGCTACAGAAGTGAGTCTTGCACAGTTGAACAGTCAGGACCTCACTGACCATGAGGACTGGGAAATGGTGTCTAGGCACTCATCTTGGGGAGATGTGGGTTTGGGTGGCAGTCTTGAGGCCTCAATGGACAGTGGCAGAAGCACTCGTGTGGAGGCAAGAGGTTGGGAAGTGAATGGGAAAGCAAAAAAGGTCGCAACAATAGCTTCAGAGTCTCGGCAAGTTAACATCACGTTTCAGGTACATTACATCACAGGCACTGATAGTCAATTCATCGCAATAACTGGAGACCACGAGAATCTTGGGAGATGGAACACTTACATCCCTCTCCACTATCACCAGGATGGGTTTTGGTCTCATTCTGTTTTCCTGCCAGCAGATACAGTGGTGGAGTGGAAGTTTGTGTTGGTAGAGAATGGGGGAGTTACTCGCTGGGAAGAATGCAGCAATAGACTCTTAGAGACTGGTCATGAGGATAAAGTGGTTCAGGGCTTGTGGGGGATTCACTGATTCTGCCTGCCAAATAACAGGCTGTAGCAGAATGTAGAAAAGGCTGAGGCTATGGAGCACACTGAATAATTTAAAATAAAGGCAGCGTGACTCCAAATTTAGCCATCAGAGCTGTTTTGAATTCGCTAGTGGCTTTTGTCTGATGTCAGAAATATATATATGCAGATAATGTTTCCAGTGAGCATGGACTTTTTTTCTCCTGTGGCTTGGGTTGACTGACCTGTGCTGATAAATCATTACCTTGGGGCTCGGCCTTGGGGTGGGGGTTGACTTAGCTAAACTTCAGGTGTGGACTGTGGTCAGGAAGCACAGACACTAACCAGCTCCACTGATTCAAGCTTGAGCTTTTACAGGCGCTCTGGAGACCAAGGCAATAAACGAGTCTCTTTGGAAACAGCTGAAGAAACTCTCTTCACACATTTTACATTTAAAATAGTTAACTCCATATGGAATTGTGACCAGAAAAATGTCTGGTCACTATGTGTGATTAGTAAGGATCTGAGGTAAAGTTCTGAGACTCCCCAGGGTTTCTGTCTGATTTTTGCCTGCCAGGTGTGGATTTGAAGTCTTTGTCTTAATGATCAGAGTCTACCCTCAAGGAAGTCAGGCATGGGAACATCCCCATGAGAAAGGGAATATAAATGAAGTTCAGATGCAGGCTGAGTGAGGGGGCCTGAGGTGAGGGATACCTCCTAGAGGACCAGGAGGTCCAGGTTCAGCCTGGCTGACCCATCACTTACTCTGGGAGCCCCTTAGGACCATCTCCCTGCTCAGTGCTGCCCTCTCTCACCAGGTCTCAACAGATGGACTGTCCCATTGCAACTGTTTCCATCCCTCGCCCCCTTCCCACTCCTTTCATCCCAGTAGTATCTCAGGTGACAAATTTTACCCAGGTCAGTGAGACAAAAGTATATCTTTGCTCTGAAAGGAGACATTTAAGCTTTAAGTTATTGTATCTGAATAAAGAATAAAATTTGAGTTTTAATAACCTTGTTAAATGTCTGAATTACTTGTCTAATTCTTAGTACCATAATAGCATACATGTAAAATAAAATACTAATATTTTCTTCAATAAGAGACACATTTAAAAAAATCAAATTAAGTATGAAGAGTCTGTTTTTCTCCTCTCTTTGGAGAAAAAGTTTAAAATATTTCTTTTAAAACTTTTGCTTGGAGGGAAATTCAGCATGCCTGTACTTGAAAATGAATTCTTATATGTTAAAATGACTTTTAGTAAGTGTAACATCTATTGGTGAAACAATAATCCTAGTAAAACTCTTTGCTGAAAAAAACATAAACCCAACAGAAAGTAGCATTAGAAAGTGCTAAACAGAGCTGTTTGACAGTTTGGGGCTCACAGTACTGTATGTTAAATTCATATATACTGCTTACATACTTGATAACAAATTTTGTATTATACCAGTGAGGTTTGCAGAAGGCATTTATCATTAATGCACATAATCAAGCATTCCTATAAGGTAAAATTAAAGATAAAACACTTTAAATAAAAATATTTTTAGAATTCTGTCAGCCATTTTATTATCTGATGAAATAAAAATCTTTCACTAAAGCCAACAGACTTAAGAGATTAACATAGACTATTAAACTTTGTTTTAAAAAATCATTTAAAATGGGATGTGGCAATAGGGTTTTGAGAGCATGCGCGTCCTCAGCCCATTTGCTAGACCCAGCAAGCTGTGTTTCCAGGCTATCATGGAAGGCAGCAACACCAGATGCCCAGTTCTTGTCCCTGTACCAGTTAGTGGGTCTCAGCAGCACGGCTGCTCTCTTCCTTGCAGAGTAAATCACCCAGGCTCCCTTTTGCCCTATGGTGCTAATATCCATGAGGACTCTTCCCGTCCTCTGCATCCAGCTATGGGAGGAAAATAAAGCAAGGAAAATTGCATATTAACACTTTTTGTTTGAAAGTGCCACATAGTATTCTTCCCACTTTCCATTCTATTAGTGAGAGCTGGTCAGGTGACCAAAACTAGATGTAAAGGAGGTGGAACTGGAAAATAGACTGTCTGCTAGACAACTGTTCTCTATGGGGAAACAGGAGCACAACTTTTTGAACAGTTAGCCTTCTGCCAAATTGTCCCTGATGTTTTGGCACAAATGAAACATGTTTATTTCTGTTCTTCTTGTCTCATTGTATTTGGTACACAAGCAAACCCTCCTAATTTATTAAATTCTAATTAAGGCAAGACTGAATTATTTCAACCTAGAAGTTTCTACTCACTTGATGAAGAGTAACAAAAATATTTACTTTCTTTGGTAATTAATAAAGACTTCTGAAAGTTTTGACTAAGGGCCCCAAAGTTTTGTTATCTGATTACCTTCACTTATATTGACAGGACAAACAGTGAGTTCAGAGTCACAAAAGAAGGCCCTGCTGGAGTTTGTCCTGTCCTTGGCATTATGCCACTTCATTTCCACATGAAATCACATTTTACCCCAGGCATTTTTTAAGCTGAAAAAAAAAAAAAACCCTAATGTCTTAGAGCCAGTAAAGATAACAAAACACACACAGTTATTCCAGTACACTGGAACTAGCACAAATGAACACGTCATAATATATGAATACTTTCAAATATAGCTAGTATTGTCTGAAGTTTTCCTGTGAGAGCACTCAAGAATAGTTTGATTCAAAGTAGATTTTTACAGGACAGGTATCTTTTATTAAATTTTCACATAAAAAGAAAAAAAGCACACAGGGCACTAATTAAAGTAACAGCACAATTAATTGGGCATCATCCCTCTGTAAAGAATAGGCAAGCAATGTGTCATTTCAGTAACATTTTTTCCTGGTCTTTCACTTTCTGTATCCTCTTTTCTTGATTTCTGATCATTGAAGACATTGCTGAAAATGTTGATAAAACAAAGTTAGAATAAGAAAATCTACTTTGGTTTTAAATTATGTGCTTCTTTAAAGATTCACTTTTTAACAGTATAGAATTAAGAAATTGTGAAAATTTGCAATGAAGCATATTTTTTGAAAGGTAGAGTTATGAAACAGAAAAGCATGAAACATGATAGTTCTCCCATATCCATGGTATTTAGCAAGAGCTGCCCATCATCTGCAGATTGTAGTAGTTTCTCATTCAAATGGCTTCAGATTTTTACAAGTGGATTAACTTTTTATTTTGTGATTCATTCATTGGGTGACATAGTCTCCTATAGCTCTAAACTAATTTAAATTATGTGTAGGCTAAATATCATTATTTTGTTTTCTGGCTATGAACTCTAATTCTATTTTGGCTACCATTATACAAGTGTCTGTTTATAGAAAAAATAGACAAGAAGAACAGTGTACAGGAAAGTTCACATGAAAAACCTCTCAACCCTATTGAGGGTTGGTCAGCAAAATTGTCATCCCTATCAGATAAGAGTAGGGTGGAGCAGGACCAAGATCAGACAATTAATGTAGGGGTTGGTCATGGCTGAGATGCTCAAATGTTGAATAAAGTTTCTAAATTGCTAATTCAATACCTTTTAATGGCTCTATAGCTAGGATAATTAATCTGAAGGGAAGGCAAAGATTCTTTTTTTTTTTTTTTTTAAACCAGAGATTTATACCCAGGGGTGCTTTAACCAATGAGTTACATCCTTGGTCCTTTATTTATTTTTTATTTTAAGACAGGGTTTTACTAAGATGCTTAGGGTCTCACTAAATTGCTGAGTCTGGCTTCAAACTTGTGATCCTCCTGTCTTAGCCTCATGAGCTGCTGGGATTACAGGTGTGTGTCACCATGCCTAGTGAAGGTAAGTACTCTTAGGAACAAGAACTCTCCCAAAATAAGCAATGTACCTTGGTTCTTCAGCTGCAAATCTTCTACCAGGGTTTGCAAGCTTTCCAATCTGTTCTGAAGTTTTCTGCATGTTTTTCCTGTTGTTTCTAGTGGGGGAGACTGTGAATCTATTAGAAAATTGCTTAAATGTGATATCTAAAGTATATTTGCAATTTCAGGTTAAACGACTTCTCCTTAAAAATAAAGAAAACTTTAAAACACTTTTAAGATAAGGAAATTGTCTCCTATATAAATATCACAATGCTAGTCTATTTTATTTTGTTTCCAATCTTCACTATTATTTAACTACATAGTATTAAATGGGATGGGTGAGAATACTTCAAGTTTAATTAATGACATACTCTGCATTGTAAATGACAGCTTTTCATGCCAAACCTGACTAGTTCTATTAACTTAGGGCTTGGGGGAGCAAGATCTAATTCAGACATTGGCGCTGCTTTCAAATATATGTGAGGCCACTGCCCATCCATTAGTTGTCACCTGAATGAGAATAGTATTGACATCATGGGAGAGGGTCAGGTGGGTGCTTCCATGTCTTCAGTGACCTACAATAAAAGTGGCAATAGCAACTGAAAAGCACCCTGAGGCATGAAAGCTATTCTCCAATAAATATGCTAAGTCCTGTCTATCTCTAAAGATACCTGATTAGCAAGCTGAGTAATTTAATTCTTTTTTATTTTTCTTTTGTAGTGCTTGGGATTGAACTTAGGACCTTACACATGCTAAACAAGTGCTCTACCACTAAGCTATATCCCCCATCCCTAAAGATTCTACTTTGATCTTAGCCCCTAACTAGCTGTATAATCTTCATAAAATTATTTGCTGGCTCATCTTGCTATTAAAAAGCACCTTTTTTCATTACAGATATTAGAATTAAAGACAATCATCTAGTTATTATTTTAATTCAAGAGGATGAGAAACAATTTCTTGAGAGGTTTCTGACATTAATGCTATGAAACGTGATGTTTTCTGATTATCTAACAACAGGGGAAAAATGCCAAGTTATCATGTAACATAAATTAACAAAGTGATAACTTTCCTACAATAATCACTGCTCTTAACAGATAAATAATTTGATACTTTAAATTTGGGGGGAGGAGGAGTACCAGGAATCGAACCCAGGGTGCTTAAGCACTGAACCACATCCCCAGATAGTTTTATATTTATTTATTTTTTGGGTACCAAGGATTGAACTCAGGAGCACTCGGCCACTGAGCTATATCCCCAGCCCTATTTTGTGTTTTATTTAGAGACAGGGTCTCACTAAGTTGCTTAGTGCCTTGCTTTTGCTGAAACTGGCTTTGAACTTGAGATCCTCCTGTCTCAGCCTCTGGAGCCCCAGCCTCCCGAGCCCCAGTCACTGGGATTACAGGAGTGTACTACTGAGCCCAGCTCTGTTTTATTTTTTATTTTTTTGGCAGGGAATCACTAAGTTGCTTAGAGTCTCTCTTAATTTGCTGAGACTGGTTTTGAACTTGTGATCTTCCTGCCTCACCTCCTTGAGATAGGGATTTAGGATATATAGAGAGAAATATGGAATCTTAAGGGAAATACCCTCAAGCCATTGAAATGCAGAGTCAAGCCACTGAGCTACAGAAAAACACAGTTGTAAACCTTGGCCCACACCCTTATAAAATGAGAGAAATACATAAGTACAGGAAAACTGAAATTGTGTGGTTCCATCCTACATCCACCTCCAGTTTGGCACCTGATATAGCTCTTCTATAAATATTGGGCCCCTTGTCTGAGTTTGGGCTGCTTCTCACTCTTGAGACAGCCACATTGTCCTTTGAATGAGTACTACCTTCCTAAAAAAACTTCTGTCTATGCTTTTGTCTGGCTTGTGCTGACAATCTTTTCTATCATGTATGCCAAGTACCCCATTGGTCTTGAGTTGAGTTCCCCCTCTCTAGAAACTCCTCCTACCCTTCTTCAGAGACATCTCTTCTGTGACATCTCTTGGCCCCTGAGGATGGGGCTTCAGAGGCATCAACTTTGGTAAGTGTCTTGACTATGACTTATTCGCTTAGTTCCTGTACCTGTAACCTATTTCTATCTGCCTCTCCCTCCTTCCCTTCCTCCCTCTCTCTCACTCTCTCTCTCCCCCTCCCTCTGTTTCTACTTTCAAAGACCAGAGAGCACAATCTCCATATGCCTCATTTGTCCTGGGCTCCCCTTCTTAGGTGGCTGGGAAAGCTCCATGCCCAGTAGATTCAAATGTCAATAAGGTGGCGGCTGATGTGGTCCTAGGGATCTAGTAAATCTTTGAACTTTAAAACTGCAAAGGAGCTCAGTGATCCTCTTAAAGCCCTTTCTTGCTCTTATGCTGCACAGTGGGCATCATATAGGTTTCTTAACTTCTGTGGGACTTAAACAGGTGATGTTCTTATTCTTTCTCTTCTTCCTTTCCTTGGTCAAAAGTCTGTTTGTCCCTTAAGAAGACGAGTACTTGTTTATAAAAACACTGAAGATAGGAGAGTCCCTTAGGCCAACGTACCCCTTTCCTGAGTCAAAGGGAACTTGAATTGCTTCCTAAAACGAATATGAGAGATTGTCTCCCAGCTTGAGCATCCCTTTGTTTTGCCAAACATGGGGTTCACCCAAAACACATTGTTAAAGGCCTTGATGTAACAATCAAGGAAACTACTCCCCACTAAACACCACATTTAGACCCAGTACACTTAGTGGCAAATCCAACTCTATGCTTGTGCCATAAATCTCTTGACCCCAAGTTTCAGCTAAAACTGAAGGAATATCTTGTTCTTGGCCTGTCTTTCCTCACTCCCTTTTCTCAACTTTCTTTGCAGTCTCACTTTAAGTGCCCCAGCTAAGTTATTCAATACTAGGGAGTATCATTCTCACTGTTGGGGAGACAGGGGACTAAAAACGTGGTGCAAAGCTGTGCGCTGGTCATGATTTATGTGTGGCCTTGAGAGAGAGAACAGTTTCTTAGGCGTGCAGGCATGATCCCATTCCTACGGTCAGTGAGCCAAAGGACAGATACCTTAGCCGAAGGTGGAAAATGGGAAACAGCTAATGTCACTTCACCCTTACTTAGGAATAGGGGGAGTCAGCTTTTAAATAAGTAACAGTTGTCAGAACAGTGAGAGTTATGTTCAAAACAAAGTGGACCCCTATTATATGAACAGATTTCTAATTAAAACTTATCTGACTTTATCCTATCCCAAAGTGCCTCTAAGCTCTCTACAGGGTTTTGTGTCCTCTCTATTATTTTAAATAACAAGAAATTGCAAATTATTGAATGTACCTAGATTACTTGAGATCTTAGGAATGTTCTTTTCAGGGTTTTTTCTTAAAACCTAGGTAGGGGCTATCAAACACCCTGAAAACTGCATAATGGGGCCGAAGATGCTCATATGATTGACAATTTGCAGACAATTTGGAACAGACTTACAGGTCTGATCCCAGCTGGGGACTTCAAAAGTACCCTGGAAGCTATGTTGTTGGACAGATTGGAAAGTCTGATCCTGATGGGGACGCAGAGTGGAACTCAAAGATGGAAAAGACTCAGAGTACCCCAGGACTGTTTTTTCTTTTCAGAAAGCACATTGAAGCGCTCTCTTCAGCAGCACATATACTAAAATTGGAACAATACAAAGAAGGTTAGCATGGCCTCTGCACAAGGATGGCATGCAAATTCGTGGAGCGTTCTGTATTTTTAAATACAAGAGGCTTACAGGATATCAAATGTACAAAATCACAACAGATCTACACCAAGGCACATTATAATGAAAATACTTTGCATACAGAATAAGGAGAGAATTTTAAAACCAACAAGTGAAAGGAATCAGATTACATAGAGGGGGAAACCAATTAGGATCTCTTCAGATTTCTCAACCCAGACCCTCAAATCTAAAAGATCCTGGAATAGCATACACCAAGTTCTGAAAGAAAGTGGATGCCAACCAGGAATCTTATCTCCAGCAAAATTAAGCTTCAGATTTGATGACAAAAACCTTCCATGATAAACAAAAGTTAAAAGAATTTACAACAAGAAAGTCTGCACTATAGAATATCCTCAGCAAAATATTCCATGAGGAGGAAATAAAAAACAACAATGAAAATCAGCAAAGGGAGGTATCACACTAAAGGAAAAACCAATCAAAGGAGAAACCAAGTCAAGTTAAAAACCAAAAAGAAACCAAAATAACCAGGAATACAAACCATGTCTCAATAATAACCCTGAATGTTAATGGCCTGAACTCATTAATCAAAAGAGATGGACTGGCAGATGGGATTAAAAAAAAAGACCCAACAATATGCTGGGTCTCATTTCATAGGAAAAGACACTAACAGACTGAAGGCGAAAGGTTGGGAAAAAACATATCACTCACATGGACTGTGTAAACAAGCAGAGTTTTATATTCTCACATCAAATAAAGTAGACTTCAAGCCAAAGTTACTCAAGAGGGATAATGAAGGACATTTTATACTGCTTAAGGGAACCATACATCAACAAGACATACAATTATAAATATATATGTCCCAAACAATGGAGCATCTATGTTCATCATACAAACTCTTCTCAAGTTCAAGAGTCAAATAGACCACAACACAATAATAATGGGTGACTTTAACACACTTCTTTCACCACTGTATAGATCTTCCAAACAAAAGCTAAACAAAGAAACTACAGAACTCAATAATATAGTCAATAATTAGACTTAACAGACATATAAAGAATATTTTATTCATCAACGAGTAAATACACTTTCTTCTCAGCAGCACATGGATCCTTCTCTAAAACAGGCCATTTATTATGCCACAAATCAACTCTTAGCAAATACAAAAAAGTAGAGATACTACCCTGCATTCTATCAGATCACAATGGAATGAAATTAGAAATCAATGATAAAAATAGAAGCTAATCTAACACCTGGAGACTAAATAATATGCTATTGAATAACAATGGATTGCAGAAGACATCAGAGAAGAGATTAAAAATTCTTAGAGGTAAATGAGAACACTGATACAACATATCAAAATCTCTGGGATACTATGAAGGTACTACTAAGAGGAAAGGTCATTGCATGGAGTTCATTCCTTAAAAGAAGAAAAAGTCAACAAATAAATGACCTAACATTACAACTCAAAGCCCTAGAAAAAGAAGAACAAATCAACACCAAAAGTAGTAGAAGACAGGAAATAATTAAAATCAGAGCTGAAATCAATAAAATTGAAACAAAAGAAATAATTGAAAAAAATTGACAAAATGAAAAGTTGGTTATTTGAAAGAATAAATAAAATTGATAAATTCTTCGCCATGCTAACGAAGAGAAGGAGAGAGAAAACTCAAAATTACTAAAATCCATGACAAAAAAGGACACTACAGAAATACAGAAGATAATTAGACACTATTTTGAAAATTTGCACGCCAATAAAATAGAAAATATCAAAGACATCGACAAATTTCTAGAGTCAAATGATTTACCCAAACTGAATCAGAACGATATACACAAGTTAAACAGATAACTTTCAAGCTATGAAACAGAAGATGCCATCAAAAGCCTACCAACCGGGCTGGGGATGTGGCTCAAGTGGTAGCCGCTCGCCTGGCATGCGTGCGGCCCATGTTCGATCCTCAGCACCACATACAAAGAAAGATGTTGTGTCCGCTGAGAACTAAAAAATAAATATTAAAAAATTCTCTCTCAAAAAAAAAAAAAAGCCTACCAACCAAGAAAAGCTCAGGAGCAGATAGATTCACAGCTGAGTTCTACAAGCCCTCCAAAGAATACCAGTACTCCTCAAATTATTCCATGAAATAGAAAAAGAGGGAATACTTCCAAACTCTGAGACCAATTTCACCCTGATTCCAAAACCAGATAAAGGCACACTAAGGAAAGAAAACTTCAGACCAATATCTCTAATGAACATAGATGCAAAAATTCTCAATAAAATTCCAGCAAATGTAATACAAAAACATATTAAAAACATAGTGCACCATGATCAAGTGGGGTTCATCCCAGGGATGCAAGATTGGTTCAATATATGGAAGTCAATAAATGTAATTCATCACATCAATAGACTTAAAGATAAGAATCATATGATCATCTCAATAAATGAAGAAAAAGCATTAGACAAAATACAGCACCCCTTCATGTTCAAAACATTAGAAAAATTAGGGATAATAGGAACATATTTCAACATTTTAAAAGCTTTCTATGCTAAGCCCAAGGCCAACATCATTCTAAATGGAGAATAATTGAAAGCATTCCCTCTAAAAACTGGAACAAGACAGTGATGCCCTCTTTCACCACTTCTATTTAATGTAGTCCCTGAAACTCTAGCCAGAGCAATTAGATAGACGAAAGAAATTAAAAGATACAAATAGAAAAAGAAGAACTCAAACTATCACTATTTGCCAAAGACATGATTCTATACTTAGAGGATCTGAAAAATTCTGCCAGGAAACATCTAGGACTAATAAATGAATTCAGCAAAGTAGCAGGATATAAAATCAACACCCATAAATCAAATGCATTTCTATACATCAGTGATGAATCCTCTGAAAGACAAATTAGGAAAACTACCCCCTTTACAACAGACTCAAAAAAAAAATTGGGGAAATCAACTTGATGAAAGTGGTGAAAGACCTCTACAATGAAAACTACAGAACGCTACAGAAAGAAATTAAAGAAGACCTTAGAAGATGGAAAGATCTCCTTTCTTCTTGGATAGGCAGAATTAATATTGTCAAAATGACTGTACTACCAAAAGCACTATACAGATTTAATGCAATTCCAATCAAAATCCCAATGACATTCCTTATAGGAATAGAAAAAGCAGTCATGAAATTCAACCAACCAATCTGCAAAGAGACCAAGAATACCTAAGGCAATCCTTAGCAAGAAGAGTTAAGTAGGTGGCATCGTTATACCAGACCTTAAACTATCCTACAGAGCAACAGTAACAAAACCAGTATGGTACTGGCACCAAAATAGACTGGTAGACCAATGAAGAATAGAAGACACAGAGACTAACACACATAATTACAGTTATCTCATACTAGACAAATGTGCCCAAAACATATATTGGAGAAAAGATAGCCTCTTCAAAAAATGGTGCTTGGAAAACTGGAAATCCACATGCAGCAAAATGAAATTAAGCCCCTATCTCTCACCACACACAAAACTCAACTCAAAGTGGATCAAGGACCTAGGAATTAGACCAGAGACCCTGCACCTAATAGGAGAAAAAGTAGGCCCAAATCTTCACCATGTTGGATTAGGCCCTGACTTCCTTAACAAGACTCCCAAAGTGCAAGAAATAAAATCAAGAGTCAATAAATGGAATGGATTCAAACTGAAAAGCTTCTTCTTAGCAAAAGAGAGAGCCTACAGAGTGGGAGCAAATTTTTACCACACACACATCAAATAGAGCACTAATCTCCAGGATATATAAAGAACTCAAAACACTTAACACCAAAGAAGCAAATAATACAATCAATAAATTGGCTAAGGGGGACCAGGGTTGTGGCTCAGTGGTAGAGCACTTGCCTAGCATGTGTGAGGCACTGGTTTCGATCCCTGGCACCACATTAAAAATAAAGAAATAAAATAAAAGTATTGTGTCCATCTACAACCAAAAAAATATTTAAAAAATAATTTAAAAATTGGGCTAAGGAATTGAACAGATACTTCTCAGAAAAAGATATACAATCAATCAACAAATATATGAAAAAATGTTCAACATCTCTAGTCAGAATGGCAGTTATTAAGAAAACAAGCAACAATAATTGTTGACAAGGATGTGGGACAAAAGGCACTCTTTTACATTGGTTGCACCAATCTGCAGTCCCACCAGCAATCTGGAAAGCCGTATGGAGATTCCTTAGAAAACTTGGAATGGAACCACCATTTGACCCAGATATCCCACTCCTTAGTTGATACACAAAGGACTTAAAAACAGCATACTACAGGGACACAGCCACATCAATGTTTATAGCAGCAGAATTCATAATAGCTAAATTGTGGAACCAACCTAATGCCCTTCAGTAGATGAATAGATACAGAAACTGTGATATATGTGTGTGTGACACACACACACACACACACACACACAGAGGAATATTACTCAGCATTAAAAGAGAATAAAATCATGGCATTTGCAGGTAAATGGATGGAGTTGGAGAATATTATGCTAAGTGAAGTTAGCCAATCTCCCCCAAACCAAAGACTGAATGTTTTCTCTGATAAGTGAATGCTGATCTATAATGGGGGAAGGGCGGGAGCATGGGAGAAATGGAAGAACTTTGGATAGGGCAAAGGGGAGGGAGGGGAACGGAGAGAGAACGGGTATAGGAAGGTAGAAGGAGATGGACATCATTACCCTAGGTACATGTATGAAGAAATGAATGTGTCACTCTACTTTATGTACAACCATAGAAATGAAATATTGTGCTCCATTTGTGTACTATGAATTGAAATGCATTTTGCTGTCATGTATAACAAATTACAACAAATTAATTAATTAATTAATTAAAAAAAGAATCATAAGGGATGAAGGAAGACACAAATACAAAAAGAAGTGAATAAAAAGTGTACTAAGATGTGATTAGGTTCTGATTTTCATTTTTTTAGGATCTAGAAATGTGCATTGCATAGAATTTTAAAAGACTTGAAATTTCAAATTTCAATAGAACTGACTTGACAATGAGGCAACAGCTTATCTGATTTATCCCTTGTCGATGGAAATGATGCCATAGAGCACAGAAGTGATTTGGTCACTGTCATACATGATGAGAAACATTTCAAATTCAATCTAACACACTTATATTAAACACCCATATATTTATCAGGCATTTATTCTACATCAAATAATTTTTTTCCACCTGTCTTGTCAAATAACAAATGAACTTAAAATTCTAAAAATGAGAACATTTTGACAGGCTTATGTAATAGAAATTTGCATTTACAAAGGCTGGAACAGTTGGAAAGCCATGTTGTAAAGGATGTAAATAAGAGAAAAGTCACTCAGAGCATTTAAAAGGAGATCCCCCCAAAGGGTAAAATATCCATTGTTTATGTCAGAGAAAATACTTACATATAATATCTATGCTTTTACTAGCATATGCTTTTACATATGTGTTCATAGTGGCTGTTTTAATTAAGACCATTTTACACAGCATCAATCAGAGCCTGCATATAAGATCGGCAGGCAAAATCTTGTTAATTCTGACTATGGAAAAGAACTTGAAATTCACTAGATGAAAAATCAATTAATCCCATAAACTATATCAGATTATTCTTACCTTTAACGGAATCAGGTGAATGAATAGATTTGGTAGATCTATACCGTGATGTGGAACCCACTGACTCTTCAGCTGAACTAGTCAGGAATGAATGCACTGGAGATTTCTTAGGAGAACAACTGAATGAACGGGAAGCTGAATTTTTCACTGTTGGACTTGCTGAAATTTTGCAAGAATAAAAGTAAAAGACAGTGATTAAAAATAGCATACTATATCAAACTTTTGCATAGAGAGAGCTTGCTTTTATACAGATCATTTTGTTTATGATTTCTTAGAAATGAGAGCAAGGTCTATCTCAATTCTCCTAATGAATAAAAATAATGAATGATCAGCAATCAGAAGTGATATTCCCCAATTAAGTTCTTGTTCAAATGCAGAAATCACACCTGGAAGCCAACCTGTAGAAATATTAATGAGCACCATCAAGGCCTATTTCAAAGGTAAAAGGCCATGGGACTCACCTGTGGAAACACTTCAACCAACTCCTTTGTTCCAGAGGTGGGAAAACCAGAGGTAGGACTGAACCCAGATGAAAGTTGAATGAAAAAATCAAAATTCAAAGGCCAGATAGCCATGGTGCTGTTTTCAATGCCTATTTTGCTCCATGCTCTACCCAGAACTATATAGAAATTCCCAAGCTAGCACACCAAAATGGTTTTTTCTGCTATTAGGCCCCCTCCTGCATGGTGGGAGTTCTAGCTCTTCTTGCTTAAATAAATTCTGCTCTGTTTACTCTTCCCTTGCATGACCATCCCTGGATTTTATTCTTTAAAATTTGCGAGACAAGAACCCAGAGGAAATTGGCAAAACCAGGAATCTAGTCTAATCTCAAAACTCCTCTGTTTCACTATTTTAACTTTTTCCATCAGAAGCCTGCTGTTATAAAGATCATTTTGATTATAATTCTTAGAAATGAGAGTGCTGTCTGGCTCAATTCTCCTTTTTCTTTCACCCAATCAGTATTTGTTGAGCACCTGTTTTCTATCAGATAGGTTCAAGGTTCCTGGGATTTATCAGGAAACCAAATAGTTAAAGACTGTGTAGCTTTTGTTTAATTTATGTAAATTTTGTTTAATTTATGGAGCTAACATAAATCAGTAAGTTACATAGTATGCTACAAGATAATGTGTAACTTTTAAAAGGAAAAGGTTAAGGGGGATTGAAAGTATAGGAAAAGGTTGTGGTTTTCAAAAAAGGTGGTAAGGGTTAAGTCTCATTGGGAACATAACATCTGAGCAAAACTTTAAGAAAGGTGAGGGGGTTAATAACACGGAGACACAGTGGGTGTAAAGGCCCTAACAGGGAGCACCTGACATGTTCAAGGAACAATTCCAAGAGTGGATAAAGCAGAATGAATGGAGAAAGTAACAGGAGAGTTAATGGGGACTCTGGCTTTCAAGCTCATGAAAATGGGGAGTTGCAGGGTTTTCAGCAGGTCCTGTCTTTGTGCTTTTGTAACAGTGGTCCACTGCACCTTTTTAATAGACCCTTCACAGCTCATTTTAAAAGAGACATGTTTTTCTTTTCCTTTTCCCCCTCTCCCCCTCCCTAACCCAGTGGCAGGGAACAGGATTACCCTTTACCCATCCTAGACCTCATTCATCATCTGTATTTGAGCATACATCCACCAAAGGGACCAAGTAATTCACACTTGGAGGTTGGCACCAGAAGATCTAAGGAATGGCTATCTCCCAAATTAACAACTGAATCACAACCTCCCCCCACTGAGGACTTCTTTGAAGAACTTCTTTAAAAGCCCTCTTCTCCCTGATGGGCCTCTGGGACAGGGGTCCCCTGTGTTTCTCCTTTGCTAGCAAAGCAATAAATCTTTTTTTTTTTTTTTCTCAAAACTGTGTCTTTATGAAATTGCCATCAGGGACAAGGACAAGCTTTTGGTAGCACTTTCATTGAAGACTCACCTGTGCATTGGAAAGCGAAACAACTAGATGGATCTTCTAGGTCTCCTGCGTTCAACATAACTGGCTCTCTGGAAACATCAAAACAGTAAGGAGAGTATTCTGGTTATTCTGGTTATAAAGTAATCTTATGAACTCCTGTCAACACAGGCAAATTTGATGGCTTAAAGTAAAACTTAAGGTGGCAATCATAATCCTAAACTGCAGGAATCTTAACATACCCTAAGATGGAGATTTGAAGTTGCGTTGTCACTTTGCATTCTGCACCCATGAACATTTTTCAGGATGAAGTAACATATAATTTTGGTCAAAAAATTCATGTTTGAGTAATAATCCTACAAACCCAAATCATCTTTTCATGAATTTTAAGAAATGCATCTTAATGACTCATTTAAAATTGAAGAGACCAAAGACAGCAGCAACAAAAATCTCTTAGCATTAGCAGTATCAGTTTACAAAAGTATAAGACTTAATTAAATAAAAAAGTTAAACTATGCAGTTCTTTGTGAATTGGGTAGTCTAAGAAGGTCACAGCAGTTCTCAAGGTGGTTTGTGAGATCAAAGCTATTTTCATTAAGATGTTCTCAGAAAATACCAGAGGGGTTCCCCTACCAGGTGCTGTGCTGATAGCTGATATCATGGCAAGTTAGATCCAATTTTTATTTTTCTTTTAGTTTTGTGATACTGGGTATTGAACCCAGAGGCTTGCACTTGCTAGGCAAGTGCTCTATCACTGAGCTACATCTTCACCCCTTTTTATTTATTTTGAGACAGGGTCTTGCTAAATTGCCCAGGTTGGCCTTGAATTTATAATGCTCCTGCCTCAGCCTCCCAAGCAGTTCCAGTTGTCTTTTGTTGTTGTTGTTGTTCTTTTTAGTTATAGATGAAAACAGAATATATTTTGACATATTATACATATGTGGAGTACAACTTTCTATTCTTCTGGCTGTACACGATGTGAAATTACATTGGTCATGTATTCATATAAAAATACAGGAAAGTTATGTCAGATTCATTCTACTATCTTTCCTATTCCCATTCCCCTTCCCTTAATTCCCTTTTGTCTAATCCAAAGTACTTCTATTCTTCCCTACTCCCTCCCTTATTGTGAGTTATCATCTGCATATCAGAGAAAACATTTGCCTTTGGTTTTTTGTGATGGCTTATTTCACTTAGCATGATAGTCTCCAGTTCCATCCATTTACCAGCAAATGCCATAATTTAATTCCTCTTTTTGGTTGAATAGTATATAGTATATATATAGTATATACAATATTCCGTTGTGTATATTACACCATTTTCTTTATCCATTCATCTGTTGAGGGTCATTTAGGGTGGTTCCATAGTTTAGCTATTGTGAATTGAGCTGCTATAAACATTGATGTGGCCATGTCACCATTATAGGCTGATTTTAAGTCTTTGGGGTTATGCTGAGGAATGGGATAACCGGGTCAAACGGTGGTTCCATTCCAAGTTTTCTGAGGAATCTCCATACTGCTCTCCAGATTGGTTGTACCAATTTGCAGTCCCACCACCAATGTATGGGTGTACATTTTTCACTATATCCTTGCCAAAATTTATTGTTATTTGTATTCTTGATAATTCCAATTCTGGACAAAGAGCTATAGAACTAAATAATTTAGACTTAATAGACATATATATAGTATTTCGTCCATTAATGACTGAATATACTTTCTTCTCTGCAGCACATGAATCCTTCTCTAAAATAGACCATATCTTAGGCCACAAAGCAACTCTTAGCAAACACAAAAACTAGAGACGATACGTTGCATTCTATCAGACCATATTAGAATAAAATTAGAAATCAATGATAAAATAAAATAGAAGCTATTCTAACACATGGAAACTAAACAATATGTTATTGAATGATCAATGTGTAGCAGAAGAAATCAGAGTGAAATAATAAAAATACTTAGCAGTAAATGAGAATAATGACACAGCATATCCAGTTATCTTTTATTAAGCCATACGTTAAACTATGGAACAATATCCTCTCCATGATTTTTTTGAAGGATATAGGTTTTTTCCCCCTCATAAAATGTAGTATTCTGGTAATTTCATTGTTGAAGAAAGCAATTTTTTCTAAGTCATGGAGAGCTTTAGTTGTCTCAAGGGAGTAACTACTCCACCCACCTCTACCTACGTAGTTCAGCTTTGGTCCCCAAAGGCAGTACATAGTAGGAGTCACTAGCACGTACTTAGGAGACTGTACATTGTGTATAAGTTATATAACCTTATCAAATTGTTGAAGAACTCTCTCAGTTTTCATTTCTAACCTACATATGGGAAAATAATGCCTACCTCATAGATTAGATGAGGTAGATTAAATATGTCTAAAACAACCAGAAAATAGAAAAAAATAAAATACAGTAAGTTACTATTAATAGGTACTATGTAGTGTTATATCCTCAAGTGAAAGGGAAATCAAAATTTCACTTTTTATATTAATAGAAAGGTATATTTAGAAAGACTCAAGTTTACAATTTTGTGGTCAAGTAGCAGAGGCTGTAAGATAATATTTTTAATGCTGTCTTGAATCATTCCCTAAATAAATATTTACTAAAGGGCTATTAGGTGGTAGGCATTATGCTTGGTGCTGAAGATGTGGTGATGAATGAGCCTCAGCTTAACTGAAATTACAACAGTAGAAACCATTTTCCTACTCTTAAGACAAAAAGAGGGCTCTGATAGCTCTATTTTTTATGAGTGGTAAAAACAGAAAAAATAAAAATAAGTTTTTGCCAGTGGCTGGTCAATAAGTAGACCTTGAGAATAGGTCTATTTTGCTCACTATAATTTTCTAAGGGTTTAGCACAGCACATGGCACATTATGGATAGTAAATAATCTTTTTTAAAAAATATTTTTTTAGTTGTAGGTGGACACAATACTTTTATTTTGTTTATGTCGTGCTGAGTATCAAACCCAGGGCCTACACATGCAAGAGGAGCACTCCACCACTAAGCCCCAGTCCCAGCCCCTAGTAAATAATCTTTGAGTTAATTAATGAAGAATAGTAAAAGGTACATTTTGAAAATTGGAGGCTGGTAAGATAATTTCTTACCTGCTGAGTGTTTCACTGGACTTGCTCCCTTCGGTAGAGTCCCTTAATGAATTGTTGCTTCTGTAAGTAGAAAAATGAGAAAAATTAAATACTACACAATGTTACTTCCTTATCAGTCTAGTAAAGGTCTGTGAGAGAAATAATTTGTTTTGTTTTGTTTTGTCACAGGGGACTGAACCAAGAGCCTTGTGCATGCTACACCCTAGCCTGATTTAGTCTCATCCAGGATGAAATGATACCATATGGTAGACAGGTTAACATATCACTGAGCATTAATTATATAACAAAATTATACAATAAAATAAAATAGTTCATCTGAATATTACTCTCAGACAGATGCAGATTCAAAGGAGTCTGGGCCTCTGACTTTTCCAGGTAGAGAGAAAATTATATACAGAAAAGCTTGAAGACAAAAAGACATGAAGCTCTGGGAATTGGGAGTAATCTGGTTTGATTAGAACATAAAATGGGAGTAAAGGCAGACGGCTGATAAATTAGGAGATTCTTCAGTGCAGACCAAGGGATAATGTACTTCTTGCAAAAGGCAGTGAGTTATTGAAAATATCAAGCAATGAATAATAAATTAATAGTAATCTGTTTTTCCTTTTTGGCTAAAGTGTTCTCAGAAGTTGTCTTGATTTTTTTTTTTTTTTTTTGTATCTTACTTTAAGGTTGTGGATTTTATTTTTTTATGTTCTTATTATTTAATGAGTTCATTTAAAATTCAGCTATTCAACTACTGATGAAAGTAGACTTGTTTTTAGTAAGGTTTTTATAAACCTGTGTTGAGGTTGTTATAATTCCCTTCTGGACCGTTCTTCTCTTTACATTTATATAAGCCATTGTAAACATGTATAGAACAATCTTTTTGGTATGGCATGCCTTATAATAAATAGCGTCAGATGGCTAAATATCAGTGCTATGGACTGGATGTTCATAGTTCCTCAAAGGCCCATGTGCGGAAGGACTGGTCCCGAGGATGGTGCTATTGGAAGGTGTGGAACCTTTAGGAGATGGGACCTTATGGGAGGTCCTTAGGTCATTGGGGCATGGGCCCAAAGGAGATTGTAGGAACCAGTTCTTTCTATTTCTCTTTTGCTTCCTGTAAATGATGTGAGCAGTTTGCTCCATCACTTGTTTCCCATCATTGTTATCAGGAAGCCCAACAGAGTCCCAAAGCAATGGGTCTACCAGATCTTAAACTGGAACTTCTAGAACTATGAACTAAATAAACCCTTTATAAGTTAATTATCTCAGTTTTTTTTTGTTGTTGTTTGTTTTGTACTGGGGATTGAATCCATGGGCACTTTACCACAAAGCTACATCCCCAGTTCTTTTTTATATTTGATTTTAATATAGGATCTCACTAAGTGCTATAGCTGGCCTTGAGTTTGTGATATTCTTGCCTCATCCTTCTGAGTTGCTGAGATGACATCTCCAGGAATTTTGTTATAGTGAGAGAAAGCTGACATAATCAGTGAAATCTAAAATAAGCAAAAAAGAAATGCCTATAAAGTTGGTTTCTAGAAAGTAAATTAAGTTCATTTCATTGAAATCCCTTTTAGAGTCAATTTAACAATGGAACGAGTTTTCTTCACTGAAACCAATATGCCCATGAAGTTCCATGAAAACAATCCAAATAGACTTTGTAAGTTACCAGCCCACATATAAATCCTGGATAATTAATTAGATTCAGATTTTCAGATTCTTCTTACCTATGGCATATCTCTGATCTCATGCTTGATTCAGTCATGCAATCTCTTACTCTTTCATTTCTGTGCAGACACATATAATTTTCAGTTAATTATATATAGGTCAATTTCCAGATTCTATGTCTTTTTAAAAATCAATTGCTCACATGAATTCAATTTTTTATGAGCTAAAAATGTGGATTTTAGGCCTCCAAACAAATTTAATAAAGGGTTACCTCTGGAATTCATAAAATCAAAAATAATTTCCTTCTATGGATTCTTAAGTGTTAGGCAGAATGTAGGCTGTCATGACAAAGGTCGTTTTGTAGGATTACAAAAAATTAACATAAGTTCTCTAAAGGCAGGGATCAAATACATTCATGTTTGACACAGTCCAAACAGCTCAAGTGTGTCACTAGTGGCAGGAGTGATGGAAACCTGGCCAGGGAAGCCATGTTAATCCTGTGGATGATCAGTGCTAGGAGCCAGGGGTTCTAGCTTTTACTTCTGGGTTTGTTTCTTAGCTTCATAGAAGGAGGCGAGTTAATCTATGTCCAAATTCACTCATCTATCTAATGAACTAAATATTACTATTCTGTCTTAGAAGGCATATTATAGTTATGACAAAAATGAAAGTGTTCTTCAAGTGAAAGTATTCTTTAATGGAGTGGCCAACAGAACATTTCTGACAATACATGATTCAAACAATGCAATGATATGTTAGGCAATTGTACTGTTACTGATATTTTACTATTATTATTAATAATATTTATAACAATGAGACAAATCCAGCAAATATTTTGGCACCTTGAGTAAATATATACTAATTGAACATCTTAAGGAACTGGATATTGTTTATATAGATATTATATCAGAAAGTAGTATTTTTAGATATTTGCCAAATAACCAGAAATAAATATTAGAAAAATGAAAAAATATAAAAAATATACATCATTTTAAAATGCTTTAAGATAAGGTAGGGTAAATGACAATGCACAATAAAGTTAAAAAGCATTTTTGAAAAGAATATGAGAATCTCATTGATTTCCACAGTACAGACTAGTGAGGTACTAAATCCTTTTTGGCTCTGACCTTTTATTAATTGGGTATGCATAATTGTCATGAATGCCTAGGGAATGAAGGTTCTTCCCTAGTTTACACTGAGGGTGTTATGCAGTTCTCAAGTTTCTAGTTTTAGCTCCACCATTGGAGCATGTGTTGCAAGCAAACAGGTGCTGGTTGTTGTGATGGTCAAATAAGATTATGGCTCTCAAATATGCTGGGAATTATAAATTCCTATACAAATATAACTTTGAGTAACACCTTGGACTGGCTACTTTTTGAATGAATGACTATATTATTTTTTATTGATGTCAAGCTTTTTTTTTTTTTTTTTGCTTTTGGTTAATTTTTGTCTAACTCCTCCACTTTCATACTGCTTCCCCCTGCTAACTTCAGACACTCTTACAAATTATTTAAACCTCAGCTTCCCAGAGAGTAACGTGGACAACTTAATCGCAAACCACTCATGAGAGGAGCTTCCTACTCCGAGTGTGCTTGGTCCCATACAGCACATACAAGGCTCCGAGAGATGGTGTTCTCCCACTCTCCTCAGGTTTGGTCAGAGGCAAGGACGGTTCCTCATTAATCACACTTCTCAGTTCTTGGAGAAGCTGTTTCAGGTCCCTTGTTGGGTCTTCCTTCAGTACATTAGCCTTCATGCAGTGCTGAATTAAAACAATGAACAAAACAAAGACTTTTTTTCAGATGTGAATGTTATTTTCTGTCATAAAATTAATCAGCTCTTAAATAGAAATTATGGAAGAGGAAAATAAAATTGACTACACAGGTATAAAAATCTTACCCCACTCTGGAATAAGCAATAACAATCAATCAATAATTGATAGAGTACTATAACTTAATGTGTGTATATGTATGTATATGTGTGTGTTTGTGTATTCAAGTGTATTTATATATACATATGTGGTTTCAAATTACACACATTAATTTTTAATTTTAACAATGTAGTATGAACATCCTTAGCATGCTATGAAATATTTTCAATTACATCTGGGCAAAACAATTTTATTACTTTGTTTAGAGACAAATTAATTTTTTTTTTTTTTTATGGTCTGGGGATTGAACCCAGGGCTTGTGCATGCGAGGCGACACTCTACCAACTGAGCTATATCCCCAGCCCATAGAGATAAACTAATTTTATAAAGCTACAGAACTTCAGAAGTAAACAACAGATGAATTAATCTATTTCCATTTCACTAATGAAGAAAAAGATATCCAATATTTTCAAACTGTTAGTTGACATTTGACTGATGTAGTATTCTCCAATGAATATTTACAATATAATAATAAGTGTAGAAGTACCTAATAGGCACATCAAGAAGGGAAGCCACATGGTAGTCAGAAGTTGCCACAGTGGGTATGTAGACTCAGTGTGTCACTGAAATGTTCTACCTGAGTCGTGCATTCCATTGTAGATTTACATCTGCAGGACAGATTGATTCTGAGGGTTGAACACCGCAAAATTTTGGTTCTTTGGGCTTTTCCCCACTTCCCACCTTCACTGGTAGAGCATGTACAATATCTAGCTGGAGATATCATGAGCTCTGACTCAAAAGTGTCACAGTGTTGTCTTTCTAGTATACCAATGGTCATCTTGCCACAATGAGTCTAAAGTTTCATAAACTAGATTCCATTAAATTATTAAATTTGACTGTCTTCACTTAAAAAGTATAAAGATGTGAACCAGTTTCTTAATCATGAGTGAAAACATCTCTTTCCCAGTAGATTATCCCATTTTACTAATCGCTGGGTTTGTTCTTGTTCTAACCTTGAGACACATAATATCCACCGTGGAATAACATCTCATAAACTTGATTAAGAAAACTTAATCCTATTGTAGTCCTCAGTCACTTTAGCTCTATCCTGGACTTCATGTCTTCTGTCCACTAGAAAGTTTATTTAATAAGCTCTGGCAATTATTAAAATGCATAAGTACTTGACATTTATTACAAATGATCAGTATCACTGGGTGTGGTGGCAATATGCTTATCTGCCCTTGCTTGATCACCAAAGCATGAGGGAGGTGGAAAAACACCTTTAACATTTTGATGTGTTTGCTTCCCATTGTTTTGGGATGTGCAAATTTATAGAACAAGTTGAAAGGACTATTTTAGGTTTGGGTTTTAGTAAAACAGGAGTAAGTTTCTTTTCTTCTTACCTTATACCTTCTATCTCTGGTAGCTGCTATGTTGGGCCCCTCTGAGGTTGAGAGAGTAGGAGAGAGAGGTATTGTGGGGAAATAAGGCCCTACCTGAGTGGTCCTGGTGTGATGTCTGGGGACTTTAGAAGCAGAGGACTAGGTTACTGAGCCTTATTTATACATGCTCCTGCCCAGCCCTGAACTCTCAGCAGTTTTTATATTTGTGGTGGTCCCACTAGGTGGTCCCCTTTAGTAGGATTCTTTTTAAGATGTCCCTTTTCTAGGGCCTGTATATGGTTCATAAGAAGCAGGTTTTTTAACTTTGCCCTCCTCTGGGGAGAGTGTCACATAACACCAAGAAGGCAATACTCTTTACTTTGCCAACTATAGATAAGCTATTCATTATAGACTTCTCTCAAGAAGTATAATAAACCAAACCCTACATAACACTTGTCAGGCTCTGGAAAAGTGTCCCTGAAACTCCATAATTCACTTGCTGCAGGGGAGGAGGGAAACAGCTCACAGACAAGTCCCCTCCAATATTTCTTTCTATCCAGATAGGAAAACTATAAAATTCTGATGTAAGAAATCAAAAGATTTAAATAAATGAAGAGATATTCCATATTATGGATAAGAATATTCAATATTGTTATATCAGTTCTTCCCAACTTGATAAACAAAATCAATGCAATCCCAAAACAAAATCCCAGTAAGTTATTTTGTGGATATAGGCAAAGTGATTCTAATGTTTATATGGAAAGGCAAAAGACTCAGAATAGCCAATATGATATTGAACAAAGTCAGAGAACTGATACTACACAACTTCAAGATTTACCATAGGGGCTGGGATTCAGCTCAATGGCAGAGTCCTTGCCTAGTATGCTTGAAGCCCCCTGAGTTCAATCCCCAGCACCACAATTCAAACCATAAAGTTACAGTAAACAAGATAGTATTGGTCAAATAATAGACAAAAAGACCAATGGCAGAGAACAGTGAGCCCAGAATAGCCTCACAAATATGTAGTCAATTATCTTTGAAAAGGAAGCAAAGGCAATTCAGTAGAGACAGGACAGTATTTAAACAAATGGTTCTGGAACAACTGAACATCCACATGGAAAAAAATGAATCCAGACACAGATCTTACATCTTTCACAAAAGGTAACTCAAAATGATCATAGTTCCAAGTATAAAATGTAAAACTATGAAAATCCCAGAAAATAACATAGGGGATACAAACACATGATCTATGGAAGAAAACATTGATAAGTTGGGCTTCATTAAGATTAAAAATTTTGCTCTGGTAAAACAATGTCAAAAGATTAAAAAAGCAAGCCACAGACTAGGAAAACAAAACACACACTTTCAAAACATACAACTGATAATGGACTGATACCCCAAATAGACAAAACAAATAAAACAGAACAAAAAGATCTTATAAAACTCAATAAGGAAACAAATATCACAATTTTCAAAAAAATAGACAAAAGTTCTGAACAGAAATTTTACCATAAAATATATATAGACGGCATATCAGCAAATTAAAATATGGTCACATCAACATCATATATCATTAGAGAATTGCATACTAAAACAACAAGATACTACTAACCTCCTATTAGAATGGCTAAAATGCAAAATGCTGATAACACCAAATGCTGTTCCCCAGCCATTTTGAAAGTCAGTTTGGCAGTTCCTTACAAAATTAAATATGCTGTTGCCCAAGTGAGTTGAAACCTTAACATCCACACAAAAACTTTCACTTGATTCTTTTATCACATCTTTATGTATAACTGTCAAAACTCGAAAGCAACCAAGATATCCATACTATTCAATAGTATTCAGCAATTAAAATAAATTAGCCATTAAGCCATGAAAAGATCTGAAAATGTACCTTAAAAGTATATTGCTAATATACTTTTAATATATTAAAATTGTCAAGATCATTGTACTGTCATGTGTAGCTAATAAAAAAAAAGTATATTGCTAAGTAGCCCGGCACGGTGGCACACACCTGTAATCCCAGCAGCTCAGAGGCTGAGATAGGAGGATCACAAGTTCAAAGCCAGCCTCAGCAAAAAGTGAGGCACTAAGCAACTCAGTGAGAGCCTGTCTCTAAATAAAGTATAAAATAGGGCTGGGGATGTGACTCAGTGGTTGAGTGCCCTGAGTTCAATCCCTGGTACCTCCCAACCCAAAAAAGTACATTACTATGTGGGGAAGCCAATATACTATATATGACTCAATATACTATATGAAAAGCCTATATGCTATATGAGTCCAACTATAAGACATCTGGAAAAGACAAAACTATGGAGATAGTCAAAAGATCAGTAGTTGCCAACAGTCCAAGGAAAGGGATGAAGGGATGAGTAAGCATAGCACAGGAGATTTTTAGGGTGATGAAACTAATGTATGCTACTGTAATGGGAGATACATATCTTTAGGCATTTGTGAAAATCTATATAATTTTTTTTAAATATTTATTTTTTAGGTGTAGATGGACACAACCCAATGCTTTTATTTTTATGTGGTGCTGAGGATCGAACCTGGGTCCCGCCCATGCTAGGCGAGCGCTCTACCGCTGAGCCACAATCCCAGCCCCAAATCTATATAATTTATAAGACAAAGAATGAACCCTGTGTAAACCATTAGTTAACAATGTATCGACACTGGCTTGTCAATTAAAGCAAATATACCACATCAATGCAATATGTTAATAGTAGTGTTATGGGCCAAATTACATGTGCCTTGACCAGACAAACTCCTTTTTACCCTTAGACTCCATTTCATATAAGAAATGCTTCTCCTGAGAAAACCCTGCCTCTGCCACCTCCTTCTAAGCATATCCTGTTTGGCAATGCAGGGTGGTTGAAAGTGTTTCTGTTATTCTTATACAATGTATTATTTAAAAATGCATTTGTAAAATGTTCTCATTTTAATTCCCATTTTTCTTAGGCAGTGTACTGTATCTTGAACTGGGTCATTCTGACCCACTTCCTATATTGCTATGGTTTTGACTTGTAGTTTTGGGCTATAAAAGAGATACCCTACCTCTGGCAAGGGGTTGAAGGTTGCAGAGGCAACTTGCCTACTGCCATTCCGATCCACATCTGTGAATAAAGTCCCATGTCTTGCTTCAAGACTGACCTGGTGATTTATTTCAAATGCACCACAACAATAGGAGAAACTGTATTGGGGGTGGGCAAGGGAATCTATGGGAGCTCTCTGTACTTTCTATTCAATTTTTCTGTAAAATTAAAACTGCCCTAAAAATAAAGTTTACTAAATTAAGAAAAGAAATAAAGAAATTATGAGCTTTGAAAGCAAAAAACAATCAGAAAGTCATATCAATGTGTATGCTGATCAGTCAGGTATGATACCAAGAGTGCTTATCATATTATACTCTTCCCATTATCATTTAACATGTGAATATGGTCATTCATTGTTTGTTTACAAATGAGTTTGAAAATTGTTCATATCTATGGGTTTTTTTCATTTCTTCTTTGTGAATTTGTTACTTTAGATAACACTATTGGTGAATGTGTTATCTTTAGAACACTATTAGTGCGTGTGCTATTTTCCTCTATAGATGAACAGTTATTCATTTTTTAGCTATTGATTGTGGTTTCTTTTTAATTTCTGTTTATAGTGGTCTGTGATTTAAGAATTTTTATTTAGTCAAACAGTCAAAATTATCAATCTTTCCTTTTAATGTTTGTTTCTAAACAATCTTTTTTTTTTTTTTGGTAGGTAGGTACTGGGATTAAACCCAGGGGCATTTAACCACTGAGAAACATCCTCAACCCCGCCCCCCCCTTTTTTTTTTGAGACAGGGTCTCACTAAATTGTTTATGGCCTTGATAAATTGCTGAGGCTGGCTTTGAACCTGCGATCCTCCTGCCTTGACCTCCTAAGCCACTGGGATTTTAGGTGTGTGCCACCATACCCAGCTTGTCCATTTTTTAAAAATACTTTACTGCTTATTACATATGAAATTCATCTTTGATTTATAACATAAGCAAAATATACTTTTAAACTTAGAAAATACCTGGGAAATAAATTCTAAAATATGATTTACATATGATTCTTGTCAGTTTAGTAAAGAACTAACCAAATATAAACTCTTCCTGAAGTAAGGAGCCCAGCAAAGAGTCTTACTCTCTGCACTCTAGTCTGTGATGATTAGGATATACTACAGGTTGTTTCCAGGAAACCTACACTTGCAGAGCAAAACTACAACCTTTTTTCTTCAGGAGAAGAATATAAGCTGATGTTGCTATTGTTAGACTTAAGGTTTATTTTGTGTTTCTATTAATTTTTCTATATTTTTATATTTTCTTATATCTTATATTTTACTCTAAATTCATTGTATGTTAGATTTATTTCTAAAATTACTACTAAATTATATCTCTAATGTACTTCCAAATACTATTCTAATGGCATTGAGTCCATTACAGGCACATTTATAAGTGATGATGTAAGATAAGTAATGCTTAGGAAGAGTGTGCACTTTTTGACTATTTCTATCTCCATTCTCTAAAGACAAAAGATAAATGAAAAAGATGAATATAAAAACTTGATCTCATTTAGTTTGAATTAGACTATTCTATTCTGAGAATATCTGACCAAATCCATCCTCTCATAACTTATATTCCTTTTAAGAGAATGTAATAAAAATGGAACACACTATTTTTATAGTATGTTAAAAATAAATGAGAAAACAGGACAAAAGTCATAATAAAGTCATAATAAAGATTTTTAGCAAAAAATCTTGTACACACTATGGGTACTCCAGTGGCAAAGATCAAGTATAGCCAGTACAAATTATAGTGCATATGTATAGAATCTGACATATAATCAAATAAATTATATCATCATGGAAATATTTTCACTTTGTATGCTAAAATAGTCTTTCTGAAACAAATCTAAAATACTTCTATATCAAACTAGTAAGACTTCTAATAAAACTTCCAGTTATATATATACACACACATACATGTTCTAGGCAACTGAGCATGAACCGGATCACATAATGTAACTTTCCTGGTTTGCCTACTTTCTCACCTATAACACAAGGGAAAGCTCTTGAATTACTGTAAACACATTTGAAGCTCTAACTGTATGATCTTCATTTACAAAGACCTAATAAAACACAATATTAGTTCAGGTAGAATATCTATTTACATAACAGCTATTTAAATTATTTTTGAAATAGCATTTAGCAAAATAGTATAGAGAATCATGACTGTATATTGGTTAAGAACACAAGTTCTAGACTCACGATGTCTGGGTTAAGTCTTGATTCAATTGTGTTTTTGTTGACTGAAGTCTCTATGTCACCTAGCTCCTCAAATCTCAGTTTCCTTGTCTGTAAAACAGGTATTATAATGATAGCATCTACCTCATGTAAATATTGTGGGGAATAAGGAGGCTAATCTATAAAGTACGTTGCACAGTGCCGGGTACATGGGTGTTCAGTAAATCTCAGTTACTATTAGAATCATGAAGTAAAAAAAAAAAGAATCATGAAGTAAAAGGACTAAAATAAAGATAAAAGATAAATGAAGGGGCAATGAAGAACAATGCAAACAGCAATGACCTACTTCTGAACAAGACACATTGGCATTTATTTGTGCTCTATTTGAAGCCCTCCACTAAAATACATTAAAGAAATTAAGAAGAATAAAGACGAAAGGAAAGAGATCACTGAGTAATGGCAACATTGTGGGGGGGCGGAGCTAGAAAGCAAATTGGTAATTTGTAGTTGATTTAGCAAAACAAAGAAAGCTAAAACCTGATTTTAAATCCTTTGGCTATATACTGAGGAGTGGGATAACTGGGTCAAATGATGGTTCCATTCCTAGTTTTTTCAGCAAATCTCATCATAGTGTACATCCACAGGAAATTAATTTTAAAAAAAGAAACTATGGGTAAATGGCAGAGAGATCAATAGAGGGAAGGGAGCAGGGGGTAGGAATGGGAAGGGGAAGGAGCAGGGGGTAGGAATGTGAATTAGAATAAGATATATTCCATGCTTGTATAATTACATCAACATGGATTCTAGCCAGGCATGATGGCACACGCCTTTAATCCCAGTGGCTCTGGAGGCTGAGGCAGGAGGATCACGAGTTCAAAGCCAGCCTCAGCAACCTTGAAGCACTAAGCAACTCAGTGAGACCCTGTTTCTAAATAAAATACAAAATAGGGTGGAGATGTGGCTCAGTGATTGAGTGCCTCTGAGTTCAATCCCCAGTACAAAAAAAAAAAAAAAAAA
>NW_026000119.1:8808766-8862830 GCF_001458135.2 Marmota marmota marmota | reverse complement strand
AAAAAAAAAAAAAAAAAAAGGATTCTACTGTCATTACTGTCATGTACAACTAAAAAGAACCAATAAAATAATAATAAAAAAGAAAGCTAACACCTGAAATGCCTGCTCAAAATAGCCAACAAGGAGCAAGTTTCTCTGCACCACAATATTTCCAAATAGCTCAGGAATTCAAGCCTCAGGTTCCTAGGACCAGGGTAAGGAAGGGGCTACAAAATGGAACAATTGGCTCAAAGTCTACAGGAGGTGTTGTTGGGATCACCTTGAGTAAACCACCCCAAGGATAAAGATCTACAGATAATTTTTGGGTTCCTCAATAAAAAAGCAATACCTAACCATCTACCAGTTGACAAACCCTACCAACCTTACAGAGCTGTGAATTGATTTTCTAGAGCCCAACCATCTTAAATATGAAGGGACATCCAACAGCCACTGAGCATGGAAGGAAAGTGTCTAACTTGAAACACAGACATCTAAGCAGAAAAAAATGAATGGGAAGAAACAATAATTTAGAAGAAATTATTTTTAAAAACCCTGAAGTTATTATACTTAAATAGAAACAATAAAGTATTGTATCCATGAAAGAACAGAAAAAGCTATGAAGACTTAAACAACAAAAAGAGTTCCTAGAAAAAAGTACACTGTGTGTGTGTGTGTGTGTGTGTGTGTACACAGACATATATACACACAAAGAAAAAAGTCAATAGATGTTTGGAAGAAAGAGTTGAGAAAATTTCTTAAAAAGTGAGAACAAAAAATGAGATAAAGTAGGCATCAAAATTAAAGAAAATTAGAGAATCACTCTAGGAGGTTTAATAGATAATTAATAGGATTTCTAGAAAGAGAAAGCCAAGAAAATGGAGTATATTATTCTTCTCTTGAAGCCAAAAATAAATATGAAAATGTCTGAGAACTAAGCAACACAGAGCTTGATAAGTATCCAGTATAACATGGAGAAAAAGACTTCCTCCAGCAGAAATGAAGGTAAAGAAAAGATCCTAAATCTTTAAGACAGAAAATACAGGTCATATACAAAGGCTCTGGAATAAAAATGTCAAAAGAGCAACAAAATTCTTAGCATAAATCAAATGTAAGTGAAGAATAAAGGCACAATTTGGAAACAAAATAATGAAATGCATCCTTCACACCAGGAAGTTAGGGCATATATGCTTCACCAAAATAAAGAAATAAACCAAGAAAGGAAGTAAACCTGAAAACAGAAAAAAAAAAAAAAAAAAAAAAAAAAAAAAGATTAGGGAATTCTCCAGGTTTTGGTGGAAGGAAAATCCAAGAAGGCAATTATGCAGCAGGCCTAGAGAGGCACAATCCAAATGAGAGCAGGAAGACAGAGGGCTCTAAAATACACACTCAACAAAGGAACTGCTGACATAACTGACTCTCTGGCTCAGACTAAAAGGACCACTACAGTTCTCTTTCAGAGAATTTGAGAGATAATTAGTTCAAGGTATTTGGAACTGTAAGCCAAAACAAAATAAATCTAAAGGCAAAAGAAAAAAAAAAGAAATATGATCACAATTCAGTGAGGGAATACTGTTAACAAAGTCATAAATATGTAAACACTCAACATGATTTAACCAAAATTTATGAAATTAAATGTTAAATAAGGAAAAGAAATGTGTGCACGTGCATATAAGTGTGTGAGGCTAAAGGAGAGCCAGATTTTTATGCTCTACAGCAGTTTATAGGTATTACCTAAAATTGAATGAACAAGGAATAACAATACAGGAATTGTTTTTCCAATAATTGAACCTTTCTGTTTCCAGTAATCAACCCTTCTGTTCAGATTAACAAGAAAAATATTTTTTTTAAGTCTGCCTAGAGCTATAGGTGTAGCATAGTGAAAGAATGTTTGTCCAGCCTGTACAAGCCTTGGATTCAATACCAGGACTACAAAAAAAAAAAAAAAAAAAAAAGTCAGCCTAGAGAGCTTACCATAGCAGCAAAGAATTATGGCCAAAATTCAGACAAGTGAAATTTTGGGGTCGCTTTTCCTAGAAACATTTGCCAGTTCTAAAAGAAGCTGCTGAGAGACAAAGAAAATACCATGAGCTTTCGGCAGAATCAAGAAGCTAGAGGGAGGAAACTTGGAATAATATCAGAGGTGGATGGTATTTGATTAAAATTCAGACTTTGCAATAAGAACCTTAATTTGAATCACTTCAATCCTTTAATGAGTTAGGGGATATAGGATTGTGAGTGTTCTTCACTTAGTTACTAGCCAAAAGCAAATGTAAATTCTCTAAAGGAAAAATATTATGTAGAAACCAAAATTATCTCTCTAATTTTTTCCTGTGCATATAACTCAATTATTAAAAAGAGAAACAAAGAAACCAGACAATAATACTAGAAATCAAGAGAAACAAGGTTCATAGGCCTAGAGGATATTTAGATAATGGAATTATTTCAAAATTTTAAATACTTACTATCTTAGTCCATTTGGGTTGCTTTCGCAAAATACCATAGACTGGGTAGCATATAAGAAACAAAAATTTATTGCTTACAGTTCTAGAGGCTAGGAACTCCAAGATAAGCAGATTGAGGGCCTGTTCTTCATAAATGGGGCCTTCCATATGTTCTCACATGGGGGAAAGGGTGAAAAAGTTCCCTTGAATCTTTCTCTCTCTCTTATTTATTTATTTTTGCAGTGCTGGGGATCAAACCCAGGGCCTCACACATGCTAGGCAAGCGCTCTATCACTGAGCTCCATCCTCCAGCCCAGAACCTCTTCTTAAAGAACACTGGTCCCCTTTGTGAGGGTGAAGCCCTCATGATGTAATCACTTCCCAAAGGTCCTACTTCTTAATACCATACCTTGTGGGTTAAGTTTCAAACTGAATTTCAGGAAGACAGAAACGTTCAGATCATCATGATTATTTAATAGTATAAGAAAAAACTTTCTGTACAGAAGTGTAATAAATGAATTAAATGGATATCTCATGTTATGGTTTTTCAATATGGATATCTCATATTGAGAAATGATAATTTGTAAAATTAAGAACTTATTCGATGGTTTTAGTAGTATGTTGGACTCAGGTGTAGAGATAATGAATGATCTGGAAAATAAATTACAAAAAATCAGACTGAAGTAGGGAGAGGAAAGGATAGACAAAAGGGAAAAAGTATAAGGACACATAAAAATAGGTGTAACTGGGGTCTCAGAAGAAAAAGAGGGAATAGAGCAGAAAAAGTAATAAAGTAAGGCATAAAAATTTCTAAAATCAATGCACATATCAATATACACATCCAGAAAGATCAGTGAATCCTAAGGACAGATACAAAGACTATACCTAAGCAGGCTGTAAGACAACTGTTATAAACCAAAACAGAATCTTAAGAGCACTCAGGACAAAATTACCTCCAAAGAGCAAAAGTATAGTTTAAAACTGACTTAATCAGAAGAAACAATGGAAATTTGAAGAAATTCTCCATAGTAAATTCATTCACCCGTTAAATAAATGGAATACCTACTATTTCCTAGTTGAAGAGAGTGAGTTCTAGGTACTTGGGACACATCAGTGAACAAAACAAAGAATGTATGTTGTTCTTTTTGATGCTGGGGATTGAACCTAGGGCCTGTGCATGCTAAGCATGTACTCTACCACTGAGCTACACCTCAGCACTGTAATTGCAGAAAGCATTCTTGACAGTTTCTCTATTATTATTATTATTTTTAACAGGATCTTACTGCATTGCCATAGACTAATCTCAGACTTGTGATCCTCCTGTCTCAGTCTCCCAAGAAGTATAGCTAATTTTTACTATTAGAATTGTTATTTAAAAATGTGATCTGGGCACAGTGATATATACCTGACATACCAGCTACTTGGGAGGCTGAGGCAGGAGGAGACAGCAAGTTCGAGGCTACCAGCCTTTTCAACTTAGTAAGGCCATTCCAAAATAAAAAAGGATGTAGCTGGTGATACACTCCTAGGTTTAATCCCCACTACCAAAACAAAACAAAACAAAAATGCCAAATCATTTAACAGACACATGACTGGTACTTTTTTTAGTGATGAATGAAACCTGTTATAGTCTGGATCTGGACTATTTCCCAAAGGCTCACATGTTGAGGGCTTGGTCCCTGAGGTAGCAGTGTTCAGATGTGGAGCTTTTGGAAAGTGATTGGATCATGAGGGCTCTGACTTCATCAATGGATTAATCCATTGATAGATTCATATATGACTGGAATAATGGGAGGTGGTGAGAGCTAGTTGAAGGGAGTAGGTGCTTGGGAACACATACTCTTGGGTACTGTATCTTGTCCTTGACATGAAGTGAGCAGCTTCCCTTCTCCATGCTCTTCTACCATTATATTCTGCCTTGTCTCAGGCCCAAAGCAATGGAACCAGCTGACTATGGACTGAGACCTCTGAAACTGTGAGCAAAAATAAATCTTTCCTCCTTTAAGTTGTTTTTCTCAGGTATTTTTGTCACAGTGATGGAAAGCTGAATAACACAAGATTCTTCCTAGTAAAATATAGTGATGTATTAAGCAGCTAGGTAAAATTTGCTAATTCTCCCCTCCCTTCCCCTCTCCTCTGTTGTGTGCTAGAGACTGAACCCAGGGCCTCACATATGCTAGATGACCCTAGAGATCATCTTGTCCAGAAACTTTTTATTAGAGATGAATATATCTAACAGATATATCTAATAGACTTGCCCAAGGTCACAGAAAGAAGTTAAAGATACATTCATGGCCCCAACAATCTCTAGTAGGATGATCTTTGTTGTTATAATTTGTTTCATTGTTATAATTTGTTTCATTACTTTTGGGGGGTTAATTTAATTTTTGTAAATGTAACATGATCATATTTTTTAAAGTTAAAACAATTTTAGAACACTTAAAAAGCTACAGTTTCCTGCCCTTCACCTGCCATCTTCTGAACTCCAGTGAGACAGAGAGACAATGTTCAACCTCTAATATTATTATAATTATTCTATTACTTAGTAAAAGATTATTTGTGGTAGTTTATTTATCAGAGCATACATCTTAAATGGATGAGAGTCCATTTCAACTTTTAGTCATTTAATTAATAAACAATTTTGATTTAAACGGTACTGATGAAATGACTAGTACTAAGGACAACTAATAATGGTACTGGTGATCTTGCTACCATACATTAGACAGGATTTTTAATTAGTAAAATTGATTAAATAAGTCTCATTTACCTAGAGTTACAGCTGAATAGTGATTATAAGGAATTTATATCTTCCAAGGAAACAAAACCTAAATTTTACATTGTACATATTTTTTTCTTGAGCTTTAAAATCATGAAATTAAATTTAAACTAACAAATTTCCAAAGTTACTAACATTTTAACTAAAGGGCTTAAAAATTTTATGATTAATAAAATGGTTTACTTAAAATAAATTCATGAGGAAACAATATATGGTAAATAATTTTCAACATGGTAGAGTATTAAATGTATCAACTTGCCCTTGGCATTCGAAGTGATGCTTGTTTTAGCCATATCAATGTTTGCTTTGTAATCTAAAAATGCTTGTAATGGAAATAATTAAAGAATTCAATATAATGCTATTAAATAATTTAATCATTATTATTAATTTCACACTGAATATTTCAGTTCTGTTTTCCCCAGGAAAATACCAAATACTGAAGAAAGTATTTTCATTCACATGGTCTCCATTGGATTTATAGGAAAATGTACAAATCTAAAACCTAGTAACTGAAAATGCTACTTATTATTTTTTAGTGAAAATTTCCCAGTTTAAAGTTACTTACATATTATGTTATTGAGTCATGGATTAAAGATTGGTTACTTACATGAGATAGGAAGCTGACTGTGGACTGGGAAGATGGTACATTAGAATGAGAACGGATAGCAGATGCTGTCTGGAGAAGGTGTGGTTTCAATGAAGGATTTGCGGTAAATCCAGGGCCCTGAAGATCCTGGAAAACAATACAGATATGAGCAAAATTGTATCTTCATACAACTCCAAAGAATTGTGAAACCAAAATGCATTTTTTTAATCTTCACAGATGAAATCCGAATCAAGACTTTAAAGGCTAAGGATGCAGCTCCCTGGTAGAGCATTTGTCTACATGTACAAGGCCCTGGGTTCTATCCCAGGATCCTCTACCACGCCCTGTACATACAAAGAAGAAAAAGAAAAAGACTTTAAAATATGTTGGCAACTTGTAGTATACTTCTGAAAACAGATACATATTTCAGTGTAAAGTATACTGTTCTTAAAAAACATTTTGGTCATGTAGATTACATCACTTTTGTTATTTCCCAAATAAGCCAAACACCAGTTCTTTGAGTCTGCACTTGCTCCATGCCTCTGTATGGAAGGCTCTTCCCTTAGGTATTCCCCAGGCAGGTACTTGTATTTTACTTGCTTACTGTCAACTTAGGATAAAATGTGGTGTTTCCATTTGTTATCCTACATAAAAATTATGGCTATAATATATAAGGATGTTTGCACAGATTTTAATAATTGCTAGTATCAAATAATGCCTAAAGTATATTTAAGTGTATGTAAAGTACATGAAGAAAATCTAAAAGATTATCAAACAAAGGTTTTAATTCTGCTTAAACTGCTATTTATAATTTAAAGAAATCCTTACCTTTACATCCAAAGTGTGTTGAAGTTTTAGACGCACAGATTCTTGTTCCTGATGCTGGATTATATCTTGACATTCTGCAAACTGCAAAGATGCCTATAATCAAGCAACCACAAAGGGCTTATCTGCCATTCTTTATAAACTTTTGTTTCATTAACCTCTAAATGCAGGGTTGCCATCTCTTCAAGGAAATGAACCACTCCTAGTACTAAATTATGATTATATTAATTCATCTGTTTTATTCAGTAAACTGAGGCCAAATCTTTATCGTTTGTATCTTCAGCATACGTTCAGCATTTAGTATGTGAAGGACACTCAAAGAATGAATGAACTAAGCATAGAATGAGCAAACAGCCTTAGCAAAGAATAAAAATAAACACAACTAAAATTTGTTATATCAATATAACATGATTTTAGAAACAAAGATGGCATAGATGAGGTCACAGATTGTTTTATCTGACCATGAAGGCTCTAATTTCTTCAGGATCAAGGATTGGTTTGGGTACAATCTTAGCCTTCCAGAGTTTCTAGGTGACAAAAAAACAGGTTTATCCTCCCTGATAAATTTCAGTGCTAAACATAGTATCACTGGTTCCTCTCGTTCTTTAACCTGGGTTTTAACCTACACTTTCTGGACCCCACAATGTTCCAGACATTAACATTACTTTCTTTACATTAAAAAGAAGCTATTTTCTTCCCAATGGTCACACCATTCTTTAGGGATAAGTTATGTGCTCATGGAGATATTTTTGCTTATTCAGGCCACTATGGATGCCAGGATCATATTACATCTTATATCTAACTGCTCCAAGGGCTGTGTTAGCCTGGAAAAGGTAATTTGGCAAAAACATATTATGATTATGTTTTTAAACCTTAGAAGAGCATCTTCTATAAAATATTGCTTTTTAATTTTGTGCTAGGTACTGGAGATATGATACAAGTTGATGGATTCAGTTCCTATTGACATAGAACTTTCATTCTGAACAATTCTCTCAAGTTAGTAACTAGTTGGATGGCAATTGCTTTCACATATTTAGTTAGTAACTACCTTATCAAGAGCAACTTCCATATTAGCAACTTTTTCTTTCAAACGACGTTCCTGAGATCGCAGAACTTCTAGCTCTCCAGCCATTTTGTTTTTTTCTGTTGCAACTGTGCTCAATTCCTGACTGAGTTTACACTTTTCTTCTTTTAAAAAATGTTTCTCCTGCAATTATAGAGGAGACAAATAACAGAAATAATCTGCTGGTGTAGATGTTGAAAGGAGATGAAAATTTTAAAATTTTATTAAAGGACTGAATTAGATGTATATATTTATTTGTTCTTTTTAGCTATACATGACAGTAAAAAATTTTTTGATATATTTATACAAGCTTAGAATATATCTTACTTAATTAGGATCCCAATCTTGTGTATGTACATGATGGTGAGATTCACAGTAGTTTATTCATATATGGAAATGAATGAGGTTTATTTAAATCATTTAATTGCTTCTGAGTTGGAATTGGGAGCTATTAGAACTGTACTATAACATATTCTCTATTTTAGTCATTATTCGTATTATTTCTTTTTAGGCTTAAGAAATCTTTCATGAAATCTACAAAATATGGAATAATGATCAAAAAATAGTGTGTTCTGGTAAACTGAAATTTATTTTAAACATAAAAGAAGAGATTTAAAGAGGATGCATTTGTTTTAAAATTTTATTGGTTTATATTTTATTTCAAGGTTGAATATTCATTTCTCAAATGCCTACTGTACACTCTGACATAAAAACAAATGAGACACAAAGTCCCTGTCCTCAATTTGTCAATCTAGTGATAAAAATAAGCTTACTGGTATACTGTCACTGGTATTAAATAAAATTTAATTATAACTAGTTTACTCCTTTAAAAAAACACTATGGAGTCAGGCATGGTGACGCATACCTGTAATCCCAGTGGCTCTGGAGGCTAAGGCAGGAGGATCTCGAGTTCAAAGCCACCCTCAGCAAAACTGAGGCACTAAACAATTCAGTGAGACCCTGTCTCAAATAAAAATACAAAATAGGGCTGGGGATGTGGCTCAGTGGTTGAATGCCCCTGAGTTCAATCCTAGGTACACCCCTCCCCCAGCAAAAAAAAAAAAAAAGCACTATGGAGGGGCCAGGTACAGTGGTGCACACCTATGAGCCCAGGCGACTGAGGCAGGAGGATCACAAGTTTGAGGACAGCTTGGGCAACATAGTGAGGCCCTGTCTCAAAATAAAAAATAAAAAGCTTGTAGCTCAGTGGTAAAGTATTGGCCTAGAATGTGAGAAATCCTGGGTTTAATCTTCAGCACCTCGCCCTCCCAAAACACACACTCAGATAGTCAAACCCAGAAAAAAGATGTTTACAGTTTTCAAGGTAAAATCGAAACATCAGTTTATTGTCTATATTTTAAAATATATTTTCTCATGTGAAAAATGTTTAATATAAGTAAGGTAGGAGGTGGTTGTCACTACAATGCACATTTTGTATGCAAATGATTTTTCCTATGGTGATTAGGATGGACAGAAAAGGCTTCAGAAAGAAAGATTAATTTTACAGGTGTTCTCCTATTTGTTTGAGGGATGTCATTGAGCTCTAATGAATACCTTTCTTTAGGCAGGAGCAGGTATCCTGGTGAGAGCAGGCAGTACCCTCTTAAAGCCTTCAGTACCAAAAGGGAAGGCGAGCAGTGCTTTGGATTCCCAGAGGTAAATAATGAGAAGGGGAAAGAGGAAAGAAGAAGTTCAGGATAAAAAGAAATGAGACTGGAAAATGAGGGGGGAAAAATGAGAAAGAACTGAAAAAAGAGGAAATAAATCCATATGATGAATATGAATATGATATGATGAATGTGAATATTTGTGAATGTTTCACTGCATTCTAAAGCGTTCCAGCGCTCATCATGAGTAACAAACCAGCAATTACTTAAGTTGCACTTGTATTTTCTACTTATACCATTTACTTTCCTACCTTCATATAGTCAGTTCTGTTGTAAGCAATCTTTTAAAAATTCAGATTTTCTCCAAAGTGATTGATATAAGGGAACATTTAAGCCCACAATGTAAATTTCATGTTTGTTTAAGCATAGTTTCAGTCACAAGAAACACTAAGTCAAAGTAGAAAACTGCACCTAACTAAACAGAGCTCTACAGGAATGCACAAAAAGCCTTCATGCCCTCCTTAAATACCTATCTGCCAGCTCCTCAGTTTACTTTGTGCTATGAGCCATATCTGATGTTATAGAAAACCTTCTTCCACCCCTTCACAATAATGTACAAGCTACAATTCTTCATGTACTCTCACATAAGCAAACTACAGGTCTTTTCAAGATAAAATGCCATACTTAACTGTAGCATTTCTTAAAAACTTAACATGCGTATAACTGTACTACTTGTTTTTATTATTTTCCTGTTTTTCAGTGTTTCACAAATGAAATTTGTTAGTATGCTCTTAATTCCATTGTTCCCTAATCCAGTGGTTTTTATTACACAATTTTGCACAGTACAGTGGTTTTTAGGAACACCCATGTCACATTATAACAGAACGGATTGTACTTTGTTTATAACTAATCCCTGTCTCTACCCAGAATGTTCTTTTTCTTGTTTCTGCCATTTAAAACACTGGCTACAGTCAGGTGTGGTGGTGCTCACTTGTAATCCCAGCAATTTAAGAGGCTGAGGCAGCAGGATCTCAAGTTCAATGCCAGCCTGGGCAACTTAGCAAGACTCCATCTCAAAATAATAAAAGGGCCAAGGATGAAGCTCAGTAGTAGAGCACTTGCCTAACATGTGAGGCCCCATTACTACAAGTAATAATAATAACAGTGTTGTTGGTGGTGGTAATAAATAAATCACTAGCTATATTCCAAGATCCTGTTTCAATGCTCCTTTAGGAGGAGTTTTTCCTTTATTCTGTAAGTAAAAAATAAGCTTTTCTCTTTTCCTCATTGCATGTAGTATGTCTGCTATCTCATTCTGTCTTGAGGTACATTAATGAGTGAGCATGTTGGTTTCCCTATTCTAAGGACAGGGACTCACCTTGTTCGAATTTGTCATGGCCTCTTCTAAAAACTGGATCTTGTTCTGAAGGGCATCTATCTGACCTCTTTTGGCTGTGATTTGCTTTTGCATTCCCATTGCCACTTTCATAGCTTGAAAAAAAAAAAAGGCAACTGTGCCTTAAAGATTCTATTGTTGAGAGGTCACTATAATTTGTACTGTAACTTGCTAATTTAGTCTGTGAGAAGTAAGATTCTCTGAGGTACCTGGGCAGTTTCAAGGAAAAGATTATGGAAAAAGGTCTTCAGGATTCACAGTATTGGGATATAATAATTTTCAGCAACTACTCAGAGATGCTGAGCTGGGAAAAATAGATATGAAGATATTTTGCAGTTTCTTTGCTACTTGAATTAATTCAATTTGCCACATTTCCAATGGTAACAATAATACTAACCAACTCATACTTACACATATAGGAAACAGGTACATAAAAAGAGTCATATAAAGAATAATGTTTATTGGTTTTTTTACTAAAATGATTTTTATAGAAACATTTAAAATACCCACAAAAGACATCTACTATTAATGATCTTTTTAAAGATTCCAGTGACATCATAAACCATTTAATTTTCAGTCTCAGAGTTATGGTCATGCAATTGGAACTAGTAGTAGTCAAGTGTTCACCAGAAACATATATGTGATTATTTTAGGAAAACTCGTGGTAGAATGAAAATGTTCTAGATGGGTACAAGCCACAGAATATTTAAGACATGGTAGGACATTAAAAATATAGGAAGTTTATCCTTATTAGAAATTCAAAGTCAGAAGTCCCTATGTTTGTATGTTTGTGTGTGTGTATGTGTATGTGTGTGTGTGTGTGTGTGTGTGTGTATGTATGTTTCTTTTTTTAGGTCAGCTGAGGAAAGAAGTTTGGAAATGACACTGAATCAAGTCTGGCTATAGCTTAAAGGTTAAAAAGAAAAAAGAAAATGTACTATTTGTTTAAAATAAGCAATCAGAAAGAATGAAAACCTTGACCTCTCATTAACAAGATAATGTTTTTACCACTAATCTGTCAAAAACAGGGTTAATAAAGGCACAGTAAATTGATTTATTAATGTATCAAAAGTCTTAACATTATTTGTTCACTACTTCAAAGAATTCTGGTCTGATTAAATGAATCATGGTTGGCCTTCAAACGTAATTTTCTCGAATGGTTTTTAATCAATTAAAACAAGCATTTGAAAACAAATACAAAGATTACCTAGGTAACTTAATAACTGTAACATGACTGGAGATGCCTTATGGGTGAGAGACCCCAAAGAGGCCTCTTTGACAACCTCTGGAAAATCTTACCATTTTTCTGTGTTAACTAGCAAAGAACCAAACTGCCAAGAACTACATAAAATATGGAGCACTTAAGATTTTGTGTGACATATTTGGACATGAATATAGTAATCTCTATATCATTCCAATTTTAGCATATATGCTGCCAAAGCACATATGAATCTTCTGACCTTAAAAAATATTGACAAGGGCTGGGGATGTGGCTCAAGCGATAGCGTGCTCGCCTGGCATGCATGCGGCCTGGGTTCGATCCTCAGCACCACATAAAAACAAAGATGTTGTGTCCGCTGAAAAACTAAAAAATAAATATTAAAATTCTCTCTCTCTAAAAAAAAATATTGACAAAAAGAAAAATGCATACTTTAATTTGATAAATATTAGTTCTTATACCTGGTTAATAAATTCATACCAATAATGATATGAACATCATGAAAGAACACAAAACACTTAGTCTCATTAAGACAATGAGATACTCATTAATGTCATTAAGATAATAACTTATCAGGACCAGTATGGGCAGCAAGGTAAAAAAGTAAACAGGTCTAGGGACCCCTCATCAAGTAGTTCAATTGCCAGGACTCCTTCCCATTGTTATCACAGAGAAGAAATGAAGAACTGCAAAGTAGTCACAGATCTAGAGTTTTTGTAGATAATACACATGTGAAAAACAAGAGGTCAGGGGAAATGATCAGTAACTTGTATTTATATTCTTAAAGATAACTGGCCAACATTTATAGACATTCAAATTAGTTAGGATTTATTGAAATACCACAGGAAAATAAAGATTCAGATACTTTAGTGATTTCAAATACATTAGAGGTCATTAAGCACACAGCAATTTCCCTCAAAAAATTCCGCTTTAAAAAATTAAGCAGAACTACTCCTCCATAATATCCATCATTAATACCTATAGCTGTATATTTCTCAAACTATCTGGCACCGTGAAAAGATGGTAGGCAATATATATGGGTTGATGTTTTAATAAAGCTAAACTAATAAAATTAAAAACAGAAGAAAAAGAAAAATATCTGGTAGAACATACCATGACCATCAGATCCTTCCATTGACTTTAGTGTATTTCTTGTTTGTTCTAGTTCAGACTGTGCAGATTTTAACTGCATTTTCAGTTTATTTGTAGTAGTTTCCATTTCTTCACTTTTGTTTCGAAAATTCCTTTTCAAGACTTCATAGTCCTCTATATAATACAATAATCAATAATACTGTTTACTTTTTTCTATCAGACTGATATGAAGGATATTTCATTTGCAATTAATGATCATAGAATTTTAGAGATTGGAAGTAAATTTATTTAATTATATCTTTATTTGTTAGAGAAATGATATATACATACAAAGGATCTATCAGACCCTTTTTAATCCGTTGAGTGAGGATCCTCTTCCTTTATCCAGTTAGTATTCATTGTGATTATAATTAGCTCAGATCTATTTTATCTTAAAAACCTTCTATATACACCATTAACAGATTTCACCACCATCTGTAGGTAGATCAATCTCCATGAAACTATAAATAATCTGAGGCTCCCATGTATTTTTTTAAATTGACTACCATGTGTCTTTTTTCATTTTCGCAGTGTTGGGGATTGAATCCAGGGCCTTGCACATGCTAGGCAAGCACTCTACAATTAAGTTATATTGCCAGTTCTATCTTTTGTGTGTGGTGGAGGGGATACATGGAGGGGTACTAGGGATTGAACCCAGGGTGCTCTGCTCTACCACTAAGCTAAACCCCCAGCCCTTCTTAATTCTTATTTTGAGACAGGGTCTTGCTAAATTTCTGAGGCTGGCCTTGAATTTGCAATCTTCCTGCTTTAGCCTCCTGAGTAACTGAGATTATAGGTGTGTGTCACCAGGCACAGTTCTGTCTTATCTTTTTCTTTCATATCTACTAAGTCACCTGGTACAAGTTCATCTTTTTCTATATTAGAAAACACACATTCATCCATCTATTTATTATATTTATGCATTAATGTATGATATAGATTTATTTACAAAGGGAACAAGATCAATCTCCATCTATCCAGACATCTCAGTGGAGAGGTCCCAGTGCCACCCCAAACTACTTGCCTCCCACTGACTACATCTCAGGATTTTTGTCCTCAAGCCTGCTCCTTCCATAGGTTCCTCCTGCAGTTGTTGCTATTATCTCAATACTATAAACTAAAAACCCAAGAGTAGACTCAACCACCAATCACTAAGTCCTGTTGATCCAACCACCAAAAATATTTTTATTCTTTAATCTTCTTCCATTCTCACTGTCACTTCCTTTGTTGGAGTCCTCATCATATTTACCAAGATCACTGAAAAGTCCCCCTTAACTGACTGGTCTATCTCATTAGCCATGTCATTCCTGAATTTACCTGCTGATGTGGTCTTGTAAAATCTGATGACAATAATCTCCAACTTAATATCTTTTGCTGGTTCCATGCTGTCTAGCTCTACCTATTTATTCTGCCTCATTTCTTAGCCTGCATTCCTTTCTACTTTTGCTCCAACTGATACTTCTGAGATCACATTATGTTATTCATGCCTTCATGCTTTTATGTTCTCTCTGTTTCGCATGTCCCTCTATCGCTTTCATCTACCAAATTCCTTTCCCTCTTTCAAACTCAACATAGATGTGACTTCCTTTAGGAGGCCAATTCTCTATTCTTTGTGCTACCTTTGCATCCAGCACATTTCCACTGTGGGGAGTTTCTAGGACCTAACATAGTGTTTCAAGAACCTATCACAGTGTCTGGCATAATAAATGCTCAGAAGTTAGTGACTCTGTGTGTGTGTGTGTGTGTGTGTGTGTGTAGTACATGATACTGTATCACACAGAAGCTGGAGTGTTTCATTGCTTAATGTAAGGCCTTGGATTTTTCCTGTCAATAAATCTGCATAAATCTATTTACAATTCACATTCATTATTAAAGCTGTAATTGAGCTATGTCACTCAAAGAATTCAACATTTCCACCTCCATAAAAACAAATTGAGCAAATAATATGATTTATGAAGAACACCTGCCTTCCTTCTGGAAGTCTGGAATCTAGATACCTTGCCCATCTCTTGGAAACTCAGTGCAGAATTTCCTGGACTCTTAGGGTTGAATAATGTTAACGGTTAGTTAGCATGAGTTGTGGAAGCTCTTCATGGAGAATTATGGGGATTTTAGCCATGAGTAAGTTCAATGGGGCAGCACAACCCTCTGTATTTGAGAAGTGACATGGCCACCCTTCTTTCACAATTGTGCTAGGGTCCACATTGGACTTGACAGCATCCCTATATTTTAGTAGAATTCAAACTCAAGTGACATACCTGAAAGACTGTTCAATTCATTCCTACTCATCTTCACCTCATTTAATAATTGATCTCTCTCTTGTTTGATGTCCTTCACTGCACGGAGCCGCTCAGAGCCTGCATTCACCAGCTTCACCTTTTCCAGTTCTAGGTCACTTACTCTGGCTTCAAGCTCCCGGATCTTGGCATCTTTTTTATCTTTTAAAATCTAAATATATGACAAATATGAAGGATAGAGAAATAAATAAAAATTATGTGCATATTAACAAGAAATATCATTAATATTCTGTCTGCATTTAGTATTTTTAGAATTATTTTTAGGATGCTAAGTTTGTATTTTATTATAAAGCATCAATAGTAAGTGGGGAAAAAAGGAATATTTCACTGTTCTTTTAAAACTAAATGTCAATTCTCCAGTTTCACTTGCCACAATTTTTCATTATTTCTACTCTGGTTTGTTAAAAAGTTATGTATTGAGGGGCTGGGGTTGTAGCTCAGTGGTTAAGCGCTTGTCTTGCATGTGTGATGCACTGGGTTCAATCATCAGCACCACATAAACAATAAATACAATAAAGATATTATGTCCATCTACAACTTAAAAAAATCTTTAAAAAATTACGTATTGAGCACCTAGTTTGAGGAAGTTGACCTTTTACGTGTTAAGGACCTAGGAATGGGGTCAGGACTCAGGGAAAGTGAGTGAGGCCACAGATGTGGACCTCCAACTAAAGCACCTAACTTGCCTTACCTAGTCCTGGCCCTTGATACCAGGAACAACCAAACAATGACTCTGTCCTCACATCCCCCTCTAGAGAGGAAAGACTAATAGAAAACAAACATTTACTATGTCAGATAAAGAAGTGACAAGAAGAATAAGACAAGAAGGTGCAGACTTTGCTTTATTCTCTTAGCCATTAGCAGAACTCTGAGTTCTATTAGTCCTTTCAAAGATTTATCAAGCCTAGGGTTGGTCCTGTGAACCCTGACACCTTTGGTCAGGAAAGACCTCACTGATGACATGACACCTGAGTAGAATCTTCAAAGTGATAAGACAGCAAGTCACATAGGTAAGCTGGGGGAGAGCCCCAGTCCCCAGCAAGGCCATCAGTATGGCTGAAGGGGAGTGAACTAGGAGTGAAGTAGGAGATGAGGTCAGATAGGGAACCATGGTAAGATCCAGTTGGCCTTAGAGGCAAGGTAAGGATTTGCATTTAGTGGGCAGAACTAGCCTAGATCAGTCCAAGTAAATAAATGCCATCTGAAAAACAATTTACTTTATCGGGTCATCATTATTGTCCTTCCAGGTAAGGCCTAATGGCCTTAATATGTTAAGTCCCATTGTCCCAGATATGGGACACATATGAAAACTTAAATTGAGCAACAAATGTGCCACTTAAGGTAACTTTTGAAATAAATATTATGTTTGGAGTTTTATTCTTTTGAGAAAATAATAGGTGAGTTAGTAGAGTGAAAAAATATATATTTCACATATATTATTAATGATATATATTATGTATATTTCACATATTTGTATGTATATGAAAAATATATAAAGCATAAATAAGCTCTAGATTATGATTTTCAAACTATTTTAATTTACCTGAGTCAATTTCATTGAAATATTCACACAGAATTAAAGACTTGGAATTTAATGGATGTTATTGTTTGAATATGAGGTGTCCTCCAAAAGCCCCTATTAATGCAGGAGTGTTCAGAAGTAAAATGGTTGGATTGTGAGAATTGTAACATAATCAGTCCATCTTAGTTTGAACAGACTGGGTGGGCAAGGGAGGCATGGCTGGAGGAGATGGGTCACTAGGGGTATGTTCTGGAATAGTGTGTCCTTCCTATGGTTTCTCCCCCTCTATCACTCTCTCTGCTTCCTGACCTCACCACAAACTAACCATCTTTCTTCTACTGGGAGCTTCCCCCATGATTTGCTACCTCATCTTGATCCCAGAGCAATGGAGTCAGCCATCTATGGACTGAAACCTCTGAAACTGTGAGCCCTAAAGAAACTTTTCCTCCTCTAAGTTGTTCTTGTCAGGCACTTTGGTCACAGCAATGCAAAACTGACTCAAATAATGAGTTAAGTATAATGCAATACAAGCCAATGTAATATAACTGTGATAATAGTGTAGATGTGGAGGCTGATGCTGTATTTGAACAGTAAACACACTACAAGCATTTAGCTGATGCAAAAAGGATCACTGGGGTACTCCTGGCTTATTTCACCGCCCACCTGTAATGGGCTTGAAAAGTGAAGGCCCTAAAAGGGCTACCTGATCACTGCCTAGTAATCAGGTAAATGACACATGAAATGTTGCTGGCCTCAGAGGGTGAGGGAGGGGAGGGCTCTCCCTGGGGCACCCTGAGGCATCACAACACATCCTAGGCATGTGCCACTCCTCTTCTACCTCTTAAACCAGCTGATAACATTTGGTTCTTTCTACATCATCTAAGAAAGGGTCCAGCTTTGAGCAGCCATGGTAATTAGGAGAAGGCTCACTCTGCTTCTCTGTTGTCCATGTGTACAGTACCCAGCCTAAAGAGGTGAGAGAAACCGCAGTTTTTAGGGCAATAATTCCCCTTCCTTTCCCTATCTGACCTTGGAGGGAAATGGATGATGCATTAGAGCTTTAGTGTTTGACTTTTTTTTTTTTGCATCTACGTGAAATTCTTTTCACTTAGGAACTCTCAGCTGTTCTAGCTAGGTATATGGGAAGATTGGTTTCAACCTCTTCAACCCACTTCTCTGTACTGATGTCACCTAATCTACTTCTAACATTGCCATTTTCATGTCACCCCTCTTCTCCACCTAAAACCCTTACCAGCTCCTACACCACCTCCAGGCTAATCTAGACTCAGCTTCACTTTCTTTGCTTTAATGTCTTGCTTCCTCCTCTCTGCCTAGTCTCTTCCCATTTCAAGTACCCACTTCTCTGACACTTTGATGAGCAATTCTGCTCATGGTGATCCACACTCCAGTGAGGTGCTAACATAGGTTTTGACGTGTGCTCTCTGGACTAGCAGTTATCAGCATCTTCTGGAAGCTTGTTCAGAAACACTAAGGCTCAAGCCCAGTTTTAGACCTAATGATTCAGAAATTCTGTAGTGGGGCCCAGCAGCCTGCCTTTAACAAGTTTCCAGGGGATTCTGGCTGAGCAGTAATACCTACTCATATACTGTCTAGGATCAAGTCTCAAAGCAGTGCTGCCTTCCAGCAAGTTATTTAATCTTTCTGTGTCTCAGTTTCATCATCATATGTGCCTCCATCATAAAGATTAAATTGAATACATCTTTAGAGTTTCGGACTCAGTGGGATTCTTCTATTTGTCACTTTAACACTAACAATCTATCTTCCTAGGCAAGAAGGTGGGACAATCATTCTTCTCCCTAAATATGTTCTATCTTGCATGCAAGTCTGTCCTAAAGTTTTCATTGTAGGGTTACCATTGAAAAATGATAAGCCTGAATCTCCTCAACCTACACTCCCATGATATACTGCCTTGCCGCAGGCATGGAGGCAACAGGACCAAGAAACCGTGGTCTGTAATCTCTGAAACAGTGACCCCAAATATTTTTTTTTCCTCAGGAATTTTGTTTTTCTCAGGAATCTTGTCATATTGATGAAAAGATGATTAACATAAGGGACAGAGTATTTATAGGGGTTTTTCCAAGTGCAGATATCCTTCAGTATCATGAAGCTTTGGTTTTGGGACCACCTTCAGATACCAAAATCCTTGTATGATCAAATCTCTGATATAAAATGCATAAAATCTGAGCACATTCTCTATAGACTTCAAATAATCTCCAGAAGGCTTATAATACCCAATACAATGTAAATGCTATGTAAGCAGTTGTTATACTGTATTGTTCAGGCAATAATGATAATAAAAAGTCTATATGTTCAGTTAAAAAAAAGAAGAAAAAAAAAGAAAAATGATAAGTCTGTATGTGTCCCTTTCATAGTGAGTTTGGCTATTTAAAAAATATAATCAATATAAGTTTAAACAATAGAAAAGTTTAAATTGTTATGCAATTAATTATTTCCCTAATATAGATAATAATCTATTGCTGGCCCTATTTTTAGAATGAGGAAAAGGAAGCACCTAAAGTTTCTGTTGTCTCTTATTACCAAGTCAGAGCCTTGCTAAGTTGCTAAGGCTGGCCTTCAACTTTGAATTCTCCTCAGACTCCTAAGTCACTGAAATTATAGGTGTGGAACACCACACTTAGCCAACCATTTTAAATTTTGATAAATATTTACTAAGGATCTTCTGGGAGGCAAGGCAAAGTGACACAGGGAAGGAAAAACAAAGATGAATAAGATGTGCACCCTGCTTTAGGAAGCCTATAGTTTGGTAAGGGAAGAGACCATTGTTTCTTTTTGAACACACATATACACACATACATATAGCACAATATAGAATGTGATAATCCAGGTTAGAACAGGAACAAGTAACATATTATAAAGGTCAGAAATAAAATGGAATGGGAGAAGGAATTAATACTTGCTGAACACCTTATATAGGCCAAGATCTAGGCTAAGCCCTTGATATATATCTTCTGATGTAAGACTCATAGCAACCAAATAAAGTTGTTGGTATCTCTTTTGTTTTTGTGTTTTGTTTTGTTTTGTTTAATAGACATAGATGCTGATATTCAATGAACAGTCCAATGTTATATTATTATGTACTGGTAGATGATATTCAAACTTAGGCCTGTCTAAAAAGGGAGAAAATATCAAACTATGGCATTCGAGTAGGTGAATTATTTGATTTTTTTTTGTACTTGTGATTCTGAACCATTTTGGGGATATACACTCCTTTGGAATCTCATAAAGGTATGATACTTTTCTCAAAAAAGTACACACAGACACAAATCCTTTCTATTTCAGAAAATCCACAGTCAACAAGAACCCCTTTTGCAATAAATTAGATTATACTTCCTTACAAGAAAGAAGAAATTTCAGAAGTTAAGCCAACAAAAAATACCATACAGACCTTAAATTCCTGTAGTTCCAGTCTCCTATCATTAATCTCTTTCTCCAGCTGAGCCTTTTCGACTTGCATAGCACCAGCAGTCCGTCCATGCTGGCCCACCAACTGTGTCATGTTTTCAATCTGCTGGCGCAAAATTTCAATCACCTTGTCCTTTTCTGCCATCTGCAGCTTGAGAGCCTCACATTCCGTCTGCACATTTCTGAGGTGATCCCCTTCATTTTTCAAGTGCTGTAGTTCCTGCAATTTCAAGTCCACCCGGGAGCGGAGCTTTGTGATCTCTGCATTGGTAGCCTCGATGGCTCGCTCTTTTTCTTGGAGGGAAGCTGTCAGATCAGACACTGTCCTCTCTGAGCTCTCCAGAGTCATTTTCTTGGCCGTCAGCTCTTCCACTACTTTGCGGAGCATCTCTTTGGTGGATTCGAGCTGAGCAGTCAAGGAGGACACTTTCTCTAGACTCTCATTCTTCCCCTGAATCGCTGCCATCTGATTGTTAAAGAAAAGAGAGTTTCCTGGATTTGGGAGGATAGGTATGAGCAACCTCAGGATCTGTAACAATTTAACTCAAAAGTATGAAATCATGGTTTGGATAAAGTGTGATTTACTAATTCAAATAATTTTCTGTCAGAACCCCAGGTTGACAGTACGTGTAAGACCTACGAGTGTGTTAGACAAAGGTGGAGAGGCCTCAAATAAGGATGCTTCTCAGTAATGGATTTCCAGGAGAGGAGGGTTGGAAATTCCTCTGAGGATGCTTTCAATACTACTCTAGATTAAGATAACACTGGTGATGAGGGGAAGGGTAGTAAGTGATGATAAATGCCCTTATTTTCTATTTTGCTCCAGCCTTCCCTTAATTTGACCTCTGAGGGGAAAAGGAATAATGGCTTTTATCCAATACACATTCACATTCTCTGGTCCTTATATAGAAAAGGTAAGATTATAACTTCCAATTGGTTCTTCTATCTTCTAGATGAAGTTAAGCCAGAGAATAGGGAAATGATTTTCCCTGGGGTCTAAGCCAAGATGGGTCACTTTGTTTACTTTCACACTTTGGGAAGTTTACACATTGTGAGGTACATTTTATGTCTCTGAGGAAGTAACTGGCATTGAATTGAAAATACACAGCTGTTAAGAGAGCAGTCCACATCTTGCTACTAGTGCATTGGAATGGTGCACACCCATCAGTCTCAATCAGGGGAGGCAGGGATGAAGGGAAAATCTCTTTTGAGGGAAAAGCAAAAACAAACCAACAAAAAATCTGTTGTAAACCTTCAACCCTGCTATTCCTCAATATTTCCTGATAGCTTGAGCTTTTCTGTAGCAGAAGTAAGTAATTATTAGGTTACCAATTTCTTGGTGAAAATAAAAAGGTAGTTGTAGTGGAGTTCAATTTTTCACCAATATACAAATGAGATAAAGTCTAACATATTTAGTTTGACAAGTGGTCAAAATATGGAAATAAATACCAGGTTTTTAAAAATTGCTCATAGAATCCATAGTTTTATTTTAGAGCTATTTTAGGCCCATTTATAAAAGAAGAAAACTGGCACCAGTAGACATAAAATACATTCTTCCCCCAGCAGAGGCCACCTGGTGGGGCACAGCCTGAATGCTCTGACCTGCCGCTCCATCTGGCCCTGACACTCGCTCTTCATGGCCTTGAGCAGGGCCTCCAGGCGCTGCACCTCCATGTTCCTGTCATCCAGCTCACGACGCAGGTGGTCAATGGTGATGCTATTACCCGTGTCTCGGTCCCACAGCCGTTTGTTCTGCTCCTTCTCCAGACTCAGCTCCTTCTCCCTCTTGTGCAGGTCTGCCTAAAAGAGTGAGGAATGTGCTGTGTTGGGGATATAGCTCAGTGGCAGAACATTTGCCCAGTATGTGGGAGGCTCTGGGTTCAGTCCCCAGTACCATAGACAGACAGACAAACACACACACACACAACCAAAGAAATAAGAATGCATGTTCTCCCCTCCTCTACTTGGTATTAAATAATTAAAATGTAACTCTTTTGTTTTTGGAGTTATATCATTTGAAAAACCTTTGATCTTTGGAATCTGATTCCTTTTTAATAGCTTGATTAAGTGTGATTATTTTCTCAAAAAATAAGTTAATGTTTTGCTTACCTAAAATATGTGGCATTACAAGGGCTGTGCATGTAGCTCACTGGAAGAGCTCTGTGTTTAGCATGCTTGTGGCCTTGGATTCAATCCCCAGCACCACACAAACACATAAAAAAAATAGCATTACAAATTAATTTCAAGGAACTAGACTTCAAATAATATATACTGCAAAGGAAATTACAATAGATTTTTAAAGTCATCCTGTGTTTAAGTCTTGAATTTTATAACAAAACTTGATGTTTCACATCAAGTGTGCTCCTGCAATAAAGAAATGCTCAAAAGCTTAAAGAATAACAACAGTAACTTGGAAATGGCAGAATAGCAGCATCTGGACTGTGAACAGAATGACCTCTTTTCAGTCACTCAGAAAAATATACAGTGAGTGTTTACTGTTTTCAAATATCTATACTGAGTATGAGGAACAAAGGCACACTGACCTTCAAAGGATTTATCACCCAAAAGGAAGATGACATACACATAAACACTCAAAAAGGAAGTGATTTTCATTATAGACAAATAAGATATATCAGAAAGAATTTCACTAAAGAAATAGAAATGTTTCAGAAAGATTTGAGTTAGAATTTGAGAACAGCTTGGAGATACAAAGATAAGGAAGAAAAAACAGGGAGGGGGGCTGGGGATGTGGCTCAAGCGGTAGCGCGCTCGCCTGGCATGCGTGCGGCCCGGGTTCGATCCTCAGCACCACATACAAACAAAGATGTTGTGTCCGCCGATAACTAAAAAATAAAAATATTAAAAAAAAAAAATTTAAAAAAAAAAAAAAAAGAAAAAACAGGGAGGGGGCATATGCAATTTTGGTGGGGGACTGAGTAGAGAGGGTCTTGCCAAGTTTCTGAGGGCACTGCTAAGTTGTTGAGGCTGATCTCAACTTGTGATCCTTCTGTCTGCTGAGGAGTCACTGGAATTACAGGCATGTGTGACCTCGCCCAGCATTCTCCAAGATAGGAGAGCATTAGGGAACATCCAACAGGATTCTCCCACAGTGTAGTGTTCCTGGCACACACTTGTCAGTTCCACCTTTACCACAGTCTATCACCCCTGTCAGTGCAGAAAGGATGATGGCTTTTCCAGCAGAGCATGATGCCCTAGCATGGGGCTTGACAGGGAGAGAAATTTATTCTGCTATACCACTGATACCACACAAAGGAGGCTGGGACATTTCCTTTCCTAGGATAGTTCAACCTGCAGTACCTCTAACAGATAGACTGCTTCACTACTATCACAATCCTACTGCCAGTTTCTTTTTCTAAAAATCCCCTCTAAACATCCATTCAAAATTTCTACAGACAAAATTTGCATGTGTTTGATATTTAGCTTTAAAATGAACACTTAACACTACTTCAACTTAGTAGAATACAGTTCTAATTAAAAGACTGTGGCTGGTGGGTTGGGGCTGTGGCTCAGTGGTGGAGTGCTTGCCTGGCATGGGTGAAGCACTGGGTTCAATTCTCAGCACCACATATAAATAAATTAATTAAATAAAAGTCCATCGACAACTAAAAATAAATAAATGAAAAAGACTGGCTGCTTGAAGATCTCTATTTCCCTACACAATAACAGCTCTGCTTAAAAAAAAATTAAAGTACACAGAACATTGTTTTACATACAACATGTGATCTGATAGTCTATTATGTGTGTACAATATTTTGTAAAATTTATGATTTTATAAAGAAAACTAGTTTTTAAAAATATTTTGATGAAAAATTTCCCAGAATCAATCTTATTCATATTTTAGAGCATAATCTTACCAATAGCTTTTGAAGTTGATCATCCAAATTTCCAGATTCCTGACTGAACTGATCCCGTTCTGTACGTGCTTCAGTGAGCTCAGAGTTGGCAAGGACTAATTGCTTCTCCAGATCTTCTATCTAAAAGAAGAACATAAATCAGTCTGACTATGCCAGTGAGTCAAAAAAAAAAAAACCAAACATGATCTTTGGAAAGCAAACAGCATTATGTTGAGGGCAAATATAAGTTTATTGTGATAAGTTTTTCAAAGTTTTCTAAGTTTAGGATTTATGCAGAATTAATCAGGAAAATCAGACAAGACAAAATATTTGGTACTGTTTGGTTTGAACATTATCTATAATACTCCTCTCATATTCATACTACTCAGAGTTTATGTTCTGTCATGATATGTTCTGTAATTTGGTATTTAAGGAAGCTTACTGTGGCACTGATAGCATGCTGGTTGCTACACAAATGAACTGTATTATACTTACAAGAGCCATTTTGTTTTAGAATATCAGTTTCAATACTAAAAAACACTGAAAATAAAAGAATGAATGATAGATATTATAGCTATTGTCATCATTATATAGTTATATTTTGAAAGTTTGGCCAAATATATATATTTTATTACAGTTGAAAAATTGATTTAACCATTTTAATCCTCATTCTCTTCAACTATAAAATAGGGTTAACAGTACCAATTTTAAAGACTGTAATATGCATATAATTTTTTTCTCACAGACAGGGTAGCTGTTTGATCTATTTAGTAGAGAGAAAAATTTATTCCATTGTACCATTGGCAGCAAACAAAAGGAGCACCAAACATTTTATTTCCTCAAGTCCTCAGCTTGTATTACCTCAATGGAGGACAGAGGCTACCTGACTGTTAATAATGTTTCTAAAGCTTTGAACTTCTGGGTGTAGCATGCAGCATCCTCTAAGCCAATTATCTGACCAGGAGACTCAAGGTTTGGATTTTAAATGAGCCACACATACCACAACTTAGATAATAAAATATTAAAACAATGAAAATATGTTGATACTTAGTGTTACATAGCATACCTGACCTCTAGCAATGATATCCACAATATTATTATCTACTTTCTAGTGATAAGAAATCTTTCATATCTGTATAAGCATTCTATATTTCTTCCTACTTCTAAAGCATCTATTCATTAGACTTCCAAATCTACTATGTCAAGAATGAAACAGTTTGAGATGATGAACTATGCTTAAACCTCTCTATCTAGAGAACATATGACCAACACAAACTTTTTTGGATGACTTTCTAGTTTATTTTTACTTGCATTTAACATCTTCATTTATTAACTGAACATACATTCAAAAACATTATATATATACATATATATATATATATATATATATATATATATATATCTGCAACCATTTATTTGACACATAATAAGCATGAATACATATGGTATATTTCTATAAACATATTAACATGTATATATATGACTTAAGAATAAGACTATCAAACAGTTTTATATTTACCTGTAGTGTATTATAGCCTACAGGGATCAGGATACAGATTTAATATTACATTGAATATATTTTTAAATTGATGTTACATTGATTATATATCATATATAAAAATGTATTTCACAAGATTAGGTATAAATAAAATACTATTGATTAAAATATGTACCTAGACTCTAATAATCTCATACAGAAGTACTTGGGGCTGGGGATGTAGCTCAATGGTAGAGCCCTGAGTTCAATTCTCAGCACCACACACAAAAAAGTTACTTTTTACTCTTATAATCCTTTGAAGTCATATATAGTTCTCACTCACACACACACACATACACAATACACACACACACATATTTAGTCTCAAAAGCATAACTCGGTAGCATAAGTAACTTCTTGAGAAAACAATGAATGAATAATACCAGTTAACATCATCTCTTCAATTTTATCATTATTATGGAAGACCAGCACATAGTTGGTAAAGATATTAAGATTTAGGTTTGGCTGAGATATAGCTCAGTGGTTAAAAACTAGCCTAGCATGTATGAGGCCCTGGGTTCAATCCCCAACACCACAAAATAATAACAAAAAGAATACTTTCAGGAAGAACCACAAACTTGTCCTATCACACAGTTACCATATTTCCCTGGCAAGATATGGACAAACAAACATGATCCAAGAGGCAGTTAAGATCACATTAAGAGTCAAAACACCTTAGGTTCTCATCCTCTGTCACATAACTTCTCTATCTCAAGTTTTTTCACATATAATTTGAAAAGAAAATCCAGATGATCTCATGTTCCTTTCAATTCTGTTTCTAATATTTTTCACACAATAATAATAATATCATTTGAAGTTCTTTATTTTCCACTTGATTTTGAGCTATAAATTCAATACTTTTAATGTGAGTTAATCATGTGACTAAAGCACATATTTTCTACTCCTAGCTTGGCATAAACTGTTTCTGTCCTTGGGCAATGTGTGCTTTACAAGTTCAAATTAAAATATACTTTCTTTGGTCTGTTTTTACTTTTTAAATAAAGGCTGCATGACCATTTTATAACTTCAAACTTGATGATAAAATCTATGAGACCAAAATAGAGGAAGGGAGGAAATAAGGGAGGGAAAGAAGGCAAGAATGGGCCATATCTTATCTTTCCATCTTTTCATTAAATATCAGAAGTTCCTCCAGACCCCTGCTGGAACATAGTTTTGTAGCTGTCAGTACTGACTCAGCTGCTATAGCTCTGCTTTTACCTTTCACTTTTTAAGAATAAAAATATTTATATGATGAATTAATTAAAAAGATAAATGGACAGTGAAAGGGAAAACCATTGAAGTAGCAGCTAAGCTGATACAAACAGCTGTAAAAAATACTACAAAGAAAAGCCTTTTAGAATATCCAGAAACATACTGATATCTGAGATGCAGTAAAGGTTTTTTGTTGTTGTTGTTTGGTTTTATTTGTTTTGTTTTGTTTTTTTCTTTTCTTTTTAGATAGCAGCACTGGTTTTCCCTTTTACCATCTATGAATCCACTTTTTGGTTTGAATCACTGGACAATGGGTATTGGAATTTCATTCTAATCTTGCATTGATTTTAGAGATATTACCAATCATATCAAATCATGTAAAATTATTTAAATGGTGTTTTTGTTTTGTTTTGTTTTGATTTTTTTTCTGTGCTAAAAAACTCCAAAACACAGGCACTGCATAATGAGGAATAATGCAGGTCAGCATGAAGGTGCATTGGCAGAACTATGCAAAGCATTTGCATAGAATCTTCCTGCTCCAGCCAGTGCTACTAAATCTTCACTTTTTAAGTATGAATGAAATTCAGCCCCAACTGCTTTCAAAATTAGAAAAATAAACTTAGAATCAAGATCATGATATATTTTTGTTGTCAAAAAGCGAAAGTTAAAGAGTAAAGCCAAATCTACAGAGCCAATAGTGACAGCTTCTACTGGTCCAAATTCGAAAAGGGGAATTCTGGAGGTTCTCCTAAAATGGAAAGAGAAGAATAGAAAACAGCATTACAGCAAAACACTTATGTCAGCTCCAAAAGCTACATCTAAAATTTTCTTTGTAACATAATTTCTATTTTTACAATATGAAAATAATTTGTGAATCTGAGGAGAAACATTACCCTCCTGAATGAGTTTTCTCTTAATTCAGGAATTCTAGTTTTGTTCAGATCTATTGTACCATCAATTTTTTTAAAAAACAGTTAACTCTTTCTTTTACAATTAAAACTATCAACATCATCATCATCATCATCATCATCATCATTTTGGGTGCTGGGGATGTAATCCAGGGCCTTGCATATGCTATACACTTGCTCTGCCACTAAGCCATGTCCCCAGACCAATGCTTTTCTATTTTAAATGGAGGACTCTGATCTCACAAAAAAACATTGCCTTTGATAAAGTAGGATTATGTACAATATCAAAACACCCTATAGTTTTTTTTCACAAATTTAACTTTTAATTATTACAGCTTTTATATACTATTTTCTTTGATCCTTTTTTTCTTATTGTTCTTTGGATAGTATATACTAAAATATGCACCAAAGCAGCAGAAAATAGATTTTAATGTTTTCATAGGTTTAGGCAATATAAAGTCAAGGCATATGAAAATAAAAGAAAGTAGAAGAATTTGCTTTTTCAATTCTGTATTTATTATAACAAAATATTTCATAATAATAGAATTTTCGTGGCCCCAAAATGAAATCCATTTTGTTAACTTGCTTGATTTTCCTTGCTCAGCTATACCATGTACTAATGCCATTTCAGGCCAAAGTATATTTAACTCTATATTAACATGGCCGATAATTATCTCTTTGTGTTTCCTGACAAAATGAAAGAGAGTTACTATTAATACAGCCTAGTTAACTATTAACCAGGTACTGGCTCTATAAAGTCCACTATGCTGTATTAGCAACATCTCAGTGATCTCAGTTAAAACTAGTTAAGCCAATAAGCCCTCCTATTCTATTAACTGTTTACTATGTAAGACTGTCAAAATTTTTGGTGATCCATTGTTTATATTAGAGCAAGCTAAGACAATGATTCTAATGTTTTTATCTATATGACCCCAAAACAAATGTTCATGTAAAAAGTCTGCAGTCCTTCCTCTGAAGTTTATGCTTCTACAATGTCAAAGATAAGGCTTATAAAAACTCAGGAACTTTTTTTTTTATTCCTAAGATGAATATTTTAGTATTTGTTAAAATTTACCACCATGTCCTGATTTACAGTTTATCAACATGATACTATATGTTAGATCATATGTAAATTAGCAAATAATAGGTGAGGTTTATATATGATGGTTTAATTTTTCCAAACAAGGCTATAATGGAAAGCTACAGCATTATAAACTATGTAAGAAAACATAAGCCGAGCTCTATTTGGCACTTTGTGACTTTTCAAAGGGTTTAATCTGTCATTAAATTATTAATAGTCTTTTCAAAATGATTTGTGTAGTCTTGAGTATCAGTTATTGTACTGGATGTAATGTAATCATCCTCTCTCACTGTCAGATTATTAGCTATTACTTATGCCAATGTGCCAACCTCCACTAGACCCAAGCAATACAGTATCCTCCCAGACCATGATGTACTGAAATCATGACCATCCTTGTGTTCTATGCTCTCTATGGTAAGGTCATGCCCTCTGTGTAGACTTAGTCTATCCAGATTAGGGTGAGTATTCCTGCTAGCAAGCATCAGGCAAAAAGCTTGTCCTGAGAAAAGAAACTAGAACACAAAAAGGAGACCTCAGAGAAGCCAGAAAGAATAAATGCTACTCTCTGGGCTTTTGCTTCTTAGTCTCTCAGGGTAGCCTGGAAGTGGTAGTAGTTGAAATTACCCTGCCACAAGGATTTAGGCTAAGAGCTATGCAAGGAGGTTAATAAAAGAGACAGTTTCATTCAAACTTCAACTCATCAGTAAATAATTAGATCATTTTAATGAGCTTCAAATTAGCTTCTGAGAAGAGAAACTGACTCACATGTAATAGGGTAAATATTGTTTTATAAAATTGGTTCATTTGCTTGGGTTTGTATTGGGTCATAAGATGAATTATAGTTCTTCCTATGAGAAGTGATTAAAAACATCTGAAAGATAGATCTGTACAGAATCTAAATCTATTACTGAGATTATACAATTTCATGTTACTCTTTACTGCTAAATTTTCCAGTGTTAGTTTTACCACAGAGGTTAAAGGTCAAGGTCTAGTTTTTAAGCTTGATATAAGGAAAAACAGCCCCCTCCTGTGGTCAGTGCGGGAGTGCCATTGGAAATTAAAATTGCCCAAAGGTCAATGGTCTGGAAAGATTAGTGCTGCCAGATATTCAATTCTTCCTAAGCAGAGCCTTTTCCCCCATAATGTTACCTACAGAACTGATTTAATTTCATAAAAGGAGTCAGGTGACTTCCCCTTTTTTAAATATTTATTTTTTAGTTGTAGTTGGACAAATACCTTTATCTTTTTTTTTTTTTTTAAATTTTTATGTGGGTACTGAGGATTGAACCTAGGGTGTTGTACATGCTAGGCTGCTAGGCAAGCGCTCTACTGCTGAGCCACAACCCCAGCCTGACTTCCCTATACTCTGTTTCTTCTACTCATCACTCCCAATAGCTTAGGTGTTGAGAAACTAACTAAATGTAATGGTTAGAACTATACCTAAATTGTCTCTGCATGACTATACCAGGATCTCTTATGCACAGGACTACAAAGATAGATTTATTTTCCAAACTGGGACACTTAGGAGATGAAAGCTAAGCAATTACAAAACAAGTCACTGGGATAGCAGGCATAAACTATGACCATTACAGTCAAACATCAATGATGGTAACCCTTCTCACAGGGAATAAAGAACATGAGCTCTTCTGAATGGCAGTTCTTTGCTTGTTTTTTAAGATTTTACTGTTTTAAAAATTATCAAAACTAACAAGGATATAAGCTCTGAATAAGTGGTTGATAACGATATTGAATAACTTCCCTTTAGGTATGTTAAAAAAAAAGAACAGAAGCAGAATATGAAACATTAGTTAATATCTGGGCTTAATAGAAATTACACGTTGAGAGATGAAGATTTATTTTCCTAATTAATCATTATTTTATTTAATTAGTTTAACTAACCTTAAAGTTCAGTTTGCTAACCAAACAATAATTATTAAGAGTTTAAAAGTAAGAAAGGAGGCAGGCCCCCCAAATATTGAGTGTGAGGGGTAGTAGACCAATTGGTTTTGAAGTATTTACTAAAGCTAAACCTTGTAAGAATAATTCAGATGGTCCTATTTTAAAATTATTTACCTATTTATTTTCATGGTGCTGGGGATTAAACTCGGAGCCTCCTGCATAGTAGGCAAGCAACTCTACCACTGAACTACATCCCCTGCCCCTGAATTTGTTTTTTAGAAACTTACTTGAAGTAGGCAAAAATGTTTTTCTAATAATGAATTAATGTGTGCAATTTAAATAAAAATGTTTATAATTTAACATATAATTTATCACCTTCTTATTCCAGTTCATAAATTGATTTTAGTTTGAAGTTATTATTCTGATCCCTATTTTCAAGTAAACTATTAAAAATATATTATTGATTTTTGTCCCTAGAAGCAGAAAAGCAAAACCTAAACTTACTTTGTCTTCATACATCCTTCTGGCTTCCCTTAATTCAGAACGAAGCTGAGAAACAGTAGATTCCAGTTCACTGAGCTGACGCATATACATTGAATTTTGGTTTCTTGCTTGTTCTCTACAAAGGGTTAAGAAGGAATATAAGTGCAAAGAAAAAACTAAGAATCAGTGTGATACCTAGGGTGTCACTTAGACACTACCACTAATTATTTCATGTGGCATTATTAGGCTAATTGTTTTTGTTATATAAAATTGCTTCTCAAATGCTTTAGCTCAGAACTGAGGGCATAAATTGATGCTAAAGTGCATAATTAGCATATATAAGGCCCTGGTTTGATCCCTAGCACAAAAAAAAAAAAAGAAAGAAAAGTTTCAGCTCAAAACTATAAACTGCCAAAGCTGAATAAGTATACGAGTTTATTACACTATTTTTTCCTGTTTTTGTATGTTTAAAAATATCCATACAAAACATACTATCTCAAATTATAGTTTCATATACATATATATTTACATATATTTACACATTCATATATATTTATAAAGTAAACATATATGCATATGAAACTATAATTATTTAGTTTTTATTTATAATTATTTATTTATATAATTATATATATGTGGTATAATTTGCTTTACCCTATTGTTGTAATATTAATACAGCCAAGAGCTAGGGATATAGCTCAATGATAGAGTGTTTACCCAGCATGCATGAGGCCCCAGGTTCAATCCCAGTAATCCAAAAATAAGTAAACAAATAAACTGAAATTTTTTTTAAAAAAGAACAGCAATTCCAACAGGTCCAAATACTAGCAATAATATTTCTTATATTGTCAGATTATATTATCTTTTATATTGTCATTTTTCTGTTCATTTGAGTGTTAGAAAAGTTTCACTTGTGGAGTCAATTAGTAAGCAATTTTTAAAAGATCTTAGAACATGGTATTAATTAGCATATTATTTTTAAAATGAAGATGAATGATTATTAATTTTTAACCATGAGGACACATACTGAATGATTTCCAGTTGACTCTGGATACTATTGGCTTGGCTTCGAGCACTGCTGGCTTTCTCAGTAAGTGCTGTGATTTCAACTTCATGTTCACTTATCAACTGCTCAATCCTTTAGAAAGAATATGGTGATTGTTATTTGATACAGAAGATTTCACCTCTATTTCTTCTACTCATCACTCCCAATAACTGAGAAACTAACTAAATGTAATGGTTAGAACTATACCTAAATTGTCTCTGCATGACTATATCAGGATCTCTTATTACTTCAAAAATTAATAATTTTCAACATTCTCCAATTTTTTCCACATTTTTTATTGGTGCATTATAGTTGTACATATTGATGGGATTTGTTGTTACATATTTATATAGCATATAATATAATGATATAATTTGGCCAATATTACTCCCCAGCATTTCCCCCCTTCCTCCCTGCTTATCAACAACCTCTTGGTCCCTTTCCTCTCCTGATCTCCCTTTGACTTTTAGGAGATCCATCACCACCTATATTCTTTTTTACTCTCTAGCTTCCACATATGAGAAAAAACATATGCTCCTTAACTTTCTAAGTTTGACTTATTTCACTTAACATGATGGTCTCTAGTTCCATCTATTTTCCTGCAAATGCCATAACTGTATTTTTCTTTATGGCTGAATAATCCACTGTTTTCTATGCCACAATTTCTTTATCCATCCATCCACTGATGGATACCTAGGTATCCATCACTGGATGAATGGCTCTTCTAAGGTATCCATCAGTAATTAGACTCTTCTAAGGTATCCATCAGTAATTAGGCTCTTCTAAGTCATCTTTTAAGTAGGCTTGACCTTAATTTAGTTAGCTAAATTCCTGTTTGGGGCCCAGCCCACTTTTAATATCCTCCTACTAGATAACTGATCAGGTTCCTCATCCCTCAGCCTAAATATCTAAGACCTTGGCCTGCCCTTAGCAAAAATGCCCCAACACTTGTGTCTCCCTTTAATAATTTTCCATCCACTGACCCCCTTACCTTGGTTCTTGTTTATAAGCCTCCTCTTGTGCTGGTTGTTTGTGAATTGCGCTTAGTCTTTCTTACCTAGAGCAAAAGCACTATTGCAACTGCCTTGAATGCCTTCTGTGAAGCTTTAACAAGTGCCAAAAAACCTTTTAACATGAGTTTGCCACAAACCTACAAAAACCTTCTGGGTCTCAGAGCTTTTAAGATTTTGGATTTGCAGGCAAGACTGTAAAACTATGATGTAGTTTCACTATAACTTTCTGACCAGACAGAAACCTACCTATCTTGATGTTGCTGAAGAAGTAACTCTATTTTGTTCTGTGATTCAGATTTCAATGTTTCAAGCTGATCCTCCACCTGGTTTTTTTTAAAAAAGAGACACTGATTTAGGTACTGGTAAATCTAGAGATTTTTCAGCTAAAGATATGCTTTAGTGAGATGCAAATACAAATAATACTAAAATTAGGTAAATCTAATCCTGTACTTTACTAGATCTTTTAATCTGGATCTACTTTCATGAAGCAATACAGAGAAAGCAAATTAATTTCCTAGTAAGAGAGATCACTATGGAAGTAGCTACTATTATTCCAGAGAACAAGAATGAGAACTTGGCTTACTTTTAAAAACCTTAAAGATACATGCCTAATACTATTCTCTTAATGCATTTTAACATAAAGTTGAAGGAGTGTTCTCACCACTTACTGGAAATATCCTCCCTTTCAGATAAGAAATTTCTGTGTCTAATTCTCTTAGGATTTTACTAACAGCTGAGCCCAAGCTGCGGAAGTGCACAGTAGACATGCTGTCGTGTTCATAGATTTTCTTGCCTGAGCCTTCTTCAAAGTCAACTAAGATTGATCGGATTTCTTGAAGCGCTCCTTCGTGACTCAGCATCATTTTCCTGAGCTGCTCTATTTGTGCATTGCTGTCTTTTAACATGTTCTCCTTAAGGCTTTTGGCAGCTTCAAGTTCATGAACTGTAGTTTGAAGCTGATTTCTTAAATCCTCCTGGGACTGACTCTCCCTTCGTCTGTGCAATAAATGAAAGAAAAGAAGTAATATTGAATATGAGATTGAATATCATATTCACACAAGTAGTTTTATTCCAAAGGATAAAACAGAATCAGGGCTGGGGTGTAGTTAAGTGGTAGAATGCTCATCTAGCATGCAGAAGGCCCTGGGTTCCATCCCCAGCACTACACAAAAATTCAGGTAACATATCCCAACCTGATGTCAGCCATGGCGTCTCTCTCCATTTGCATTTCTTGAAGTTTTGTTTGCAAATCAATGACTGACTGCCTTAAATAAAATTTTTGTTTCTCATGCAATTCATTGCTCTGGGGGTAAAAAAAAACAAAACCAAATTAAATTCCATTAGTAACACACAGTTCCTTATAGCTAACAATTTTCAAAAAGCTATGTATTATTAATTTATCATTATGGCATAGTATGCCCTTCCCTTGCCATTGTAATTCAGAGCCCAATTAACCATTTCTCTCTATATAAGAATATCTTAACTAATTTTCCTGTCTCAAGCTTGGCTTCTTTTCATCCATTCTCCACTTTACAACAAATCTAAAATAAATCTGGCTTCTGGCTCAAAATGAAAATGGGAATGTTTTGTTCCTTAAAATAGGAGAACTGGTTGAAATTATATATACAGAAAAGTCAAACCCTACCTCCAACTTGCTAAATAACAGTTAGACATGAGTGGTGAGAACATGGAGTCAATGGGATAATTTTATACGCTTTATCTATGTTCTGGCATGACACACACCTACCTACCTTCCTTCTCTCTCTCTCTCTCTCTTCTCTCTTCTCTCTCTCTCTCTCCTCAGGTTTTTAAAACAGATTTTATTTTTTAAAAGTCAATGTGTGCATTGTAAAAACAGAAAAAAACAAAAGCAAAGAACCAACTCATCCAGTCAGTCACAAGCAGCTTAGCTGGACCTGTCCCTCCGGGTTGTACATGTATGTATACAACATTCCATTTGTATGATTGAGATCATAGTATATAGTGCTTTCCCACACATCATGAAGAGTCACCAATTCAAAATCCCAAAGCTACATGAATATTTTTGATAACCATGAATACACTACATTAACACAATCTGTTAGAAAAAAATTGTAATCCTTTTTGGGGACAAAAATTTCCCTAAAGACAAAAATGGCAACAGGTCTCTAGACAGAAAATGCATTCCTTTAATGCTCTATTTAAAATGAGACAAAAAACAAACAAACAAAAAAAAAAAAACAAAAAAAAAAACCTCAGAATACATCAAGCATGTTTCTAAGAGGATTCATTATCAGATTTCTACTTCTAAAATATTAGCAAGAATGCATGTTCCCAGTGAATTCAAGTATTCCTATCATATAGCCAGAAGATGCACATAACCAATGGCTCACATCAAAACATAAATTCTTGAGCGCCTGCTCCCATCTTTCACTGTGTGCTTCTGATTGGCCCTCTGTTGCCAGACAAATGAACAAGTTCTGATACTGCCCAGAGGTAAAACAATTCCATGTTCAAGATGCATCTTTTCTATCAATGATTAAAAATATATATATACAAGTTGGCTAATTCATTAGCTCTACTTTTTATGATAGCATCACCTCAGGACATCTAGAAAGCTTAGATATTGCTCACATTTTCTCTTGAAAAGCAATTTACCTAAAGCCACTCTGGCCCTACTCTGGCTTAAGTCAACAGGATAGATTGTATTCCTCAACAAACACCTGGTTACCTGAAGAGCTATATTTCTCAAGACTCTTGATTCTAAGATTCCTCCCTGCTGATGAGAACACAAGTTACCCAGAAGGAAGTACATTTATGATCCTTATCAAGAGTTGTCTTTAGATCTTTACCATATGATTTTAATCTCATTATAATGATAAAACTTCCTCCATGGTTTTTGTTTGGATAACTGTGGGTAAGTCTAAGGACTTAAAATCTATTACAATTCTACAGTCATTCAAAAGTTGGAAGGTGGTAGCTGGGCAGAAATCTCTAGAAACTTCTCTAAGACCCCCCCCCCCCAATAAAACTAGAGAACAAAGGGGATATGTGATCATTCTTTTCTCTTAGAGACTACCAACCCACTCTCCCTCCCTCTTGAAAGTACCGTCTTTCCTAGTAAACGTCTCTGTACTTTTACTACATTTCCTGTCTTGCCTGAAATTTCCCCAGCAAGAACACAAAAGCCAGGGCTGAAGATGTAGATCAGTTGGTAGAGTGCTTCCCTTGCACGTACAAGGCCCTGGGTTCAATCCCCAGCACCAAAAAAAAAAAAAAAAAAAAACCTAAAACAAAGAACACAAAGGCCAACATCTACAACACAACTCACCATCACCTGAATATAAACTACAGAGAAATTCACCTGTGTTCAAACTACAGAGAAATTCACAAGCTTTCTAAAATCAGGCACTGAGTGGGCTCCTAGTATAATAGCTGGTGCTATTACACTAGGTGCTAATTATTCCAAAGCAAAGCCATCAAGTTCTGCCTTAGAGAATTGTCCATCAGCTTTTTAATTGCCTAATCATCTGAACAGGAAAAAAAGGCCACTGAACACTGATTCTAAAATAAAAAGCACAGACCAAGTTTTAAAAAGCAAACATCCATAAAAAGAGGAAACAAAGATATATAATGCAAGGAACAGAAAAACACTTCCAAAAACTTGTATATGCAGAAAAATTAAAGAGATATTACAACCACAATGTAAGAGCATGATGCTATGTCAAAAAAATGAATGGGAAAGAAGTCTTAGAAATTTAAAATATGGTTACAAAGCACAAGGCTCTGGGTTCAATCTCCAGCACAAAAAACAAAGATTAAAAACTTTAAAAAGTACTTCAAGAGTAAAAGAATACTGGACTAAAGTATAGATCAGTGGTAGAGTACTTATTTGCATGCACTAAGTCCTAGGTTCAATCCACAGTACCAAAAGAAAAAATAAATAAAGGAGGAAAAGAACACCTACTTGTGTTCAATGCTGAAAAGTCAAGTAAGATAAAGAATGTGAAGTATCCACTGATTTACCATCACTGCTTACCCATTATTGAAGGACAGATCTCACTGTTACCATTTTCTATTTTAACTATCTCAGCCATAAGACTATAAATGTGTACATGTAAGTGATCACGTCTTTTCCATCTTTATATATCCAGTACCTAGCATCATGTCTGTTCTAAAAGAGGTACATGATACAAACAGCCCTGTTAATTTATTTACTGATTTAACACATATTTATTGAAAGCCAATCAAGTGTTATATAGTTTCCCAGGGGATGAACACAAAATAGAGACACCATTTCATTTCCTCACTAGAACCTCTGTGCTTCCTTTGTCTCTATATATCTTCATTAGCTTATTTATCATAAGGTACTGTCATTATTTGTTTACCTGACCAGCTCCCTCCAAAACTATAAACTCAATATAAGTCCTATCTTATTCATTTTTGTATGTTCTGTATATAACACAGGGGTACATAATTGTCAGCATTTAATAAATACAGGGGTTTTTTTACCCTAGAAGGGCTTATATAGTCTGATGACGTGGAACAACGTGTTAATAAGATTAATAAAGTATATTGAATATTATAACATTGGCATAAAATGTAATAACTGTACAGAGGTCAACACATCCAAAGCTGTCTAGAGAAAAGGCTTTAGAAAAGGACATGCTGGAGCTGTCTTGATGGTTAATAAGAATTTGCCAGGCAGACAAGGTAGAAAAGAGGATATGGTCTGGGAAAAAGCATGGAGGAGGTCTAGAATAGCATGATACATCTAGGATGAGCAAGTGGCTTGATACTGCTGGGATAGTGGGTACAAGTAGAGGACAGGCACCAGAGGACAGGTTAGATCACAAAGAACTATGTACATGGTGGTTAAAAATTTTGACTTTTAGATTGTAGACTATAGAACCTGAAATGTAACTGTCTATGTAGTGTTCATTTGAAATTTTTTGCAAATAACTTCTAAACTTTATTTAGGTGTCATGTATACATATACATCTCAAAATGTACCTGCTATCATCATTTTGTAAAAGGAAATCAGGTATCATGACGAAAGGAGAACAGCCCTGAACAAATCATTAATTATAATTACAGATAAATGTCATTAATTATAACATATTGAGCCATTCAAGTGTTCAAAATTAAATCATGATACCAAGGCATTGTGACAAATTAACAACAACAAAAAAGATATGTACACTTTTCATTAGTACAAACTTTAATACCAAAATAGAAAGCACAGATCAAATAAAAATTTAACCAAGAGATCCATGGCTAATTTTTTCTTCCAGGAAGTTTAGGTTTTTCCCAAGGCACTATGCCTCCCTACTGTCCCTGAAATAGTTAGGCACTAGAAGAGAAAAATGCAACTCACTTCATTTAGTCTTCTTTGCAAATCTTTGACTTGATGTGAATATTCTTCTAAAACACGTTCAATGTGTTCCTTTCCAGGATAAGGAACTATTTTTCTATGAGAATCAAGTTCTACTTCATATTTAGGGAAAAGAGGAATTTGTGTCAAAGTCCCAGTTGCAGCTGTGTTTTCAATTATTGTACCACGAATTGATGACACAAAAAATGGGCTTGAAGAACCTAAATATTAAAGAATTTATTAATTAACTTCATCAAATAACTTTTTCAGCAAATATTATGCTAGGTGATTTCCCTTATTGAAGGAGTGAGACCTAATGGAAAAAATACTAAAGAGACAGTAAGAGCTCTAAAAAAAGATGAACACAGCACAAAGGAGGAACAGACTACAAGGAGGAGGGCGATCCAATGATACTTGATCTGAAGGACTCTGCGTATTTGTGGGCAAGAACTAACAAATCTGGAGGATAGGAGAGGAGAGAGGACATTTCAGGCAGTGGGGGGCACCACAATTATAGGCCAGGAGGCTTGGGACAGATGGGATATTCCAGGGGAAAGGAAAGTAGTGGTCAGACATGAGAATGAAAACGTGGGACAAACCATGAAGGACCTGTGGTCAAACCAAGGAATTTGGATTTCATCTGGAATGGCCAATTATGAAATAAATATTATAGAAAATTGAAAACAGATGTAACTAAGATCATAAGAAATGTTTCTCTGCAATTCCAATCAAAAGACATTCCTCATAAAAAAAGCAATCATGAAATTTATCTGGAAAGATAAGAGACCCAGAATAGCCAAAGCAATCCTTAGCAAAAAGAGTGAAGCAGGTGGCATCACTATACCAGACCTTAAACTTTACTACAGAGCAATAGTAACAAAAATGGCATGGTACTGACACCAAAATAGACTTGTAGACCAATGGTACAGAATAGAGGACACAGAGATTAACTCACAAAACTACAATTATCTTATATTAGACAAAGGTGCCAAAAGCATGCACTGGAGAAAAGATAGCCTCTTCAAAAAATGGTGATGGGAAAACTGGAAATCCATATGCAGCAAAATGAAATTAAGCCCCTATCTCTCACCACATACAAAACTCAACTCAAAGTGGATCAAGGACTTAGGAATTAGACCAGAGACACTGTACCTAATAGAAAAAAAAGTAGGCTCAGATCTTCATCATGTTGGATTAGGCCCCAACTTCCTTAACAAGACTCCTAAAGCACAGGAAATAAAATCAAGAGTTAATAAATGGGATGGATTCCAACTGGAAAGCTTCTTCTCAGAAAAAGAAACAATCAGTGAGGTGAATAGAGAGCCTACAGAATGGAAGCAAATTGTTACCACATGCACATCAGATAGAGCACTAATCTCCAGGATATATAAGGAACACAAAAAACTTAATGCCAAAAAACCAGATAACCCAATCAATAAATGAGCTAAGGAAGTGAACAAACACTTCTCAGAAGAAGATATATAATTGGTCAACAAATATATGAAAAATATTCAACATCTCTAGCAATTAGAGAAATGCAAATCAAAACTATTCTAAGATTTCATCTCACTCCAGTCAGAATGGCAGTTATTAAGAAAACAAGCAACAATAATTGTTGGCAAGGATGTGGGACAAAAGGCACACTCTTACATTGCTGGTGGGACTCCAAATTGGTGCAACCAATCTGGAAAGCAGTATGACGATTCCTTAGAAAACTTGGAATGGGAACCACCATTTGACCCAGCTATCCCACTCCTTAGCTGATACACAAAGGACTTAAAAACAGCATACTACAATGATGCAACAACATCAATGTTGATAACAGCACAATTCACAATAGCTAAAATGTAGAACCAACCTAGATGCCCTTCAGTAGATGAAAGGATAAAGAAACTGTGGATACATACACAACGGAATATTACTCAGCATTAGAAGAGAATAATATCATGGCATTTGCAGGTAAACAGATGGAGTTGGAGAATATTATGCTAAATGAAATAAGCCAATCGCCCAAACCAAAGGCTGGATGTTTTCTCTGATAAGTGAATGCTGATCTATAATTGGGGTGGGTGGGGGGAGCATGGGAGGAATGGAGAAACTTTGGATAGGGCAAAGAGGAGGGAGGGGAAAGGAGAGGGAAGGGGTATAGGAGAGATAGTAGAAGGAGATGGACATCATTACCCTAGGTACATGTATGAAGACACAAATAGAATGCCTCTACTTTGTGTACAACTACAGAAATGAAAAATTGTGCTCCATATGCATACTATGAATTGAAATGCATTCTTCTGTCATGTATAACAAATTAGAACAAATTAATTAATTTAATTAATTTTAGAAAAAGAAATGTTTCTCAGTGGCATAGGGACCCAGCTGAGATAGGAGACCATAAATGTTGGAAATTGGTGGAAAATCTCTCTGTGTACTTTCTCTAGGAAAATATTCCAGCAGCCTAGTACATAAATAGAGAAGTCAAGTCAGTTTGATAAGGATTTGGGTTTTTCTTGTAAGAGCAACAGAAGAATAAAGGGCCAAGTGTACTGGCAAATGATTCATAAAATGATGCTACAAAAGAAAGATTTTATAGGAAGAGTGGTAATTTAGGGAAAATGGCAGAATCTACAGCAGCTATTCTCAATCTTCACTGTAAATCAGAACCGCTAGAGAAAGTTTTATAAAACAACAAAAAACAGCAGTGGTGCCTAAGTCCCTCTAGATCTATTCAATCAGTTTCAAGTATGAATCTAATTCATTTAAATGTTTAAAATCTCAAAAAGTGATTTCGATACGGACTATGGTTGAGAACCACACCTTCATTAGGCAGAAAAATAGAAGTTTTCAAGGAATGAGGGAGTGAGAGGGCTGAAAGATAGGAAGCTGTCCAACAGTTCTTGGTAATAAGATCCAAACTTAGGAAATGGGTGGTTAGACTAAAGGACAAGATGATACAAAGTGAAGAGGTCAAGAAGCTCTGAGTCTCAGATCTTGGATGGGTCACCCATGAGGACCATGATATGACAAGATAATGATATACCTAAGGAAGGAGAGACAACCCATGGCCAAGTGCCAGTGTCCATGATCAGTGTGAGAGATGCAGTTATGCTGGGAGGTTAGACAGTGAAGGTGGACAGGAAGAATGGGTACAACAGCATGTGGTGACAAAGGCATTTTAGGATGGTATGTACATTTCGAGAAGGATAGTTTTACAAAATAAGGATGCTGAAATAAAAGTTGTTAAGCTGGTCAGCAAAACAGCATTCCTGCAATTGAGAATAAACTCTAGATATACTAAAAAATGAATTAGGTGAGAGACAAAGAAAGGAAAGCAGTCAGGACTATGCAGGTCATCTGCCCCATTGCTCCTGAATCCATTCTCTTTCTCCCTTTTCCTCCCCAGTAGCCTTGCAATGGGAAGTGCTGGCAGAACAGAGGCAGGAGGAGGGGAGAGGTCAAAGTCTTGCTCCCTTCTCACCCAGCCCCAGGTGAGTTTCTGGCAGTTGCTGGAGGACTTACCTCCCTCCAAGCTCCCTCCACAGCTCTCTTGTGGTTCCAGCTCTAGGTTCTATGCTCTTGTAATAGCTCCTTTTGTCATCGTCTTACCCAAGAGGTGACACAGCCTCTAGTAATGTTGCTAATCTCTGGAATGTTTCCCTTTCCATCTCTATGTAAACAATTCCCTGTATTAAATTCCATTTATTTATTCCGCCTGTGTCTGTTTTACTGCTACCTTTTGATTAAAATAATTTGAAGCAGAGGTGATGGGAACCTAAACCAGTGAGTAGCAAAGGGAATTAATTCAAAAGACATCTCTGAGAATATGAAGAGCAGAACTTGGTGCTTGATTCAATGTGGGAGCAGGTGAGAGAAGAGGAGCCAAAATAATGGAAAATTCTAACTTAGGAGTAGACAAAGAAACATAGGAGGAAGAGAAGGCATTAGGGAAAGCATGGTGGAATGTGATGAGGTTGAAGTGTCTCAGCACAGAAACAATTTTTAAAGCAAAAGATAATTTAATGTAATTAATCAATCATATGTTAACAGATATGCTCATTTGAAAGACTAAGCTATTTTCTCCATATAAAGTAGAATTATAAACAATATAGTATACATTCATGATTATGCTCTGTGCCCTGAAGTTAAAAACAAAACATACTAAAAGTAGGAACTTAAGTGAATATTATGAAGATAAATCCTAAATTTGTTTCCTACTTTGTTTTATAAAGGGCACATACCTCCATTGGATGCGATGCCACTACTTGGTAAAAGATCTTCATTATTTGGTTCACACGTTTTTGATTCCATGTTAACTATTCCTACCTCTTCCTAAAGATCTTGAAATATGAATGCTTCCCTGTTTGGTTCTTTTAGTTCTTGTCTACAAAAGACCAAGGATTCAATCTTTGTTAATAAGGAATTAAGTATAAAAAGTTCACAGAACAGAAACTTTGTTAATACTTGAAATTCAGTAATAAGATATAACTCAGTTGGTAGAGTGCTTGCTTCACATACATAAGGCCCTGGGTTCAATCCTCAGCACCACAAAAAAAAAAAAAAAAAGAAAGCCACATCCCACAATAAAGATATGCTATTTCTATTTCTGTATCAGATAACATAGCAATCTCTTAGATAAATACTTCTTTAACAGAAGATGCAGTAAGAACTAGAAAGTGTAATCAGCATAAGACAGGCCAAGTGGACCAAAATAAGTATATAACATTTAGATGAAATAATCACTACAGTATAGCTTTTAGTAGTATACTGAACACTATACTTTGATAATAAAGAATATGCTTTCATCTAAATTGCACACGGAACTTATTCATAAAAATCAACCATGTTCTAGGACACAAGTAAAAGATCATTAAATTCCATAAAGTAGAAATGTTACAAATGATATCCTCTGTTTACAATGCAATAAAACTGTAAATTGAAAATGAAACACCAAGACCAAAAAAGGCTTTCCATCTGAAAATTAAAAGGCCTTCTTTATTAAACAATTCTGTGTAACAAAGGAAATAAACAGAAGTTAAGGAATTTCTGAAAAATGATAGCAAAAAAACTATACATCAGATCTGAGAGATATATTAAAAACAGGGAATAGAGGAAAATTCCTAGCCATAAACATTTATGTCAATAAAAATGGAGCTGGGAGGCAGCTCAGTAGTAAGATAGCTAGCCTAGCATGTGCAAGGATAATTGTTCTTTCTTTTTTAAGAGATCCCCAGCACTGCAAAAATAAAAATTTAAAAAGAGATAAAATGAAAGCATAGAAATAAATAATCTCTAAGAAAAATAGAAAATACATAAAAACATAGAAAATAATAAACATAAAAGAAGAAATTGAGGTATGAAACAAACCAAACAAAATAGATGTAGGAAGGACCATTAAAATGATGGAAAGAGGAAGATCACAAAAAACGCATGGTTTATAATTTTATATTAATTCATGTTTGCAAGTACACAGTGCTTTAAATATCTTAAAACCCTGGTAACTATGCAGAGTTTTTACTGAACAGAATTCCTTTTTATTATACTTACAGTTTCCTTCTTTTAGCTACTGAGGTGCCATCCTTAATTAAAGACAAATTCTACCTTAATATGTTTTGTGCTATCAATTAGGAAATATGTAGTAGGCAGGGAAACATTCCATAAAGAATTATAAAATAGAATGTTAAGTCAAGATTGCTAGGCAATTGTAACATTCTAAATAGAAGAGGTTGCCATTTGGGAAGAAAAAAATGCCTTTCTCATTTAAATGAGTTTCATAATGAATGGTGATTGTATAATCTGATGTTTCAGGGGAGTCTTCAGGGGAGTCTTCAAGATGATAAATGACACTAAAAAAATTCAACTTACTGAGTAATGTTATCACAAATTACAGACAGATCAAAAGCATGGAAGAATGAACAAGACAGAATCCCTGCCCTGTATTGGAAATCATAAACTAATCCAGTATCAAGCAGGAAACAGAATCTAAGAACAACATAAAGGAAATTAAAAGTTGCATAAGAAAGAAAGAAGAAAAATGAAGGTTTGACTTTAGAACTCAATTGTAGAAACCATACTCGTTTACTTTGATTTAAGAAGATGAATGCAATAAACTCATTAATTCAGATTGACTAGTAAAGGGCCATTGAGAACACAATTTTTTGGAAGGGAATTTTTTCTTATAAAATTAATAGTTTAAAGAAGACAACACAAGTTATTTACTTAAACAGGAGTTTTTAAACAGCCATTTTTTGTTTTTGATTATTACATTATAGTTTTACATAATTTTAGGGTTCATTTTTACATATTCATAAATGAATATAACATAATTTGCTCCATTCAACCCATGGTACTAACCTCTCCCTTCCCTCCCTGATTCTCTTCCTCTACTCTATTAGTTTTCCATCTATTAATTTGTTTTATAATTGGTGCATTATAGCTACACGTACAAGTGGAATTTATTATAATATATTCATACATGCATATAACTTGGTCAATATCATTTCTTTCCTCTTTCCCGTTCCTCCTTCCACCCCTTGATCTCCTTACTCTGTCCCACTATTTTCCCTTCTATTTTCATGAGATCTTCCTTTTTAAAAGTTCCTTATTTCACTCTAGCTTCTACATGAGCTTCTACTTCACACTTGACTTTCTAAGTCTAGCTTATTTCACATAACATGATGTTCTCCATTTATGAGCAAATAACACAATTTCATTATTTAAATTGATTGAGTGATTGATTGTGCTGAGGATCTAACCCAGTGTCTCACACGTGCTAGGCAAGCACTCTGCCACTAAGCCACAATCTCAGCTCCCACAATTTTATTCTTTATTACTGAGTAAAATTTCAGTATATACAACATTTTCTGTATCTATTCATCTATTGATGGGCATCTAAGCTAGTTCCATAACTTGGCTAATGAGAACTGTGCTGCTATAAACATTGGTATGCATGTATTTCTATTTTTGATTGCTGATTACAATTTTTTGGATAAATAATGAGTGGGATAGCTGGGTCATGGGGTGGGTTCATTCCTAGCCTTTTGAGAAATCACCATACTGCTTTCCAAACTTGTATTCATTTTCGGTTCCACCAGCAACACCTGAGTGTACCTTTTCCCCCACATCCTCACCAGCACTTATTATTATTTGTATTCTGGACAACTGTCATTCTAACTGGAGATCTCTCAGTATGGTTATTTTTGATTTTGGGAGGGCACCAAGGATTGAACTCAGGGGTACTTGAGCACTGAGCCACATCCCCAGCTCTATTTTGTATTTTATTTAGAGACAGGGTCTCACTGAGTTGTTTAGTGTCTCGCCTTGCTGAGACTGGCTTTGAATTTAGCATACTCCTGCCTCAGCCTCCAAAGCCACTGGGATTACAGGCATACGCCACTGTGGTGGCCTCAATATGATTTTGATTTGCATTTCTCTGATTGCTAAGAAAAATGAACATGTTTCCATATATTTGTTGGCCATTTGCATTTATTCTTTTTAAAAAATATTTTTTAGTTGACAATGGACCTTTATTTTATTTATTTATATGCGGTGCTGAGAATCAAGCCCAGTGCCTCACATATGCTAGGCAAGTGCTTGACCACTGAGCCACAACCCCAGCTGCATTTATTCTTTTGAAAAACATCTATTTAGTTCATTTTCCTGTTTTTTTAATTCTTTATATATTCTGAATATTAATCTGCTGTTGGAAAAGTAGCTGTCAAAGATTTTCTCCTATTCTGTAGGCTCTCTCTTCATGTTCTTATTTCCTTTATTTTTGCAGAAGCTCTTTAATTTGAAGCTATCCCCTTATTGATTCTTGGTTTTATTTCTTGAGCTTTAGGAATCTTAGTGGGAAGTTAGTACTGGCACCTAAAGAGTGTTGACCCTATGTTTTCTTCTACCAGTTGAAATGTTTCTGGTCTAACTCCTAAGTATTTGATCCACTTTTGAGTTGATTTTTTGTGCAGGTAAGGATAGGGATCCTGTTTCATTCTTCTATATATGGATAACCAGTTTTTCTACCACAATTTTTTTTTAACGAGGCTATCTTTTCTCCAATATATGTTTTTAGCTCATTTGTCAAGATCCAATAACTCTATGTAGTTTTGTGTCTTCTATTCCACTCCATTGATCTTCATATCTGTTTTAATGCCAATACCAATCTGATTTTGTTACTATAACTCTGTAGCATAATTTGAGAACAGGTATTGTGATACTACCAGCTTCACTTTTATATTTCATATGGAATAGCTTTGGCTATTCCATATGAATTTTAGAATTGTTTTTTCTAGTTCTGTGAAGACTGCCATTGATCTTTTTGCATGAAATCTATGTATTGTTTTTGGTAATATGACCAATATTAGTTCTATGTATCCAAGAACATTGGAGGTGTTTCAATCTTCTGAGTTCTTCAATTTATTTCTTTAGTGTTCTGTAATTTTCATTATAGAGATGTTTCACCTTGTTGGTTAGGTTTATTTTAAAGCTTGGTTTGTTTTTGAGGTTATTGTGAATGGAATTTTTTTTAAAAAAACTTTCTCAATAGATTTGTTATTGAGATATAGAAAAATTATTGATTTCTGTATGTTGATTTTGTATCCTGCTACCTTGCTGAATTTATTGATCAGCTTCAGAAGTCTTCTGGTGGAATTTCTTTGATCTTCTAAGTATAGGATCATGTCATCAGCAAACAGTGATAATATGACTTCTTGTCCTATTTGTATCCCTTTAATTTCCTTCTCTTGTCCAATTGCTCCGAGAGCTAAAAGTTCAAGAACTATATTGAAAAGGAGTGGTGAGAATGGATATCTTTGTCTTGCTCCTGATTTTAGATGAAATGCTTTCAGTTTTTCCTCAATTCAGAATGACGCTGGCTTTGAGTTAGTCATGTATAAACTTTATGATGTTGAGGTAAGTTCCTTCTATCCCTAGTTTCTTCAGTGTTTTTATTCAGTGCTCAATTTTGTTGAAGACAGCCATTTATTTATAAAGAAGATATTTAGTACTCTATTTGCCAATGCTGTTAGTTATTTTATGAGCCTCAGGATAAAAAATATTTACAATTCAGATTTTCACTATTTTAGATTAACCATAGCCTCATTTTGTGAAGTGTTTCTCCATTTTTGTGACACTGTAAGAATTAAAATATTATCTGTTTTCAGGTATAAAGTTTATGAAATTATTAAGGGAAATGAAAAATTTTTGCTTCAAACATAAAAAGTTAAAAACTCTGTACATGGTTGATTTGGGGATCATGATATGAACATACAAGTGTATATAAGTGAAATATAGAGGTAAGATCTTGGTCTTTTCTGTTATACCCAATATCTACTATGAACAATTGTGCCTCATTTAAAATTATGAACAGGTTCACATTGAAAGGAGTCTTCAATTTTTCTAACAAGTAATAACTATGTAAATATTCTACTCTAGTTATTTGACTGGAATGTTGCAGGAAAGGCCTTGGAAACTACAGTCCACAAAGAGGAATTTCAGAAGAAAACAGTTTACAGGCTTTAGTTTTTGTTCTATACTTGAATTAGAGTATTTAAAAATATCTACTGGGTTCTTATCCCTTCTCCTTGAACTCCAAAAGGCTATGTAGATATGTACTTGCACTTTTCTGGTGTGAACAGTCTTGTCTTTGATTTCTTTCCTTCTGGCTGCTATTTAGGGTGGTCCTTTCTTGTGATTATGATAGAATGAACAACTGTTTCCATAGCAAGGAAATTTAAAATCCAAGCTTATTTTGACTGGGTACAGATTATTTATAATGTACACTCTATTCAGATTCCTAGATTCATCAACTAATGACTCAAGTCTCTAGGATGGACCATTTTACCTTCTACAGAAACCTGAGATTGGGGATATAAAGGACCAGTCTTTATTCTCCTAGATCCAGACTGAAGTATCCCAGGATTGTCCAAATACATATTCCAAAACAGCATCTCTGGGCTGGTACAGTCTCAGATTCACAATGAAGAGAGTAATATTGGGCAGTACTTTACAGCCTGAGTTACTGTTAACTGCTTATTAATTGCATATTGCTCTCAGTGTCTGCTTTCTCAATCATATTCTCTCTCTTGATGTCATTTAGGTTCAAATTCTAGCTCTGTTTTCTACTAGCTCTGTGACCTGAGACTATTAAACCTTGGCAAGACTATAAGATAAAAGAATATACACCTCAAAAGAATAAGGGTTAACTGAAATAACTCATGTTGTAGGCCTTTCTTTTCAGTACTTGCCTCAATATATATGTATATATACACATAGATATTTATATGGTACCACATAATACGGTTGTAATAACATGAACAACAGTACTCTTTATTGTTTAAATGGAGTGTGCTAACTCACTTTCCCAAAATAAATGGCTATATCCTTTTATTTTTAGAAAGATGTAAGTTTCATATAAGTCCATGAAGAGAAAACAAGTGGATTTAATCTGTACTGCCTAAGCACAGAGACTGTTATAACGTGATATAGAATTAAGCTAGCTAAGGTCATCCTTTATAAGTACACATAATAACATTTAGTAGGGAGGTAAGAGGGAAGCAGCACAGAACTCAGAATGAGGAAACTCTGTTCTGACATTAGGTAGCTATGAGAGCACAGGCAAACCTTCCCATATCTCTTTTTTTTTGAGAGAGAGAGAGAGAGAGAGACAGAATTTTAATATTTATTCTTTAGTTTTTTGACGGACACAACATCTTTGTTTGTATGTGGTGCTGAGGATCGAACCCGGGCTGCACACATGCCAGGCGAGCGCACTACTGCTTGAGCCACATCCCCAGCCCCCCATATCTCTTAAGTCTCAACTTTCACCTTTACTAAATGGAGATTATAGTTGTGTTTTTCAAATCATATCTAAGCAGTGGAAGTCTTTCTTTAACTCATCTGAGCTCCAACTATACACCTTCCTTTCTGCCCCAGACAGACAACCACAGAGAAAGCTGAAAACCACAAAGGTAAAGTTCTTATAGCTTTTATATTTTAGGTATTCAAGCCTAGATATTAATCAGGTTGATGGCCTCAGGTTTTCTAAAATAAATTAGGTACAGATATAATAAAATAATACATAGTTGTATATGTTCATAAGTCTTAAATGTAACTGGAAATAAAATAGAATATACATTAACTTTTGGATATTCTTATTTTCAATTATTCTATTAACATCTGAAAACAAATAAATCTACTTATTAATATATATATTTCATTAACTTAAATTTATTATTTTCAAAAAGTTCAGTTAAGAAGTTCATTTTCATCACTTTAGGTTTTGATAAGACCTAAAATACTTGTATATGACAAAAGCAACAAAAACTTACTTTTCATTTTATATGAAAGTACATTTTGATTAATAATGCATAGCACTTATCTAGACTGTATTTGCACAACAAAACATATTCAATGACATGAATATACATGGAGTGGGCTTGCTTGGGAGGTGTTCAAGCTGAGGATGACAAACACTTGTGGAGATCACAATTGTCACTGGGTGTCCTTTCTTTGGCAGAATGTTAGACTAGAAGATCTCTAAAATCATCTCCAACTTGGATATTCCATGACTTCCTGTTGGTCCAATGCTAATTTTGTTGGCATAGTCTTATTGGAATTATCAAGACAAGACAGCAAGTTAACCAATAGGCATATACGATCCCCATATTAATATTCCCAGACCTGACCTTTCTCTAAGTACAGTCCAAACTGACTTAAATAAACTAGCTGAATATCTTTAATTTAAACTACTTTTCACTCTCTTTTTGACTAAGCAACAGATCTTGTACTTCACTAGAAAAGTTACTGGGTAAAAATCCTCTGTCTGGCTAAGTCAGAAATAGGTTGCCAGATTTCAAGCAGGTATACTACAATAATAAACAACAATTTAAAAATTTTTCAGTGGAATGTAAGCAAGCACTTGCCACATTTTAAAAATGAGTGAGTATATTCTACATGCTCAATGTGGAATACTAAACTGAAGTGAAGAAAGACAGATTTAGTTTAATGTGGAGATGGACTTTCTCAAAATCAGAGTGCCCTGAATATATATGTGATAGGCTTGCTTGGGAGGTGTTCAAGCTGTGGATGATGAGCACTTCCTGGGATGGCAACTGTAACTGGGTGTCCTTTCTTGGGCAGAGTGTTAGACTAAAAGAGCTCTAAAAATCATCTCCAACTTGAACATTTAAAATAACATTTAAAAAATATTAAAGTGGGAATTAATACTAGTACTCAAAATCCTTTCTGGTCTGGCCTAAGCAATCCCCCAGCTTCCTCTCACCAGGACCCCAAGACATTGTTCCAATGTAACTCTCACTTGCTGTGTCCTGCTCTCTTTAGGATTCTACTTTTACTTATACTGTTCCTTTGTTCTTCCTTTCCTTAGCAGCAAAAACTTCTCTACTTTAGCTTACAGAGATGTGGGGAAAGAGATCCTATCACATACATTGATCCAATCTTGAAAAATCAACATACTAATGCCAATGTCTATGGAAAAAAAATAATTTAATGTAGGGAACTAAATTTGGAGGACATGTTCCTCTTACTCTACGGGTTGTAAATTGAAGTGGTAAGCTTTAGTTAAATAATTCATGAATATGTAGTAATTAGCACAGTGCCTGGCATTAAGCAAGCATTCAGTAACTATTAATTACCGTTGCTCACATTTTGATAGGTTTACCATGTGTTGCTACGATAAATAGTTTTTCTATAAGTACTTCAGACAGACCTGACCAAGATCATGGCCAATCAAGTTTCTACACTTGTGAATTTATATTCTAATGGGGAGAGACACTAAAGAAAAAAATCAAAATATACTTTTGGAGAGTGATTAGGTGAAATGAAGAAAACACAGATGAGGCACTTAAGACAATTTCAGTTCAGGTAGGTCAGGGAAGGACTTTCTATGAAGGTAAAATTTGAGTTGTGTGGCAAAAGAGAGTCTGGGATAGTTTCTTAAAAAGAAATACCATATACAACTGTCCTATGCTGAGAAGAGCTCAGTGTTACTGAGGAGGAGGAAGACTAGTGAGGTTGCAGGGTAGTCAAGAAAAGAGAAGCCTGATTATTAGACACCACCTGCATGCCTCCTGCAAAGGAATGCTGTGCTTCTCCATTCCTTTCCTAAAGATGGTGAGATTGGCAGGGCACAGAGCTCACTTGAGCCTTAAAAAAGGCCATACTAAAGACAAATGGTGTGAATATACTTTGTATACAACCAGAGATATGAAAAAATTACAAGAGAAAGTTATTGATGCATTTAAACTATTGGTATGTGATCCTCAGCAGCTCGGTTGAGAATACACTGAGTAGGAGTTGAGGCCAGGTATGTGGCAATTGGAGAAGTGCAGTGTTGCGACTAAAACCTAACTCTAAAGCAGGCCAGAGATGCAAAGAGGACTGGTGCTGGGACTGGGAATGGGGATTGACTGCAAATGGTACAAGGGATCTTTCTTGAGTGACAATGTTTTAAAACTCAATTGTTACTGCATGTGGTAGTATACACCTACAAACCCAGAGACCTGGGAGCTTGAGGCAGGCTCTCAAGTTCAACACCAGTTTTGGCCACTTTCAAGACTCTTTCTCAAAATTAATTTTTTTTATAAAGAAAGGGGGGCTGCAATGGTAGAGCACTTGCCTAGCATGTGTGAGATCCTAGGTTCAATCTCCAGCACCACAAAAATACCAAAAATCGAATTATGCTGCTGACTATACGATTCAGTATTTATTAAAAAGCAATGGATTATACACTTAAAAGAGATGACTCATATGGTATGCAAATTATGTCTATAGTGTAAAAATAAACCAGATTGAGGGAGAGTAGGAAGGAAAAATTACCTGCCTGGATCCCAGAAATCAATCAATTAAACCTTAGCATTGCTTTCTTCTGAGAACCCCAAAGTGTCTTCATCTCAGATGACGAGAAGTTGCTTTCAACCAGATTTTAACACTCCTCACCTGGAAGCACTTCTGCATTCCTGTTTGTCCCCAACGGTGGCCCTCAATCCCCAAGTGTCTCCAACTCTTATTTGATACACATCTGATGGATATGCAATTACTTGGCTAAGGACCAAGCCCAAGTCAAACATTTTTCCCTTTACTCTCTTTAGCCAGAGCAAAAACTGTGATTATTAATAAGAAAACAGAAGAAAATCTAAAAAACTAGTTTAAATACTAGACTACCTCTTTCCTGTGCATCACTTAATTTCTTTTCTCTTCTTTTCCAAATTCCCTATTTAAATCCTTTCCTTAGAACTTAACAGGATTCCAGGAAAATATACAGTGGTCTCCACTACTGCTCCAGTTGTAGTTTTTAAATCTGTCCATACACGATTCTATGTGATTTATGAGCACTGTCATACATATTACTTTCCTTTAGTTGCTGTAACAAATTTCTACAAACTTGGAGGCTTCAAACAATAGCAATTTTATTCTCTCACGGTTCTGGAGACCACAAGTCCAAAATCAGTCTCACATACCTGAAAACAAGGTATAAGCAGGAGCTGTGCTCTCCAGAGGCTCTGGGAGAGAATCTGTTCTTCTCTCTCTGGCCCCCAGCATTCCTTGACCTGTGGACACCGCACTCTAATCTGTGCTTCTGTGGTCATATTGCCTTCTCTTCCTCTGTAACAAATCTCTTGCTGCCTCTCTTTTATGACTTTTTTTTTTTTTTTTTTTTGCATTTTGAGCCCACCTAGATAATTCATGATAGTCTTCCCATTTCATCATTCTTAACTTAATCACCTGTGCAGACCTTTTCCCCATACTACCTTTATGATTTCCAGGGATTAAGACCTGATGTTTTGGGGTGGCCATTATTCAGCCTACTATACTATATAATTTGGAGCCATCTACTTTGGAGATAGGTGGTTCACAAAAGACCCTATTTAATAAATGGCAGAGATTGATTTCATGATTGATTTTTGCTGGTCTGGGGGTCAAACCCAGGGCCTTATACATGTTTGGCAAGAGCTCTACCTCTGAGCTACAGCTCTACCTCTGAGCTACACCTCCAGCTCAAAGGGTGGAGTTTTAAAGTGGGTCACCCTAACATACTAGACAATATTAAGTCCTCATTGCAAAAGCACAATAGCAAGGGCTTTGCATATATAGCAAATAAATTGTTGTCACTATCCTTAATTTAATCTGAAAGTATAACTCTATTGGATGAAAACCATTTTACACACATCACAAGTGAATAGATAATTGTATTAAGATTAAAACAAGTGTGGCAGAGAAACAAGAGGCTCTGGGAGAGAATCTGTTCTTCTCTCTCTGGCCCCCAGCATTCCTTGACCTGTGGACACCGCACTCTAATCTGTGCTTCTGTGGTCATATTGCCTTCTCTTCCTCTGTAACAAATCTCTTGCTGCCTCTCTTTTATGACTTTTTTTTTTTTTTTTT
>NW_026000119.1:8804506-8807921 GCF_001458135.2 Marmota marmota marmota | reverse complement strand
GTCGCCCAGGCAACCGAGCGCCGTGCCCCCCGCCCGCCGCCCCGGAGCGCGAAGCCGGGCGGTTCTGCCGGTCTCACCCCAGACACTACCCGAGTCGCGGACCCCGACTTGTACTCTCTGCTACTCAGTATCTCACTTTTCCTACTGCCCGATAACGGGCCTCCCCGCCTCTTGTCGCCACCCATATGCCTCCTGGCGGTTCTCAGGATTGTCTCCACAAGGATCTTCCCAGATCAACCCCCACCAATCGCTCTTACCTGTGCCCTAGGAGGCAAGCCCAGGCGTGGATCTGGTCTTCCCCCTGCCTCATCCTCTGTCACCCTCGCCCATCCCCCTCTCTTCAGGTCTCCTTGACCATTTGAAGTTAAAAGAATTCACATTTGCAGCTCTGTCTTTGTTAATGCTCTTCCTCAGTCTGGAATTATTTTTCAAAGTTCAGACGTGTTCCCTGGATAGCTGACCCTTCTGCCTCCGGAGAGCTGTTTCTCTGCTGTGCCTCGGTTACTCTCTTTATCCCTAATATAGAATTTATCAGATGTATGATTACACTCCCAGATTTCTCCGTGCTGTCCAAATTGGCATTCGAAAAGAAGGAATCCAGAAAGGTGGGTGGGTGACAGACACAACTTGAAGTGTTTAATTCTATTGACAATCACATCATGAAGACACCTACAGCAAATAACTTTTTATGCATGACTTGATTTGAAATATTAATAAATTCTATGTTACATAATGTAGTTACAATTTTTAGTAAAAATAGTACTAAGTAATATTAAAGCTTGCTTTTTAATCATATCTATAACAAATATTTTGATTTATTGACTTGGAGACATTTAAAATTACTTATAGAACCAAATATGTTAACAAGAAACGAAACCATAAATAACAAGTAGAAAGGTAAGTAGCTTAGGTTTTGTGTCTACACAAAAAGCAATTTATGATTTTCCCCCCTAATTGTTTTGTCAAAGCATGAGTGTATTCTTTGGCATAACATTTTAGCCACCTAATATATGATTCACATTGGTGCTTCATTTTGTGTTTGCAAACTAGCCAAAGAAAATTCACATTTTTTTCTTTTTGAAGTTTTTAAATAAAAGAAATGTGAAGTTAGGTGTAGGGGTACACCTGTAATCCCAGCTGCTGGAAAGCCTGAGGCAGGAAGTTTGAGGCCAATCTGGGTAACTCAAAAAGACACTGTCTCAAAGTAAAAAAAAAAAAAATTGAATAAGGGCTAGGGATGTAGCACAGTGCTAGAGTCTTTGCCTAGCATGTGTTGTGTGAGACCCAGTGTGGCATAAAAAGGGGGAGGGGAGGATTAATTAGACAAGTATAAAACTAAACCCACATATATGTGAAAAATTATGTGCATCCGATTTTATTATAAAATCCCTTGCATTTTGAAGTGTCTTGCAGTTTAACTTTATGACATTTTACAATATTAAAAGCATTCTTAGCTTTTAAAATGAAGAATTGAAATATCAGGAAGGTGAGTTCCTTTAACATTCATTCATTCATTCCACAAATATTGATAGAGCACCTACTTCATGTCATGTGTAAGATTTGACAATAAAACTGGAGATAAAAAGAAAGTTCCTATAAGTTAATCTCCTAGTGGAGCTTACATTCTTATGGAGAAACATGATCCATGCACAAATAGACAAGTCCAAATATGTCAGACGGAGAAAAGTGTTACAGAGACAGAGTGAGGAGTTTAGAGAATGTGGGGGTGCCGTTTCATAGTATGGTCTGAAGAAGCCTCATGGGCAAAATGACACTGACTTATAGCACTGTGGGAAGGAAGTCAGGGATATGGTGAGGTGGAGCTTTCCAGGCCCGTGCTTGGTATGTTTGAGAATCAGGAGGCCAGTGAGGCTTGAGCAGAGTGAACAAACAAGCAGAGGTTGTCGGAGGTTCTAGTCATATAGGATCTAGGTCACTGAGTCTGGGGTTGTTACATGTCTCCCTTCTTTGGTTCCAACCATGAACCAGATCCTGTGCTGGACATTGAGGGAAACATAAAGAAACTGTTAAAGTTAAGTGTAGCTCCACTGTGAAGTGTCCTTCCTAATGTTGTCATTGTAAATGGCAGCAGGATGTAATTAGGAAGCCTTGGTTAATTTAAGAATGGTTTAAAAAATAATAAAACTAAACCTGGCCTGAGCTTTGGTAGTACCTTAAGCAAGCCAGTAAACCTTTGGAGCATTAATATTTCCATCTGCAAAATGTTAGCTGTAGAAATTATCTTAAGAGGCTTGGAAAAAAAGGAAAAACATTTTAATTCTATAAAATGAAAGAATAGGCTGTCACTGCATGGCTGGAGATTGGGAGGCAGAGCAGGTGTACCCAGTGACTAGCCAGCTGCCCACCCCACATCCCTGTGCCAGGTACCTGGTATTCCTTGGCGACTATAAGAAAGGGCCAGCCTTCTCTTTTTGTGGTCATTCCTGGCACTCTAGAGGAAGTTGAGGGATTAGCTTTTCCTAAGACATAATCAGAACTCAGTGTCTGGGCTTGGAAAACATTTAACTATCACCTTCTTGGTGACTTAGGACTATCTGTCTGAGAAGCATCCACTTGCTCTTTCCCTCCTTATGTTTAAGAGTTAATATGACAATGTGAATCAAATGTAGGGGCAGGGGTACCCTACCTTGGGCTTCAACTCAAGGTGGACTGAGGTGTTCTTTCCCTTCAAACTAACTTTCTGTTCCATCTGACCTATGGCTGATGGAAAAATGGGGTGCTCTCCTGCTGAAGATCTGCCCAATCATGGCCTGGCCTCCTCCATATAGCTTCAGACCTCTCCAATCCAGTCACTCCACTTTGCCACCCCAGGGGAGGCAGGGATTTCCAGTGACCAAAATTGGAACTGGCACTGATCAGAAACAAACCTGATTTTCAGTTTTTTGGGTCAGAACATCCTTGTGTGGGATGGTACCCCTGGGCCACACCTTTTGATTTCTTTCACTTAGTATGACACCCCTGCTTCCTGCAGCCCCTGATCCCCAACATGAAACTGTTTTGGAGATTGACATCTTCAAGGTGATCATCTTTATCATCAGTCTCAGGGACCAGAAGGGGGATTGTTCTTCCCCGTTGGTTTTGAATGCATGCCACCCTCCCCAGTCTCAAACCCAAGATAAAATGAATCTTCCCCTTCTGACAAAATCTGGTCCTCACAGTTAATCTTTACCTAAGTAGGAAGGTGCAACATGCTTTATTTCCCTTTGGGAGTAAATGAAGACAAACACTTGCACCTTGGCACTGACCAGACAAAATATTAATCCACTTGAAAGTTGTTATCTGACATGGGATATGCAAGGGGCCTGAGAGCTCAGTCATATACTGTACGGGGGCGGGGGGGGGGGTATTCCTCACCCTTTTGCGATTCTAAAAAAGGGAAAAAATAAAAGAGGAA
>NW_026000119.1:8785785-8803497 GCF_001458135.2 Marmota marmota marmota | reverse complement strand
AAAAAATAAAAAGAGGAAAATAAGAGAAATAAAGTCAAACAAATTAGTCCTTACAAATAAAAAAATGCGGCCCGTTTTAAAAAGTAAATAAATAAAATGAAAGAAAAGAACTTTATCTTGGTACAAAAGCATTTATTAAAATTGTGCCAGAAAAGCACTTCAGACATCATAAAGTAGTGTCACTAAAAATTTAATTAATGATTTGCTTAGTTCAAAAAAATTCTTGGGGGTTGGACATATAGCTTAGTTAATAGAGTGCCTGCCTTGCATGCACAAGACCCTGGGTTCAATCCCCAGCTCCCCACCACACACATGAAGAGTAAGCCTTTATTCCTTGGGAGCTGGGGTTGTGGCTCAGTGGTAGAGTGCTTGCCTACCATGTGTGAGGCACTGGGTTCAATTCTCAGCACCACACATATATAAATGAACAAAATAAAGGCCCATCAATGTCTAAAAAAATTAGTAAAAGGAAATTCTAGGTTTACCCAACATAATCAGTTTCATAAATGATAGTAGTTGGGAAAAATAGATATTTTTACTTAGCCTATGGTTCGATCCTCAGCACCACATAAAAATAAATAAAGTAAAGGTATTGTGTATAACTACAACTAAAAACATAAAAAACCTAGACCCAGCCAGATGTGGTGATGCGTGGCTATAATCACAGCAGCTCTGGAGGCTGAAGCAGGAGACTCTCAAGTCAAGGCCAGCCTCAGCAACTTAGTGAGGCTCTAAATAACTTAGCAAGACCCTGTCTCAAAATAAAAAATAAAAAGGGCTGGGGATGTGGCTCATGGTTAAGTACCCCTGGGTTCAATCCCTGGCAACAAAAAAAAAAAAAAAAAAAACAACTAAATGAATGCAAAACTAGAGTTACTAGAGTTACAGATTTTTGGTATAGATATTTTCTCTTTCTAATTATGCCTTACATTTTCTATTTTACATCATATTTGGCAGCTGGTTTTCCCAGGATTTGGTACAGAGCTGGACACACAGAAGTGACTCAATATATATCATGGAAGGCATAAGAAGCAAAAGGCCTCTAATAATTTTTGCTGATGGAGAATGGGGTGCTCTCCTGCTGAAGATAAGGCATACAACCGAAAAGATTGTGTAGTTAATGTTCTGACATTGTTCTCTCCACCAGAGACACAAAACAGAAATATATTTAATTAGAAAGCTTGAATTCATTCAACAAATATTTATTGAGCACCAACTATATACCAGGAATGCCCCAAACAAAACACACCAAAACCCTGCCCTCTGCTGGGCAGGGTGGTGTATGTCCATAGTATCAACTACTTGGGAAGCTGAGGCAGGAGGATCATGAATTCAAGACCAGCCTGGGCAATGTTATTAACAAGACCCTGTCTAAAAAAGAAAAGAAAAAAAAAGAGACAGCTCAGCCAATTAAACAAAATCTGCCCTCCTGGAATTTACATTCTCTTGTGGGGAAACAAGTCATAAATAATCATGACAAAATTAATATACTGGGAAGTTTAAATGCCCTCGAGACAAATGAAGACGAAAGGAGAAGAGTGTGGGAGCTAGGGCTGTATGTAGCTCAGTGGCAGAGCGCTTGCCTAGCATGCATGAGGCACTGGGTTCAATCCTTAGCATTGCATAAAAATAAATAAATAATAAAGGCATGCTGTCCATCTAATACTACCAAAAATAAATAAATAAATGAATAGAAATTTGTACAAAAAGGAGAGGAGTGTGGGGATGAATGAAATGTAAACAGAGCAGGGAAGGACCTCTCCAGGTGATGACATGTGACAAAGTGTTGAGGGAGTTAGGGGAGCAGCAGCCATGTGGCTTCCTAAGGAAGAGCATTTCTAAGAGGAATTGTGATAAGATTAATAGGAATATTTTTTGGTAGTGTGGACTAAGAAGATGAGTAATCACTAATTTGAAGCTATTTTTGAAACTATTTTCGAAACTATTTTCCTGTGCCATTCGAAGTGTTGAAGTTTTCAAAATCAGTCTTACTGAGGTATTCTTTACTTACAATAAAATGAATTCATTCTAAGTGGACCTCTAAGTGATGACTTTTGATAAATGCATACACCCAGGAACCAGCACTCCAGTAAATATTTCTGTTTCCCCAGAGAGTTTTCTCATGTCCCTTTGCCATCTCTCCCCCAACACTGGTGTGAATTTTGCTTTGTTTTTGTTTTTGCGATGCTGGGGATTGAACCTCAAGCATGCTAGGCATATGCTGTATCATCCTAATCTCCCCTTTTCTTTTTTTAAGACAGGGTCTCACTAAATTGGCCAGAGTGGCCTTGAACTTGTGATCCTTCTGCCTCAGCTCCCTAGTAGCCGGGATTACATGCATGTGCAACCAAGTCCTGCAGCTGAACTATATTCTTTTTTTAAAAAAAAAATATTTATTTTTTAGTTGTAGTTGGGCACAATATCTTTATTTCACTTATTTATTTTTATGTGGTGCTGAGGATCGAACCCAGGGTCTTGCATGTGTGAGGCAAGCGCTGTACCGCTGAGCCACAACCCCAGCCCCTGAACTATATTCTTATTAAGATCTTTTTACTTTTTTTTGTACCACTTGACCACTGAGCCACATCCCCAGCCCTTTTTTGTATTTTATTTAGAGACATGGTCTCAGTAAGTTGCTTTAGCTCTTAACTGTTACTGAGGCTGGCTTTGAACTTGCAATCCTCCTACTTCAGCCTCCTGAACCGCTGGGATTACACGTGTGTACCACTGCTCCCGGCTTGATCTTTTACTTCTTGTCTAGAAAGTAAATGTAAGTTTATGGGTATATTTCTACCAGCTCTTTTTACCCTTTCATACTGGGGGTTGAACCTAGGGCCTTGCACACATGCTAGGCAAGTTCTTTACCACTAAGTTACATCCCCATCCCTTAAAAGCGATTTTTGTTTGTTTGCTTGTTTCTTTGAGACAGTGTCTCACTGTGTTGTCCTAGCTGGCCTTGAACTTGCAATCCTCTTGCCTCAGGCTCCCATATATGTTTTTAAATAATAATCTACTGAAATAATTCATGTTGGTTATGAATGTTGACAGGTATTAACATAAAGTATATGTTATTAGGTATTAATTTTATTATTTGTTTATGCATCTGGCAATTTTGTGACATTCACCCATAACTATGTTGCCCTGGATTAAGTGGTGAATAATGAACTGATTAATTATAGTGTCACATTTTATATTTCTTTATCTTTTACAGATTCTTTGTATAAACTTTTTTGATCTTTTATATTGTGATAAAAATACATAAAATAAATTTTATCATTTAAAGTATGTAGTTTCACTGGCATTCACATTTTTTTTTTACACATTCACATTGTTGTGCAATCATCACCACTGTCAGCAGAACTTAATCTTCCCAAATCGAAACTCCATACCCATTGAATGATAATTCCCAATTCTCCCTACCTCCAAACTCAACAACCAGCATTCTGTTTTCTGTTTCTATGAATCTGACTACTCAAGGTAGCTCTTTAAGGGAATTACACAGTATTTGTTCTTTTGCATCTGCCTTATTTCACTTCACATAGCATCTCCAAGGTTGTAGTGGTACACACCTGCAACTATCCAGGAGGCTGACTGGGGAGAATTGCAGTTTCAAGGCCAGCCTGAACAATTTAGTGAGACCCTGTCTCAATGTAAAATAAAAAAGGCTGGAGATGTAGCTAAGTGGTAGAGCATTCCAGGTTCAATCCTCAGTACCAGAAAAAAAAAAAAGTCTCCAAGTTTTATTTATGTTGTGGAATATTTCAGAATTTCATTCATTTTTCAATGCTAAATAATTTTCCAAGTGTGTATATACTGCAATGTGGTTATTCATTCATCTGTCCATGAAGTCCTTGAATTTTCTTAAAAATTCCCGTTTAATAAACTGAATCCAATTGCAGTGTCCCATTTGATGAGTTTTGACAGATATATACACATGTCAATCAAGACAGAACATTTTGATAATTCCTAGAAGATTTGAATTGATTGTGCTGTGGCCATTTTTTGATAACCCTTATGATCATTGGTATATCCACTTTCTCTTCCTCATTCTCACCAAGCTTGCTTTGGTAAATTATTCAACCCAACATTCAATCAAGCCCTGTGTTTCAGGAGAACTTCTAGCAGGCAGATCCTGATTAGTTCAAATGAAACTTTGTATTTTCCTACCTCTTCCAAACCACCTCTTTCAGAAGAGCATGTAATTGACTTTTGGGCATTTGGAGGTTAGGAAAGTTCTGCTTAGACTCACATGCAGACACAACTCTTTTTGTCAATCAAAGGCTGCCTGAAGAGATTGCACAGACATTGAAATAAGGTTACTTTTGTGTGTTGGGATTGTTCTAATGCTTTCTTTCTATGATAGACCAAATAACCTTCAAAACCTATACATTAACAAAGTCTTGTCCACAATTACTTCATTTTAATGATTATTTAGTGAGCCAAAAGAACCACTAGGTGTCACTCTGACTTTATTTTTAGAGTGACATTTCAAACTTTATTTAGTGCCTTTCAATATTAAATATTAAATTCAGAAGCATTTTTAAAAATCCAATAAATTGGGTGGGGGCTGTAGTTCAGTGGTATAGTGCTTGCCTAGCACATGTAAGGCACTGGGTTCAATCCTAAGCACCACATAAAAATAAATAAAGGTATTGTGTCCATCTACAACTTTAAAAAAATTTAAAAATCCAATAAATTGAAAAGCACACTTAAAAATGTTAGCAAAAATAGGGACTGGAGGTGTAGCTCAGTGGCAAAGCACATGCTTTGTATGCATGAAGTCATGGGTTCAGGGCCCAGTACAGGGAAAGAAAAAAAAAATTGAAAAGAGTACATTAGTTTTTTATTTAAATAATATTAACAAATGGGGTGATATATGATTTCTAAACAGTGATTAGGCAAATGACATTTAAAAGAATGTTTGGTGTGGGAATGCTAGATGAATAATGGCAGAGTCTATATGAGTGAGATATTTGTCTGTCCTGGGGCCATATTTCCAGTAACAGAGCTATATGAACTCAATTAGTAGCAGTAGGAATTTTTCATATAGAGATAAGAAGTACAATGGTGAACTGTATTGGATTCGTTTGTCATGAAGAGAAAAATTCGACTGATAAAATATAAGTTAAAGGCAGAAGGTAGGAGGGAAGCAGCATAGAGAAAACAAGATGTGAAGTTTTATTTCTGAGACTGAGATAAACTTCCCTAATCTTTCTCCCAAACCAAGTAGCACCCCCAAAGGACTTCATTGCGCATGGCTCAGAACTCAATTAGTTGCAAGTAGCAGAAACCAAATTCCACTGGTTTAAGGGAAAAATAAACAGATTTTTATGTGCTCACAAAACTGGTAATTGTGGGATTGGGATGGCTTCAGGCATGGTTGGATCTCCTTAAGGCAGCAGATCTGGGGACCCCAGGGATGGGGACCTTGAGACCCTCTTGGGTCGTCAAGGTCGAAACCATTTTCATAATAATACCAAGACATTGTTTGTCTTTTCCACTTGTTTTCTCACAGTGTGTAGTGGAGTTTCCAATGGCTTTGTGACCTGCTATATCCCACATATTGAACACAGAAGCAGAAAATAAAATCCAAATGTCTTTAAAACTGGCCATTAGAGAGATTTGCAAATATGTAAAAGGCTGCTCCTCTCGGTAATTTTTTTTTATGTTTGAGAAACTATGATTATTTTATCATAAACATCATATCAGTTGGGATAGTAGCTCAGCAAGAGAGCATACACTTAGCATCCCCGGCACACACACACACACACACACACACACACACACTCTCTCCCCCCCCAAAAAAAAAACCCACTCTATTAAAAATATGTTATTTTAATATACTGTTATTTTAAGTGAATAAATAAAACATTATTTTAAAATATTCTTTTCTTTTTAAAATTTCTACTGTGGTAAGTATTTCTTTGGAGTATTGAACATTCTTAAGAATGTAAAAGGGTCCTGAAAACTTAAATTTGAGAACTACTGGCTTAAGTAAGGTATAGTGGATAGCTGGGCTGGCAGCTTGACTGGCATCTTCAGGATACTATCTCCATATCTTAAGACTGCTCTTTGAGGGCTAGCATGTGAGGGCAAAGACAACTTGTGAAACTCCAGGATTTTATCTACCAACCTTTTGGAGGCACGGTTAAAATTCCTAGTTACAATGTTGGCCACACTTGAGTCACAGGCCCATCCATATACTCATCACTTGAACCAGGAAATGGTTGACACCTGCATCATTATGTCCACCTCTAGAGCTAGGGGTAGGGTCAACCCACTAGCACCATAGGACAGCTGAAGAAGGGGTGGTTCCCTAGAAGGATGCTGAACAGGTAAAAGACCAAGTTCCCTACCTAAAAGTCTAAATCCTTCTGAAGATTCAGAAGGACAACTACCTCTTTTTCAGATTCCTGACCCTCCACCATCAGCATCTTGAGATAATACAGTTATCTTTCTCTTCTTGGGGGAAAAGAAAGACTCTGATTTCTTTATCTAATTAGAGTTTGGGTCCAAATCACGCATCCTAACTGAAGGTTTCCTTATGTGTTAACAGTTGGTCCAAAAGAAAGTTGTCCTTTTGCTATATATTTATGTAACAAGTCTAACTTAAACTGAGATTCCAACCTAAATGTCTAAAGATTTCAATTTTATGAGCGCTTATGCTGCTTGCAAGGTGCTTCTTGTCAGTTTTTATAACATTCTAGAGGTTTCTGTGTCCTTACCTTTGAGAACAGGGCATAGGGGAGTTGTCCCTTGCATCTTTAATATTTTTTAACTTTAAACATGGAAGTCGGGATAGGGTTTGGAGCATAGCTCAGTGGCAAAAGACTTAAGGAATGTGCCTAAGGATCTGGGTTCAATCCCAACATACCCCCCAAAAAAGTTGGGAATTGGGGAAGAAGTTATCCCCAACCTGGTCTATCAGTTTCTATAGAGAATATCTACAAAATGAAATTTTACATAATTATTGTTTCAGATTATTCATTAAAAGTGTTTCTTAAATGTTTTGGGTAATAATATAAAATAGTAGTTTTCTCAGTCTTAAGTACTGAGTTTATATTCTTCACTGATTATCTTTTTTTTATGTCCTTTGCCTTTTGCTTTCAACTTCATTACATTTATTTATATTTATTGATTGATAAATGAAATTGTATATGTCTATGGTATCCAAACATGATATTTTCTTATATGTATACACTGTGGAATGGTTAAATTGAGTTAATTAACATACTCGTTATCTCACATAATTCTTTTTTTTTTTTTTTTGCTGTTGTTTGTGAGAACACTTAAAATCTACTCAGCATTTGTTGAATATACAATACATTGTTTTTAACTATAAGAGTTACCATGGTTACATTGGATCTCCCATAATTATTTCTCCTGACTGATATTTCGCATAGCTTTATTACTTTTAATTTTAAAAGCTAATCATGCAAAATCTTAATTTTACAGAGTAAAAATGAATAGGTCATTGAGAGTCACAAGAAATAATTTTTCAGAAAAAAAACTGTATAGTTAGTTTAAAATTTATTTAAAATAAAACATTATTCATTACTTTGAAAAAAATGCTAATGTTTCTCCTATTGTTTACAAATTAAACTGCAAAAGGAAACTCCAATAAAATTGCATAAATTATCTGAAAGCATCAATAAATCTTTACCACATACTTTCATTTGGTTTCACCTTATGTTTCCACAAAAATACTACCATTGATGAGTATGAGAATTTACTTTTTTTTTTTTTTTTGGCTTTGACCTTCAGGTTACTACTAAAGTTACTACTCAAAAAATCAAATTACATGTGCTATTTGTTGTACATAAAATATCATTTAGTCTTATTTGCTTCTCTAGACCAACTTTCATTAAGCACAATTACAAATACCAAACTCAAGTTGTTATCACACCTCACAGTAGTTTTTAAACTGTTTGAAAATAAAAATTCACATCATCACATAATTTTAAATAGAAAAAGTTTTAGTAACCATATTCCTTGGAAATAGTTCTAATTTGTTCCAATAACTTAGTAACTAATGCTTCTGGGTAAAAGACATAGTTATCTTGTATTGTTTTCATTTGAATAAAAATAACATTAAATGATATGCAATATTAATATTGAGTTACGTTGATAACCTGAATCAGAACAACGTTCAACTGTGAGCATCTAGTATTAAATAAGTTGTTTCATTAAAAAAATGGATAACAAACAATCTTAGAGTAGATAACAATTAAAATATAGAACACAAGAAAGCCTGGCTCAAATTTTCATTGAGTCCAACAAGCAGAAATTTGACTAGAGAGTTCTAATTCAAGATGAGAGCCTGATCATTTATTATATGGCATTTTCTTCTAATGAAATAAATAAAGCCCTGTGCCACCACCTTGACACCTAAATGTTTACGCAAATTATATAGCCTACTGCTTCTCAAACTTGGCTGCATAGCAGAATTGCCTGGAGGGTTTAAAAAAAAAATACTCATTCCTATATCTCACTCCTTGAAGTTCTACTTTAATTGGTCCGGGGGTCTTCTAGCAACTATTTTTCTAGCCCTTGGTAATTAGCAGTCTGTATGGTGTTTTCAACTTTCTAGGTTTTATCAACTGTGAGATTGTTTTGATTGCCAGGTCTTTGTGGTAAGCTGAATTCTGCATGGCAGGGCTTACTGTGCAGAACGGTGGCAATGCCTCTTTCGCCTTAATCCATTGCCTCTCACTTCCTTACTCTCTCCCAGTGGAGGCAAGTTGCTGTGGAGGCAGCCACCGTGGCTGATCATCACTGAAAATACCAAAGAAAAGAACTGACCTGCCTCCTAGATATTTTTTTCCATTGGGAATGTATGCCTTCCCCCCTCCCCCATTTTCTCTAACTCTTGTAAAAACTTTTTTTTTTTTCCTTTTCTTTTTCTTCTTTTCCCCAAGAAGCAAACTATGAACTTATTGCTGGGGGTGGGGTGGGGGAGTAAATCGGGACGGCAGTTTTTCGATCCCTTTAGGACATGTTAGAAAATTCTGAAACAAGTAGAAGCATAGTAAGTGCTTGCTTTCTTTTAAAGCTATTTCTGGGGAGGGAGGAGGCTATTGTAATGGTAAATTTCACTGCGAGAAGAAGAAAGGGTTGGTAATCAATCAAAAATGAGGTATTCCTTTGAGTTTTTGTCATTTTCTTCCTAGATAGCGAGAGGCTTTTCTCTGTAAAATATACAGAAAAAGTTTGGGTGTATGTATGCTCCAGAAAAAAAAAAAAAAAAGCAGTCTTCGGAGCGGACCATTGAAAGAAGTTTTTACAAACGGAGACAAGAGAGAGAAAGAGAGAGACCACTGGGGGCTTCCGTGAGAATTCCCCCGGAGCAAGATTTATACTGCAAAATGTTGAAGTGAGAAATCCTTCTGCCTCAGCATCTTGGAGTGGAGCTAGGAGGAACTTTGTACATCAGGAAGAATTTCTTTTCTCCAGACCTGTCTTTTGGCCAGCATGTGTCACGATCGGACAGCTTGGGCTACAGAAGCGCCCGAATCTGCCTCGGGCATTTTAAATTGAACTCGAGGGATCAAGGTTTCGGCAAGATGAAGAGCACAGAGAACTTTGATGAGACTGGTGCCATGCTAAACCCCAGTGCGACCCCCAAGGGAAGGTACATTTATCTGGAAGCATTCCTGGAGGGAGGAGCTCCCTGGGGTTTTACTTTGAAAGGTGGCCTGGAGCATGGAGAACCATTAATCATCTCTAAGGTAACGCTGCTTCTTGTTGTTTCAATGTTATCTTTATTCATATTGTTTTTCTTTTTTTACACCCTTTCCCCCACACCCTGATTTTTAAACTTTAGTCAGATGGGTCAAAACTGCAAAATAATTCCAAGGATTGCCTCAATGTTACTTAATTTGATGTTTCATGCCTTTCTGATTACCTGGAAATATTTCGGATAGCTTGGTATTTGAAAGAGAAATATGCCTGGCTCATTTACTCTGTGAAATCCCGGGAAAAATGTGCTCATTTGATGGATAATCTTCCCTTTTTGTGAATGAAATGGTGTAAGATCAGTTGCCACATGAGCTTTTCAGTTATAAATCAGATTAAAGATTAACAGCATGGTCAGATGGTGGCATAATACGTTATGAACAGAAAAATATCTGCTCTGTCTCCCTTCAACTGAAAATATCTAGCTTTTAAAAATATTTAACATTGTTTATAATTCTGGATGATTTATTGCATAAATATTATTTATTGCTTATTTTTACACACTCAGGAGAATTCAGCTTTCAGTATAATTAAGAGCAAAACAATACTTTTCCCACACTATTCTGTGTAAACATCTTTTTGTGTGTTTGAATCTATTTTTAGACCTGAGTCATATTGAATTCTTCAGTTAGCTTTTGGTGTGAGTAGTTAAACCATTGAATGAATCCTTGTGCATTAAGTATTTCTGCTTTTATCTTCAACTATAGAAATTAACATTACTTGTTATAATGTTTATTAAAAATTTTTAGACTATTAATAGTCTAATGCAACAGAATTTAAGCATCTTTTGTATGTGTGCATTCCCTTAAGAAATGTTTGTAATTAAAAGAGAATTTTTTTTTTTTTTGGTTTGAAGTTGGGGAAAAAGACAATAGGTATTGCATTTGATCTCTGTTATTTATTATACCTTATATCCCCAAAAGTGTTTTGAGAGAGATCAAAGTGATTTTTACTGTGGAGAGCCCCTGGGATTTGGGATTCACAACAACCAGCCATGAATGCATTGGAGATATTCTATAAACCATGTGACCCTTTCCTTAGCTTTCTTAAGGAAAACAGAGGATGTGTGTTTGTGAGTTAGGAAGGATTCCGGGTGTACAAAAACTTAATTGATAGTGGCCTAAAGTAAATTGAGATTGGCTTTTCTCATACTACAAGAAATCTACGGCTGGGGTTGTGGCTCAGCGGTAGAGTGCTTGCCTAGCACATGTGAGGCCCTGGGTTCATCCTCAGCACCGCATAAAGATAAATAAATAAAATAAAGGTATTGTGTCCAACTACAACTAAAAAATAAATATTTTTTAAAGAGCCCAGAAAGAAAGAAAGAAAGAAAGAAAGAAAGAAAGAAAGAGAAAGAAAAGAAATCTAGAGTTAGGCTAACCAGGCAAGAACAGCAGCTCAATAAGGTCATTGAGGGTCCTACTTAGACCTTTACTCTGTCATTCCTATGATGTGGGCTTTCATCTTTAAGGTTGTAGCATGGACGTAGCACCTCCAGCATCGTCTTCACTCCAGGTAGGGTTTTGCTGCCCTCCGTCAGATTTTTTGCTTACATCTCATTGGCCAGAACTGTGTCACATGCCTACCCTTAGACCAATCATTGGCAAAAAGGAATTAAATTTTCAGGACTAGTTTAAACCAGTTAGGATTTCTTTTATGGGTTCTGCAATAGAGACCTCCCCTCCAATCTTTGGGTACTGTTTGAACAAACTGGGGTTCTTTTTAAAGGAAAAAGAAAGTAATGACTATTGGGTAAAAAACTGAGAATGTCTGCAGCAAACATTATCCCTTGCATTTTAAAACTTATATCCTCAATTTGCCTGACCATTAATGAAAAAATATTATGTATCAATTTATTAGATGTTTGTTGTCAGAAAGGTCTAATCCACCCTCTACTGAGCTAGCATCTCTAAACCTCCATGGTATCTACAAAATGGGTACATACTACTATCTACTTTATTAGGCTGTGTAGGAATTAAATGTGACCATGCATTTAACGTAGGTTCTGCTACATAGAAGTAGCTCAAAAAAATCTAAGCAAAGATTATAATTATTGTTTTTCTTATTCTAACAGGCATTCATATTAGATCAATTTGACTACTGCACAAAGATCCAACAAACAACAATTTAAATAATATAGGAATTTATTCATCTCACATAATGGTCTGAGTATAATCCAGACTGAAAGATGGCTCTGAATATTATTAGGGACTCAAGTTCTTTTTACTTTGTCCTTACTTCCATCCCGGGCTGATGTTCCATTGATATGGCCTAAGATGACTTGCTATCACATATGCTTTCCATTCAGAAAGAAATAGGAAAGAAGGGTAAGAGAAGGCAATCTCTACAAAGGTACAATCTGATACAGTCCATGCTATCCAAAATGGTAGCCAACAGTTATATGCAGCTATTTCCATTTCAATTAAAGTTAACCAAAAAATGAAGTAACATGGGATGGGGATATAGGTCAGTTGGTAAGAGTGCTTGCCTAGCATGCATAAGGCCCTGTGTTCAATCTCCAGCACCACAAAAATAAATAAATAAATAAACAAACAAACAAACAAATAAATAAATAAATAAAAATTTAAAAAATGAAGTAACATTTAAAATTCTGATCATTTGCACTAGCCACAATTCAGGTGTCACATTGCTCTAAAACTCTTGAACATCTTATCCCATCTTGTCTGTCCAGCAAAGCCCTATTGGTAGATGCCTCATTTCTTCTCTCTGAAGTTTTCCTGATGTGTTCCAGCTGCATTAGGTGGTCTCTCTTCCATACTCCTATATCATATACTTATTACATTGAATCATGATATCTTATTTATGTTGCTTGCCTTCTCAGAAATCTGTGAACATTTTTAGGACAAGAACTATTTTCTTTTCATCTCCACCACATCTACCCAGAGCCTGACTACACAAATATTTGTTGGGTAACTGAAAGGGCATTGCTTCCAGGCGTGGTGGTGCACGCCTATAATCCCAGTAGCTCAGGAGGCTGAGGCAGGAGGATCGCAAGTTCAAAGCTAGTCTCAGCAACAGTGAGGTGCTAAGCAACTCAGTGAGACCCTGTCTCTAAATAAAATACAAAATAGGGCTGGGGGATGTAGCTTAGGGGTTGAGTGCCCCTGAGTTCAATCTCTGGTACCAAAAAAGAAAAAAGAAAGGGCATTGCTATGTTTTACTCATCTTGCATTTCCAGGACCTAAAACAATGCCTACCAAAGAATAAGTGCTTGATAATTTTTATTGAATTAACTAGCAAAAGACAAAATACAGCAGTGGGAGTTTAGGCAGGAGATAGGGTCCCAAGAAATGGAGGATGCCAGGCAGGGCTCCAGAGATGGGGTGTGTATTAGTTTCCTATTGCTGCTGTAACAAATTACAACAAACCAAGCAGTTTAAAACAAAACAAGTTACTAATGTACTGTTCTGTAGGTTAGCAGTCTGACACAGGTCTCACTGGACAAAAATCCAGGTATCAACAGGCTTTCTTCCTTTCTGGAGACTGTGAAAGAGAATCTACTTCCTTGCCCTTTCCATCATCTAGAGGCCTGAAAGTTCTAGAAACCCACTTGACCTCGTGCATAGTACCTTTTCTCCATCTTCTAAGCCAGCTAGACAAAGTTGAGTCCTTCTCAATTCACATAGCTCCTACTTCTAACTCTACTTACCTCTTCCACCTGTAAGTACCCTTGTAATTTTATTGGGCTTCTCAGAATAATCCAGGATAATCTTCTTATTTAAAAATCTGCTGATGTACAACCTTGATACCATTTGCTACCTCACTTCCCCCTTTGCTATATAACCTATCATATTTACAGGTTCTGGGGATTCGAATGCAAATGTCTTTAGAAAGGGCATGTTTTGCCAATCCCAGGTTGTTTGAGTATCAGCGAAGGTCCGTATAATGAAGGCAGTACTAGAAATGAGTCTAAAGTGAAATTTGGTGGCTGATAGTGCATATCCCAGACTTTCCTTCAAGGACAATGAAAAAAATGCAAATTAGGGCTGCTGCTATGGCTCAGCAATAGAGTGCTCACCTAGCACATGTGAGGCTCTGGGTTCGATCCTCAGCACCACATAAAAACAAATAATAAAATAAAGGTATTGTATTCAATTAAAAAAAGTGCATATTAGCTCATGCACCACTACCCGAATGTCCCCTATTATCCCAAAGTAGGGTGACTTCCCATTTCAAGGGAAGGGAAGGAATAGTACACATTGAGTCACACATATGAGAGGCATGCACACATTTCCCCAGCAGGTATAAATTGCCAGGTTACGGTGAACAATATGGTGCATGAAATATCATTTTTCTTTTGGTACAAATGAGGCAGGAAAACGAATGGGGGGAAAGGAACTACAAAGGGGTAGCAATAAAAGAAATCATTTTCCAATTGCTTTCTTTGGGATTTAATGTCTTTGAAAAGGAAAGGTGGGGTTGAGGAGCCTCTGTAATCTATGAACTTCAAAAAGAAAGGGTAACTTTTTTTTTTTTTAATAATGATTGTAAGTGAGTGCTCAGGCAATTCAATAGTTCAGGAAGTTGGCAGCAGGGTTTTATTATGACTCATTCACTGCATTGTAGCTGAGAAAAGCAGTTCCACCTGCAGTGGGGATGCACCTGCTCCCAGGGCTCATAAAATAAGTAATAACAATAAACAACAACAACGGCTGGCACTTACTGAGTGCCTACTGTGTTCCAGGCTCTCTTCCAAGAGATCTGCACATGTTGACTCATTTAATTTCCACAACTCCCTGCAGAAGCTAATATAAGTACCCCAGTGATGGATATTCATGAGAAAGTGGGACACAGAATTTGAGAAGCTTGCTGAAGCTCTCCTACCTAGTAAGTGTTAGACCTGGGATTTGTACCCCTGTATTCTGGTTTCAAAGTTGACACACTTATGACCAGTAGGCCATTCAGAAATCATTGCCTGCCAGTTTAGCTATCCAGGGCTATTATTTGCGTGAAATGTGGCATTGATCTTTTGTATTATGTTTTCAGATTTATTAGAGGAAAAAAAATTTAAGGTCCCATAAAATACTTGTGAGTGCTACTCAATCAATTTCTTTAAATAGATCAAGACCTATGAATTGAGGAGCCTCTTACTGCTCTTGGCAAGCATCTTCATGGGTGTTTTCTCCCAGAGAAGTGTTTTTTTTTTTTTAATTTTTTTTAGCTGTTGATAAACCTTTATTTTATTTATTTATATATGTGGTGCTGAGGATCGAACCCAGTGCCTCACAAATGCCAGGCAAGTGTGCTACCGCTGAGCCGCAGCCCCCTAGAAAGTGTTTTTTATGCTCTTCAAATGTGGGTTTTGGAATTTAAGCATGAGCCTTGTGTTTTTGTCATCCATGTGCAGCAATGTGCTGGTCAAGGCTCTCCTTTTCATGCTCATATTTCTGATTCTTGCTCCCCTGGGAGGTGTCTTTGCTCGAACTGGGCTCTGTACCTTCTCCTGGGCAGATCCTGCAGGTTCCATCTTCTGTGTGCCATCACCTTCCTTCTCTGGAACTCCTCCCACGTGTAAGACCATCCTTTTCCTGCCCATCCAAATCCCAGCCTCCTCTAGGCCTTGTCCAGAAAGAAAGGCTCCATCTCTTTCTTTCCTTGGTTTTTTTTTTTTTTTTTTAATCTGTAGGTCAGTGTGCTTGCTAAGTGAATTCAGGTATGTGCTTGCTAAGTGAATTTCATATATGTTCCCAGGCTTCCTACTGGTTGACACTACTCATATTTTAAAATAGGTTACAAACGAGGCAGGAAATGAATGAGGGAAAGGAACTACAAATCACTGGATTCTTCTAGCTTTATATGATCTAATATCATACTAGTTCTCTTTACATTACTCCACTGGAGAGAATCATCCAGAACATTCCAATCAGCCTACCATTTCAAAGTGAAATGAACTGCTTTATTGCACTATAAGAAACCTTGGAAATATAAACAGGTTAGGAACCTGGTTGTCCACAGGTTAGAAATTACCCATTTGGAACAGAATTGTGTGAATAGCCATTTTGAGATTTTTCTTATTTCTGGATGTTCTATATTAGTACATCCAGATTCAGCACTATTTTTTTTCTTTCTTTTCTCCCCCCCCCCTCTCTTTTGTACTAGGGATTGAACCCAGGAGTGCTTAACCACTATCACGTCCCAGCCCCTTATTTTATTTTATTTTTTTAAAGAGAGAGAGAGAGAATTTTTTAATATTTATTTTTCAGTTTTCAGTGGACACAACATCTTTATTTTATTTTATGTGGTGCTGAGGATCAAACCCAGCGCCCCATGCATGCCAAGCAAGCGCATTACCGCTTGAGCCACATCCCCAGCCCCTTTTTTTATTTTTGAGACAGGGTCTTGCTAAGTTGCTTAGGGCCTCACTAAGTTGCTGAGGCTGGCTTCAAACTTGTGATCCTCCTCCTCAGCCTCCTAAATCTCAGGGATTATAGGCATGGGCAGACTCAGCACTTTTCAACCTTCTATATTTCTTAGCACTAGAAGGACACTAAGACACATCAACCTTAGCCATACAATCTCTTGTCGCCCATTTCTTCCACAGTACAACAAGGCTTACTTTACTAGATCTTCAGCCACAGTTCCTGAGTTCTATTTGAAATTGACTTAAAGGCAGTGCCCCAAGACTCTGGGCTGGTTAATCTAGTTTACTACAAATTCATCCTTTTCACTTTCTTTCAGTTCCAAGCTAGATCAGCTTGTTATTTTCGTTTTTTAAAATACCCGATCTTTTTGAATTTCTCTTTTATCTTTCTTGACTCTTCTGTTAACATTTTTTTTTGCCCGTCATACCAGGTAGCCTCATCTCTCTGCTGCCCTTGAACAATTTTGTTTCTTCCCTCAGTGTTTAGTCCACTTCTATCTTTCCTCCCATCTCCCAGCACTTTAAAACAAACAACAACAACAACAAAAACTTGTTGCAGCTCTTTTTTGGTACTAGGGATTGAACTCAGAGCACACCACTTCTGAGCCACATCCCCAGTCCTTTTTTGTATTTTACTTAGAGACAGGGTCTCACTGAGTTGCTTATCACCTTGCCATTGCTGAGGCTGGCTTTAAACTGGAGATCCTCCTGCCTCAGCCTCCCGAGCCCCTGGGATTATAGGCATGCACCACTATACCTGGCTTCTCAGCACCTTTATTTATGCTGTCTTCTAGTAAAGTAGTTGTTAGCATCCTGTGAATAATTTGTAATCTCTTTAAGGCCATTTCAGTTTTATTTATGCTGTATATCCTCCTTCTCCTGGGAAATTACTTCTCATTTCACACATAGCGAATTTTCAGTAAATACTAAGTGACTTAAAGAATTTTACAAGGAATCTTAGTAATGTTGTAATCCAATTTCCTTATTGTACAGAGAGAAAAGTGAGGCACAAAAAAGGCTTATTTATTTGCAGGTGGTTTGTTTCAGGAAACAGATTGTGTGGGGGTGCATGCACATAAAGTCCAGCTAGTGAGGGAGTAATTACTTTCTGGTTGTGCCATATATGCTTTTGCCTGAGTCCTAGCTTTCCTGTTGGAATGTTAACTTCTTGAAGCTGAGGGACCTTCCCTTGCACCTGGCTCCCTCCTCCCTCCCTTCCTCTTTCCCTTCTTTCTTTGCAGTTATCCAGAGTGCTTAAAGTATGTATAACAATTGTGAAAATGAAAATGTATTAATGAATAAAGAGGAAGATAAATGAACATTAAAAAGGATCTTAAAAATCTTTTGTTAGAAAGCTTTCTAGGGCAGTATGCAAACAGGATACTAGAAAAACCTGTTTTAAAAAATAAAGTAAGCAGTTTAAATTTGTGTGTGTGTGTGTGTGTGTTACTAGGGGTTGAACCCAGAGCCTCACACATACTAGGTAAGAGCACTACAAGTGAGCTACATCTCCAACTCTAAATTTGACTTTTAATTTAATCATGTCATATATATATATATATATATATATATATATATATATATATATATATATA
>NW_026000119.1:8773957-8784811 GCF_001458135.2 Marmota marmota marmota | reverse complement strand
ATATATATATATATATATATATATATATATATATATATATATATAGTATGCCAAATGTATGTTGAGTTAAATTAGATTGGAAAAAGAAAGGGAAATTCGTGTTTTTATTTAACACCTTAAAAGTCGCCAAAACGTTGGTCGAAGTGCTCTGTGTTTTAAAACACAAACTAAGCTGTGATCCTTTGAAAGTTGTTGGAATTAACTTTTATTCATGTAACATGCTGACTTGCCAAATGGATGTTAGCATCAGTAAGAACTCTGCTTTCTTTTAAAGTTAATACATTCCCAAGGCTCTGCCTCCTACTCAGAGAACACAATTTAATTGAAGAAATATTCATCTCATTTTAGTGAGCCCAGTGTGATTGGAGACACATAATGAGAGACTTACTATCAATCTTTGAAAAAAACAAAACCTCAAAGGACATTCTGGATCTGAACTAACCCATAGACAGTTTCTCCCACATCTCTGCCTTTGATGTGGTTCCAAACAGTGAGCATCTTATCCAGAGAGCTGCAGAGTTGTTGTTCTCCCACCCGGTCCATCCCAGGAGTCCATCCATCTCTAGTGCTCTGACCTCCCAGGCGCTTCTCTATGAAACAAAATGAGGCAAAGATTCTCTGCTAAATCCAAGTACTGTTTCTCCTCCTCGGCTAGTGACTTTCCCCCACAAAAGCTACATTGGTATACTGTTGGAGTGTCTGATCTGTAGAATGGAAGTGACAATCCTTTCCTGCCTTCCCAGGATGCTTTCCTAACTTGGCAGACTGATGTGGCAAACTCTGCCTGGCCATCAGCCTGAATTTATTTTGACGTCAACTGCATTCATTTTTTCATTCCCCTGCATCTGTTTGGTACATCCTCCATTTCTGGGAGATTTATGAGATTTTTTCTACATCTTTATTTCAAGGCGCTCTTGGTATGTTTGTAACTTTTGTCATTTTATATTCTTTCATTTTGGGCAGGGCTGCCCAGGGGGTTTCTCTTTTTCTTTTTCTTTTTTTGGTACCAGGGATTGAACTCAGGGGCACTCGACCACTGAGCCACATCCCCAGCACTATTTTGTATTTTATTTAGGGACAGGGTCTCACTGAGTTGCTTAGTGCCTGGCCATTGTTGAGACTAACTTTGAACTTGCGATCCTCTTGCCTCAGCCTCCCAAGCTGCTGGGATTACAAGTGTGCACCACCACGCCTGGCTCTGATCTTTTGGGTTATTTTTTACTTGAAGCTGACAAAATTTGCTGGGATTGCTTTTGACAGAGATATGTCTAACTTTACCAAGTCCTGCTCTGTAACAGGCCTGCCAACACACATAAGCTTCATAAAGTTCTGTGAGGGCCTATGATTATTTCCATTTTATAGATAATGAAGTTGGGAATTTGCTGAGGATCATAATAAAACTAGGTAGGGGGCAGATCTAAGACCTTTTAAACTTTAAGACTGAAAAATTCCTTCTAGTGAGGATGTCAATGCTGAGAATTAAATTGGACCTTCCACATCTTCACAGCCCCTGCATTTAGCTAATTTTCCTTCCTGGATGGGGGTTGCATCCAGTCTTGATCTTGGCTCAACACTCGTACTATTTGGGCTGGACAATTCCATTACATGGGTAGCCCATGATAAAAATCTCAATCCCTAAATCACGTTGGGTACCCAAAGAGAAATGCTAAATTAACAAGAAATTTTTTAAAGTTGACAAGGGTTAAATCTTGTTAACATAGTGAATCAGACTTGAGCTGCAAACTGATAGAGCACTGATCTGCTGGGGAGCTTCAAGTTCATGCTACCCATGAACTTCACCCATGTGAAGATACCGGGTTATGAGATGGGTACAACCACAACTGATGGTCTTCCTGAAGCACGGCCATTGTACCAAACATTATCTCATTTGTTTGTCACTTTCTAGCTCTTGCTTAGTTCACAAAAAAGTACCTCTGCTTTGTTCTTACAGTTTGTTCTTCTACTTAGTTGGCTCTTTCTATACTCATTCCACCTGCTCTGGTCTCATGACTCTGATTAGCATTAACCTTTCCTGCAAGGTAGACTTCCTGGCTCTCCTCATAGTATACTCAGCATAATCTTGGGGACTCTATGCAAACTCTTAATCTCAAAGCCATTGCTATCTGCTATGATTCCAGTTCAGTGGCCTCATTCCTTACCCATTTTTGGTTTCTGGATCATGGATTCCAGTAATTTCTAAAGATCTCAAAATTGAAAAATAACTCTGACATGGATTCAGAACAAAACACAGACACTTTAAATGGATTTAAGCATTCTTCGGGTTAGTTGGACTAAGTGCCTAGCACTTTGGTTATTAAATTATATCCTGAGCCACACATTTACAGTAAGGTAGAAAGGAAGAGTGGATTTGTTGAACTGGTTGTCTTTCTCTTTTCCCTTGAAAAGTTCAAATTTTTATTTTTTATTTTTTTAGTTGTTGATGGACCTTCATTTTTATTTATTTGTATGTGGTGCTGAGAATCGAACCCAGTGCCTCACACATGCTAGGCAAGCCCGCTCCTACTGAGCCACAACCCCAGCCCAAAAAGTTCAGATTTTTAATGGATAAAGTTGTAGAGAGAGAATTTAGGTTTTCATCATCTCGTGTCTCTCCTCTGAGAAGTTTGTGTTTTTCGAAATTTTTATTGGTTCTTTTAATTACAAGAAGTTTGTGTTTTTAAGAACTTGTCTCATGGAAACTGGGAAAAGAGACTCTGGAATTCAGATCCAGGATCTGGCTGGGTTCCAGAAATAAATACACATGTTGGGTGTTGAGATTGATCATTGAAAGAATAGGAGAGTAAACTGTTGGGGATAGGAAGGCAAAAAATAGCTGATGTTTTCTTCTTCTGCCTTGGTTTTGTGTGTGTGTTTCATTCCCCCCGCCCCATGTTTTTACTTTTGAGTGTTTGCTAATGAGCACCAGATCAAACAAGGCAGTCGCTGCCCTAAGCACAGGACAGCAGGAGGAAGTTAAAAGAATTAGTCTCATTTATTCTTCAGGATTGCATGGTGAGTGGTACACTTGGCTCCAAGTCTATGATTCAATGAGTTGTTGGCACTCTCTTCAAAAGATTACTATCATAGTTTCCTCTACATACATAAGTTGATGAATTTGACCTTTATGAACAGTTGGTATAAAACCCTCTCCGTGGGTCAAGATGTGCTGCAAATTTCTGAACTCAGGCACCATAAAGTACTAGTACTCCACTGTTTCTTCAATAGAGTGGGGAAAATAAAAAAGGAAGTATTATGTAGTAGGAAGAAGGAAATAAATCCACAGTGGCATTGTTTACCTTTACTCAGTTTCTACTGTGAGTCAGGTGCTATGTTTGGTTCATCATTATTCCATTAAAATGATATTTGTTTTTATATAAGGAGAAAGAGGTTTCTCATAAGTGATGAAGCCAAAATTTAAAGTTAAGTCCTTTTCACTACCATATTTGGTCAATACATTATTCATTGAATGCATAAAATCGGATGCACTGGGAAACAACCATGGATTAGATCCCTGCACCCACAAAGGGTGTATTTTCCTTTTTTTTTTTATTTTTAAACCATTGTTGCTGGCTCTACTCCTGCTATCCCACACTTCTCTGCACTTTAGCTAGAATTCCAACTGTCAACATCATAGTTCTTTGTTTAAGGGCTTCATTTTGCCTTCCCTTTGCATGGTGGGATGCAAATTAACGTCACTAGGAGCAACCCTCCACCCGTGACTGGCTGAAGTTGCTATATGAATAGCACAGCTCTCTTATTCCTCCGGTGGGATGACCAAGTTGTATGCTTTCCACTAGCTCCTAGAATTTCTCTTGCATAATTATGTTCCAGTCACCCACACCGAGAGCTGGCTTGATGCTATATCAAGGTCAAATGCCTTCCCTTCCTATGTTGTTTGCCTACTTCCCTATTAGGGTTCTTTATTTCCCAGATTAACCATTTGGCATTTGAAGTCATGTCTCAGGGTCTCTCTCTTTCTTTTTTTTAAATATATATTTTTTTAGTTTTAGATGGACACATATCTTTATTTTTGTGTGATGCTGAGGATCGAACCCAGTACCTCACACATGCAAAGTCAGCGCTCTACCACTCAGCTACAGCCCCAGTCCTTGTCTCAGGGTCTCTCTATATAAGGAAATCCAAAGGAGAACAACCACCTTTTGGAGAGGGCTCACTAAATGAAAGCTGGACCTCGAGTCTGACGTGGATATCTCTGTTTACAAAGCCTGTGGTCTTTCCATTCAAGCAGAAGGACCTCTATAGTATTTTAGACTTAACCATTTCTTGAGTACTACACAGTAAAAATCCATCCCCAGATATGATATTTTCCAGTTCTCTTCTTCATCTCCACATCTCTCAGGGTGGGCCAGTTTTCTCTCTTTCTGCACTGACTTGGTTGATAAGCCCCATTTCTGCTTTTGTCATCCCGTTGTTTCTCTGGGTGAGTCAAGAGGTTTTGCTCCCTTCCCTCTGATCCAGTTTTCCTTCCAGTCCATAAACTTAAGGAAAATGTGACACCCCCCACCCTAAGCAGAATAGACAGAAAATTATTCATTTGGGGTTCTCTGAAAATGGTTTCTTTTGTAGAATTTTATTTATGTTGCTTCTGTTCTTATTAAATGTATGCTACAAACATAACACAAAAAGAAAAGTGGACAATGTACTATTTTCAGCCCCCAATATTTGACAGTATAACATAGAAGTGCTATGAAGTTTCCCACCTAAGCAGGCAATGGAATATAACGTAATTTCCAACCCACCCCAAGCCTGATATAACAGAATTACTTTCTAGCAGTAAAATGTGGTTTGCTTGTATAATTTGTACCACTGCCAAGTTCAATACAAGAAGCTTCTTTTCTCTAGGGCTGTTCCCCCACGATGTAATATTCTTTGACTCACTACGTTGTCCATTCCCAATTTCCTTGGTCTTTTTGCTTGAATTCACTGAAGACTGACAAACAGTAGCTTCGTGTAATAGCCATAAGTCTGCTTTAAACCTCGACTAGATCTTGAATGGATAGAATAATGAATAGGTTTTGTGTCATATAATTCATGTTGTCAGTTATATGAAATCAGCAATTCAAGAGAAAGTAAATGTGCCTCCAGTTCTTTCTTTTCTACATTCTTATTTGAATATAATAATGCAAAAAGCGTTGTTTTTCTTTTCATTGAAAACACTTCTGTAGCAGTTTGAACTCTGAGAAATAGAAATAAACATACACTTTATCGAAAAATAGGTGAGGAAGATTATTGAATCTTTGTGTTAATGGGAATTTACAAGTGTTTTTAAAAATATGTGACTCTGTGTGTGTGAGCATAGGGAGGGCTGTTTCATCACAATGAGGGAGGCCTTGGCAAGTTAATGTTCATTTTCAACTGATGGCATTGATGGCCAAACACATTCATGCCCTCTCCAGCTTCAGGGAGGCTGTGGAATAGAGATTTCAGAATGTAGCACAGAGAAATCACCTTCCATCCTCCTGTCTCTCAAGCAGGGGGAAGGTACATTCTTCTCCATCAGAATTCCTTGGTTTGTCTCCTCTGTGCTGTCATTTCATGGAAGATTGAAAACACCCCTTTCCATACATGTGGGTGGGAAAGTAAAATGGTGCAGCCACTTTGGAAACCAGATGGCTTAAAATATGGAACATGGAGTTATCGATTTACCCCCAAGGATGTACCCAGGAGAAATAAAACATACACCAATACAAAGACTTATGCTCAAATGTTCGAGGCCTCATTCTCAGTATCTAAAGAGTAGGAAAAACCCAAATATCCATTGATGTGATAGACAGAACGAACATTGGAGGACATATAATGGAATACTATTGGACAATAAAAGAAACCGAGCACTGATACATGTTACAACATGGGTTGACCTAAAAAATATTATGTTCAAGGAAGGAAACCAGATATTAAGAATACATGTTATGTAACTCCATTTATATGAAATGTGCAGAAAAGACAAATTAAAGAGACTAAATTAATGGTTGCCTAGACTGGGGACAGGGGTGGACAGTGACTGTAAACAGGTTCCTTTCCTTGACTTCCTTTCCCTCCCCTCCCCTCCTCTCCTCTCCTTCTTTCCTTTCTCTTTTTCTTTCTTGGCTAGGGATTGGAACCAGGGTCTTATGCATACTAGGCAAGTGCTCAACCATTGAGTTACACCCCCAGTTCTGAGTTTTCTTTTTAAAGTGATGGAATGTTATCATTTTAAGTTTCAAAATAGATAATGGTAAGGGTTGCACAGCTCCATAAACATATTAAAAAGCAAATGAATTATACAGAGAATAACCTAGTTTTATTAATAATTTAAGGAAACAAAATAAGAAATATTAAAATATTTAAGAAACATGGAATAAATTGTTATCTATAATATTAAGCATTCAGTATTGATTTAATTAACTGATGTTTAACAAAGTCGAGGAAGATGACCACAATGAAGTTCTAGAAAAGACTTTAGAGTCCTATTTATTCTAAGAATCTAAACGTGTGATTTATATCATTCTGTAAATGAAGCTCAAAAGTTTTGTGCTGAATGAAAGAAAGCAGACACAATAGAATACATACTGAATTATTCTATTTATATGAATTTTAGAACAGGCAAAACTAATGATCACTAAAAGATCAGAACAATGATTGCCTCTATGGTTAGGGACTGACCAGGGCACAAAGCATTTTCCTTCAGTGATGGAAGTATTCTGTCTTATCTGTCTGGCTAAATGGATTTATGTATTCATCAAAATTCATTAAATGTTGGACTGGGGTGGTGGCTCAGTAGCAGAGTGCTTGCCTAGCATGTGTGAGGCACTGGGTTTGACCCTTAGCACTGCATATAAATAAATAAAATAAATAAGTAAATAAATAAAATAAAAATATTTAAAAAAAAACTCATTGAACCAACGCATTGAACGGTACCCTTCGATCTGTGTATTTTAGTACATATGAATTTATACCTAAGTGTGATACCTTAAGAAAAGCCTGCCACAGCAAGATATTGACCAATGAAAGCATGAAACAAAGTAGAAAGTCTAGAAATGAACCCACGATATAGATAGAACTTTCATTTCTTTCACTGCTGTGGATTGAACCCAGGTCCTTGAGTTAGGCTAGACAAGTGCTCTGCCATTTTCTGCACCCATCCCTGAAGAACTTTAATTTTAATTAATGAGGGCAAAAGAGATTCTAAAATGATACTAAGTCCCTAGAAAAGATAAAAGCTGAATCTAGTTTATTTCTAACAGCAAAATAAAGCCAGAGAAATAAAAGATTTATGTCTAATAAGTGAAATAAGTTTGCTTCATGTATTTCTGTATTATTCAGTTTCATTTATGGCAATCATGCTTTCAAAGTTGGTGCAATAAAATATTCATAACATGCTACACGTGATGGCACATGCCTGTAATTCCAGTGACTTGGGAGGCTGAGGCCTCTGCAATTTAGTGAGACCCTGTCTCAAAATTAAAAAAAAAAAAATAGAGGGTCTGAGGCTGGAGCTCAGTGGCAGAGCACTTGCCTACCACATGTGAGGCACTGGGTTTGATTCTTAGCACCACATAAAAAATAAGCAAATGAAATAAAGGCATGCTGTAAAAGAAAATAGTTTAAAGAAATAATTTACCCCTTTTAAAAAAAAGAGAGAGAGGGCTGGGGTTATGGCTCAGTGGTAGAGCGCTTGCCTAGCATGTTTGAGGCCCTAGGTTGGATCCTCAGCATCACATAAAAATAAACAAAATAAAACTATTGTGTCCAACTAAATTTTTTTTTTTAAAGAGAAAGAAAATAAAGAGGGCTGGGATAGAGCTCAGTAGTAAAACACCCCTGGGTTCAGTCCCACTACAGAGAGAGAGAGAAAGAGAGAATACACACACACAAATACACACACACACATACATAACAAAAATTTATCATCTTAGCCATTTTAAGTGCATAATTTAGCTACATTAAGTACATTTCGCATGGTTGTGCACCATCCAATCCAGAACTTGTTCATCTTCCCCATCTGAAGCTCTGTACCTATTCAACACCAACTCCTCACTCCCTAGTGCACAGCCTGTCAACCACTGTTCTACTTTTTATGAATCTGATTACTCTGAGCGCCTCGTGTAAGTGGAATCACACAGTATTTGTCCTTTTGTGACTGGCTTATTTCACTCAGCAAAGTGCTTTCATGATTCATCCATTTTGTAGCATGTGTCAGAATTTAATTCTTTTTTTTAAAGCTGAATAATATGTTAATATATGTATGCATCACATTTTGTTTATTCATTTATCCATTGATGGATATGTAGGTTGTTTCTACCTTTTGGCTATTATGAATAATGTTACTGTGAACTTGAATGTGTAAATACCTGTTTGAGTTCCTTCTTTCAATTCTTTGGGTATATACCTAGAAGCAGAATTGCTGGATTGTATAATATGCTGGATTGTATAATATTTCTATTTTTTTTGACGAACCATCAGACTGTTTTTCACAGTAGCTGTAACATTTTATACTACCATCAGTAATGCACAAGGGTTCCAATTTCTCCATTTCTTTGCCAAGACTTTTCATTTTCTATTTTTATTTTTCTCTAGTAATAACCTTCTCAATGGATTTAAATCCATTCATTCTTTGTGTGTGTGTGTGTGTGTGTGTGTGTGTGTGTGTGTGTGTGGTGCTGGGGATTGAACCCAAGGCCTTGCGAGGCAAGCACTCTACCAACTGAGCGATGTCCCTAGCCTCCTCATTGTGTTTTGATTTGCTTTTCCCTAATGATTAGTGGAAGTCAATGTTTTTTGCATATGCATATTAGCCATCTATGTATTCCATTTGGAGAAATATCTGTTTCAGTCCTTCGTTCATCTTAAAAATTAGAACATTTGCTTTTTGTTGTTGAATTGTAGGGTTTTTTCTTTCTTTGAAGAATTTAACCTTTATTTTATTTGTTTATTTATTTATTTTTATGTGGTGCTGAGGATTGAACCTCACTCATGCTAGGCAAGTGCTCTACCACTGAGCTACAACCCCAGCCTGACTTGTAGTTTTTTATGTATTCTGTATATGAATCCCTTATCAGATACATGATTTAATAATATTTTTCCCGTTCTGTGGGTTGCATGTTTAAACTGTTGATCATGTTCTTAAATGCACACAACTTTTAATTTGATGAAGCACACTATTTTAAAAATTTTGCTGCCTATGCTTTTGATCTAAGACATTATTACCAAATTCAGTGGCATGGACATTTTCTATTTTTTTCTAGGAGTTTTATAGCTTTAGCACTTACATTTAGGCCTTTGGTTTTAGGTTAATTTTTGTGTTTGGTGTTAGGTAAGGGTCTCATTTCAGATCCAGTTTTCCCAATACTGTGTATTCAAAAAGACTCTCCTTTTTCTATTGGTGATGTTGGCACTTTTTTAGAAAATCCTTTGGCAATATATACTATTTCCAGACTCTTTTTTATATTCCATTGGTCTACATGTCTGTCTTTATAACAGCATGACTTTGTTTTATTATTGTAGCTTTGTTGTTAAGTTTTGAGATCAGGAAGTGTGAGACCTACATCTTTTCTTTTTCTTTCTTTATGCTATTTGGAGTTCCATATGAATTTTAGAATAGATTTTATATTTCTGCCATAAGTGTTGTTGGGATTTTGATAGAGGTTGCATTAAAACTGTAGATTGTTTTAGGTAGTATTGACATTTTAACAATATTAAGTCTGTTTAATCCATGAACATAGAATGTCTTCCCACTTTAGCATTTCTGTTATTTTTGCTTTCTTCCAGCAATATTATACAGTTTTCTGTGTACAAGACTTTTACTTCCTTGGTTAAGTTTATCCCTAAATTTTTAATTCTTTTTGATGGTATTGTCAATGAAGTTGTTTTCTTAATTTTCTTTTCAATTTGTTCATTGTTACTATAGAGAAACACAACCATGAAACTGTATCCTGCAACTTTGCCAAGTTTTCTTATTCATTATAGCAGGTTTTGTTTTTCTGATGGACTCTGGAGTTTTCTACATATAAGATCATGTCATCTGCAAATACAGAAAATTTTACTTCTTTCTATTCAGTTTGAATGTTGTTTGTTTTTCTTACCAATTTTTCTGGCTAGAGTTTCCAATTCTATGTTGGATAGAGATGGTTAAAACTAGCTTCCTTGCTGGGGGTGGTGGTGTATACATTTAATCCCAGCTGCCCAGGAGGCTGAGGCAGGAGGATCACAAGTTCAGAGGCAGTATCAGCAATTTAGCAAGGCCCCAAGCAACTTAGAAACCCCTTGTCTCAATATAAAATTTTTTTTAAAGGGCTGGGGATGTGACTCAGTAGTGAAGTGCCCCTGGGTTCAATCCCTGGTACCAAGAAAACAAAAACAAAAACAAAACTGATGTCTCTGTCTTATTTCTCCTGATCTTAGAAGTAAAGCTTTAGCCATTGAGTACTTTGTTAGTTCTGGGGTTTTCATATATGGCTTTCATTATGTCATAGTTTAAAAACTTATTAAAGTATCAAAAGAAAATACAGATACATAGAACTATGTTTGAGGGAAGAAAAGCATGCTAACCAAAGTCAAAAATTTAGGAAAGAAAAAGCTGTTAAATTTGAGTGTGTGAAAAATTTAAAATATCTACATGAAAAAAGCTCCATAAACTAAAATAACACGATAAATAGAGATAAGATCCTTAATATAAAAAGAGCTCTTATATATAAATAAGGAAAAATCCCACACACGAAAGCTAGTTTGGCAAAGTACATGAACACAAAACCAACAACCCAACAACAAAAAAGAAACAAATCAAAACAAAAAAAATCAGTCACAAAAGGTCAAGAAATTTTCAAGAATTTTCCTTCCTAGTGATCAAAGAAATAA
>NW_026000119.1:8660767-8773641 GCF_001458135.2 Marmota marmota marmota | reverse complement strand
TTTTTTTTTTTTTTTTTGGTACCAGGGATTGAACCCAGGGATGAACCCACTGAGTCACATCCCCAGATCACCCCACACACTTTTTTTTTTTTTAACACAGGATCTCACTAAATTGTTTAGGGCCTTGCTAAATTGTTTAGTCTGCCCTCAAATTTGCCATCCTTCTGCCTCAGCCTCCAAGTCTCTAGGATTATAGGTGAGCACCACTATGCCTAGCCAGCCCTTTTTATTTCCTATTTTGAGACTCACTAAATTGCCCAAGCTGTCCTTGAACTTGGGATCCTCCTGCTTGGGTCTCCCAAATTGCTGTGATTACAGGTGTTTGCCAGCAGACCTAGCAGTATTTACCATTTTTAATTGTATGATGTAGCAGCAATTAAGAATGTGGTTGGCAACCATCACCACTGTCCATCCCCAGGACTTTTTTCATATTCCCAAGCTGAAATTTTATACCCATTAATAACTTCCCATTACACTTCCCCTAATGAGGACCTTTTGAAATTAGAAAAAAAAATTTACATGTAATTGTGTTTATCCGTTATGTGCCTTTCCCAACTACACATATACTAAAGTTTTATGGGGCTATAATTTATGTGCCATATAATTCTCTCATCGCACATACACTTTTGAAGTGCTGTATTCCGACTTGTCTTTTTTTTTTTTTTTTTCAATTGAAAGCATTTTAACCAGGCTTGAAGCACAATGTTGGAAGTGCTAACTCTTGAATTTATTGTGGAATAAACATGGAGAATAAATAAGTGAAATGTACCCTGCCAGAAACTCATGTCCCATGTTTGCAAAATTGTTTAAAACTGATTTTTGGTCCAGCTCCCTGTGAAAGTTGAGTTAATCTTAAGAGCAGGAATCCATTAATAGGTCAACAGCAGGAGATGAGGGGGAGGAGAGAAAGGGCCTAGCGCAGCTGCGGTTCATTTGGTAGTTGAAAATTGCCTTTTCTTTTATTCTCTTATTCCTGCTACCTCCATAGACTCCACAAAGAATAGGAATGTTTTCTCCTACACATTTGATTATAATAACAGGCTGAGGTCTCTTTGAACATAACCAGTAAAGAAAAGAAGCGTCTGCGGCCATCCAACTGGGTAAAATGGTAACATAATCTCTGATTTGCTGTTTGAATCCTATTAATTATAACTGTGTAGGATTGTACAGTGAGAATGCTTCTGGGGTTTTTAACGCTAGGTTTTTCAAAGACTACATTCCTCATTAGACCTTCCCCATTAAGGCAGGCTTGAATGATGCTACACAGCCGAATAGTTGGGATTTTTTCCCCCTCTTGTCATAGTCTGAAGACAAAGGATTCTTCCGCTTGCCAAGGTTCCCGGGAGCCTAGGTTGAGCCGCTGTGACAGCCCTTCAGCAGGGAGCTTTTTATTCAGTCTTAGATTTGCCATCAGGCCTCATTCACTAACCAGGGTCCAGTTGGAGCAGTAGGCGGAGAAAAAAAATCAATGGAGGAAAATCTCACATAGCCAGATACGGTGCCCTGCGCCCTCTTTTTCCCTTCACTAGTGCTGAGTCATGTCGCAGCCTATGTTAGGGCACAGAGAACTGTGCTACCCTGGCTCTGCCTGCGTCGCAGCCATCAGTATCCTCAGTGCTTTTGCTAAAGTAATACTTAGGACAGGTTGCAGCATTGCTATCTGGGTTCCCTGGACTTCTCTGAGAAGCAGAGTGGTACAGAGAGCTGGGAGCCTTGCCCTTGATACTGAAGATACATCGTAATGGCCTTGTGAACTTGCTGCTGGTGGCCAGTCTCTCCTAGACTCAATTTCCTCCTCTGTAAAGTGTGGAGAGTGTGCTTGTTTCTTTCCATTCACCAGTTCTTGTGAGGATTGAATGTGGTTAGTCCTTAAGAAAATGTTTGTTAACATTATCATGTTTCTTACTCGTTATCTTTAGAGTTTTAAATTTGAATCCAGAAGTTGGGAGTCTGTGATTGCTCTGGATTATATGTGTTATGGACTTAAACTATTACCAAAAGAAGTGACTTTATACTATTATTTATCCAAAGAAAAATGCTGAGGGGTTGGGGATGTAGCTCAGTTGGTAGAGTGCTTGCCTCCAATGCACAAACTTCAATCCCTAGTACTGCCAATAAAAATAGAATATTTGTGAATGGATATTGCTGTAGTTCGAATGTGTGTGTTCCCCCAAAATTCATGTTGGAACATAGGAAGGGAGTAAGTCATGAGAGCAGAGCCCTTATAAATAGGATTAGTATCATTATAAAAGATCTCAAGGGAATCAGTCAGGGCTTTTTGCCCCTGTGCCATATGAGGACACTTAGAAGGTGTCATCCATGAGAAATGATTCTCACCAGACACCAAACCCACCATCACCTTGATCTTTGACTTCCCAGCCTCCAGAACTATAAGAAATGAATTTCTCTTTTTATAAATTACTTGGTCTCAGGTATTTTGTTATAGCAGCATAAATGGACTGAAATATTCATTCTTCCCTTTTATGTAAAATCTGAAAAAGTTAAGTGATTAAGAGCACAAACTCTAGAGCCAGATTTTTTGAGCTCAAATCTGATCTCTCACTTTTTAACAATACCATGCCTGGAACATGTTATTTAATATCGCTATCCTTCGGTTTTCCCATTTATAAAAGTGGGATAAAAAGTGGCAACTATCTCGTAGGATCCTTGTGAACTTTTAATGAGTTCATAAAAGTAAAGCTCTTAGAACTGTAGTTAACTTGTAAGTCATTGCTATTATCTGGTTAATTGGAAGAGAATTGGGAAAGGAAACCAAAAGAGAGTCAAATGAAAGAACACAACCAAACCAGAAAAGAGTCATCAACAGAGAAAAGACACAGGGAAGATAGATTGACACAGGGGTCCAGAGAGACACAGATGTACAAACACAGCAAAACAGACACAAAGGTAAAGGCAGTTTGACCCTTGACTGCCAACATTTAAGCTCCTTACTACTGAAAGTTTTCAAAACCACATTACATTTACATATCATAGGCTAGGTATTAGTTTTCTAGGGCAGGTTTAACAAAAGACCACAGACTGGGTGGCTTAAGCAACAAAGATTTTTCTTTCTCAGTGTTCTTGAGACTAGAAGTCCAAGATCAAGAGGTCAGCCGGTTTTGTTTCTCCCAAGGCCTCCCTCCTTGGTTTTCAGATGGCCACTTTCTCTCCGTGATCTTTCCTTGTGTGCACACATCCTGGAGTTTTTACTGGGTGTCCAAATTTCTTATAAGGACACCAGTCAGATTGGATTAGGAACTAATGGCCTCATTTTAACTTAATCACTTATTTAAAGGGTCTATCTCCAATTTCAGTCTCATTCTGGGATGGTGGGGGTTAGGGCTTCACGACCCATAACAGGCTTTTTTTTTTTTTTTTTGCGGGGGAGAGGATACCGGGGATTGAACTCAGGAGCACTTGACCACTGAGCCACATCCCCAGCCCTATTTTGTATCATAACAGGCTTTTATAAATGCCTTTTGTTTGTAGGCATATGAAATTAGCCAAAGAACAGAATTGACTCTAGAATCACATGAAGGAGTCAAAGGCAATTGTAAGTCCTGTAGTAAGGTTTGTTTGACTGCTTGTGTGGAACATATCAGCTGTACAAAAGATCTCTGACTTTATGGAGAAACTCAAACTTGCATGAAAAAATCATAGACATGTGGCTTTTAGTCCATACAGAATTTAGAAGGTGGGGTTGTATCAGATAGGAAAATAGAATCTACATCAGTTGGTATAGCTCAAGAAATTTGATATAGGGAATTAGGATAAAGATACTCAATACCTGCTCATTGGGTGCAATTTAGCACATCATAAATGAGGAGGACACAAGATGTTCTGTGGGATGTCAAGATGACCCAGGTCTCTGTAGACTAGAATATGGCACATCAGGAAAGTTGACATAGTCCTGATGTAAGTGAAGGTATATGAAGTAGTGAAGGCTTGTGGTGATCCTTGAAAATGGAAAAAAGTTGTAAGATCAATAGCTTATACCAGATGCCAGACTCTTGTGTCGATTTGCTTAAGTTATCACATCTAGAACAGCAATTACATTGATATTGCCTGATTAGGTCTACAGTAATCCATAATCATTACCCAAGATGAATGCATCATCCGCACAGGCCAAACTAGCAAGTTAAATGGGAATATTAGAAATCAACATACCTGCATCTCTTAAGATTTTAGTGTTGGCAATCCTTTCAAGGAAATGGGGAACTGCTTTTAGTTTACTATCTGGGATGGGGCAGGAGGACTTCTAAGGGCTTCCATTTGGCCTTCTATAGTATTAGCTCTTTCTCTGCATTCCAGTGTGGAAATGAGACTGGTTTCTAAGCATTGGAAGAATCAGGGAAATAACCACAGAGTAGGTCCTATAAAATAGACTCGAGCCCAAACTTCATTTATCACCTGAGCACTATAGGTCTTCTCTTTGATTGCTGATTTCCAATGGTGTTTTGAGTGCAAAAATTAGCGTCCATTCAGAACCATTATTTCGAATTCTTCAAAGATCTGTAGAATCTTTAATTTCCCTTGGTAAAAAGGTCAAGATTTCACTTGAATCTCACTACTAAAGTTGATCCACATCACTTTGTTATCCAAAACGCTAACATATCTTTATATAAATATTTTTGCATACCTATCTTATTCAAAAAATGGCTTTAAGTGGTTGCTAGTTTCAGAAGTGGAAGCAGTCAAAAGAAGGGTAGTGTTTAGATCTCCCTCTTAGGGGAACAGCTACCAGGAAGATCCTTGTCCAGTGGCCTCCTGATGTATCTGTGGCTCAGTAGCAGCGTTCACTGAAGGCTTGCTCTCCCTAGGCTGCTTTGGTTGATGGCTGAGCATGGCAGGCTCTGGAAGCCAGGCCATCCTGCCTGATGTCTACCATGACAGGCAATCTTCACTCTGGGGTTTCCCATTAGATTCACCAAGACCTTCTTTTTTTTCTTTTTGGTACCAGGGATTGAACTCAGGGGCACTCCACCACTGAGCCACACCCTATTTTGTATTTTATTTAGAGACGGGGTCTCACTGAGTTGCTTAGTACCTCGCCCTTGCTGAGGCTGGCTTTGAACTCATGATCCTCCTATCACAGCCTCCCTCCTGGGATTACAGACGTGCATCACCTCATCCAGCTTCACTAAGACCTTCTTAAAACAGCCCTACAGGTTGATGCTCTTCCTCTGTTTCAAGGAGATAGTCCCAAACTTGTGACTGACATGAATATAAAAGGGAATAATTTTATTTAGTTGGGCTTTTGGGAGAAGGGGAACAGGTTTGGACCACCACCATGTGTGGCCCATGTTGACTCACTACCATGTGTTCAGTAGTCCTTAGAAAGAGTAAAAGGATACCCATAGGACATTCTTGGAAAGGAAAAGTCTTTAATTCTAAAAACAGTCTTCCTATATTTGTGTGTGTGTGTGTGTGTGTGTGGTGTGGTGTGTGTGTGTGTGGTGTGTGGTGTGTGTGTGTGTGGTGTGTGGTGTATGTGTGTGTGTGTGATGCTAGAATATCATTTTTTATAAAAGTGATGGTCACACACACACACACAGACACTAAAAAGGAAGGAAGGATGGGAGAGAGGAATGGAGGGAGGGAGGAATAAATTTGTGCCTTAAGTGGGAAAGTATCATTTTAAAAAATATCATTGAACCCAGAGCCTCATACATGTTAAGCGAATGTTCTACTACTGAGCTACACTCCATCTCCTGAACATAAAATTTTCGAGTGGATCCAGAGAATGTGTTAAATTTCTGAGACTGGCAGTAGAAACCAAGAACCTAGACAGCATTTATACATTTATCCAGTCTTTACTTTCTTTATCTGCTCTCTTGTTTTCCTACTTTATATCATAAAGTATTAATGTGTCAAAAATGAAAATATGTGGACTTCATGTGGTGCTCTCAACAGGCTTCTTGAAAAAAATATTTTTCCCTCCTTTCAAGGATCAGCTAAAATTAACGTTGTCATTGTTTGCCTTTGTTGCCTGGGTGTCGGGGTCAGATTCTGTGTGACCTAACTGAGGTGATGATGGACAGTTCTGTGGAGGATATTATCATAGCTAATCAGACCAACTGAAAGCAAACTTGTTTTTCTCTTCTGCTACAGCAACTGCTCTTAAAATTTCTTCCTTTTTTTATGTTATAATTTGCTCTCTGAATTTTCAAGGCAGCACAATTCATTGATATTAGTGAGACAAGGATTAGGGCTACAGAAACTGTTGTATGACCATTTCGTACAACAGAAATTAAAAGCAGTGTCTGTAAACCTCAAGCATCAATTCACTGCCAACTGTAATACACTTTACTTAACACAGATATAGGGGTCCTGCTGTTTCTGGATGCTTTAGCCTTTCATTCAATAATGATAATATGCATTTAATCTTGGAAGAATCTAAAACATTCACCTTATAATAGTAACAATAAAACCATCAGAAACCTTACAAACAAGGACTTAAAATCATCATACTACAGTAATGCAGCCACGTCAATGTTTATAGCAGCTCATTACACAATAGCTAAACTATGGAACCAACCTAGATGACCTTCAATAGATGAATGGATAAAGAAACTGTGGTATATATATATATATATATTCAATGGAATATTACCCCATTGAATGAAATTATGGCATTTGCCAGTAAATGGATGGAGTTGGAGAATATCATGCTAAGCGAAATAAGCCAATCCCAAAAAACCAAAGGCAGAATGTTTTCTCTAAAATGAGGATGCTAATTCACAATGGTGGGCGGAGCACTAGAGAAGAATAGCGTTACCTTAGATTAGGTAGAGGAAAGTGAAGGGAGGGGATGGGACGGGATGTGAGGATAGGAAAGCTAGTAGAATGAGACAGACATTATTACTTTATGTATGTATGTGACTGCATGATCAATATGATTCTACAACATGTACATTTAGAAAAATGAGAAATTATATCCCATCTATGTATGATATAACAAAGTACATAAATCCATTCTACTGTCATGTATAACTGATTAAAACAAATTTTAAAAATTGTTAAACAAATTAACAGCAGCAATTATGGAAAATAAACCCTAAGGACAATAAAGGAATCCTTTGTTCATTTAAATTTACATTTTAGCAATGATAAGACACAAGGGAAGAAATAAGTAAAGATGCAATTACAATGAAGACTTAAGGGAGTAAGATATTGATATAATGGTATTATGCTTCTCTACTAAGGTAGCAATGGAAGGAAGTTAATATTTGTTGTGTTTGTGATATGTGCCAACCCTTATGCTGGATTTTAAAATATATGTATATTACCTTTGCTCTTCCCTGAACCCAGAAAGTAAGCATGTCAACTCAGTTTTATCAGTGAGTAAATTAGAGTTTAGAAAAGTTAAGTAAGCTGTGTGTTTGTAGTCTCTCTGCATTAACTCAGTATTTTTACAATACCTCTATGAAGCAGTTCATACTATAATTCTCATTTTACAGTTGGGAAAGAGACTTAGGGTTGGGAGTGTAGCTCAGTGGCAAAGTGCTTGCCTAGAATATATGAATGTGCCTAGAATGTTTCAATCACAGGTACCACAGGGGAAGTGGAGGGAAGGAGAGAGAGGGAGAGACTTAATGACTAAATGATTTGATCCCACACTCCGAGCTACTTACTGTATTGTGCCTCTACCTACCTCATTGGTTTCTGTGAGCTTTTGTGTGAAAGTATTTTGAAAATCACAAAGCTTTGGATACTTGAAAGCCAGTTCTCAAGAGTTATAAAACATTGTTCACTCTTCTCTGTGGAACAATTCTTTAAATATAGTACATGGTGGTGCATGCCTGTTATCCCAGTGGCTGGCTCAGGAGGCTGAGGCAGGAGGATTGTGGGTTTGTATCCAGCCTCAGCAATTTAGGGAGGCTCTAGGCAGCTTAGTGAGACCCTGTATCAAAATAAAAAATAAAACGGGCTGGGGATGTGGCTCAGTGGCTAAGCGGTCCTGGGTTCAATTCTCAGTACAAAAATACACACACACACACACACACACACAGTACTTGGAAAGCAAGCTACTGTCGTCAAAGCTAGAACAGAATTAACCACAAATTAGAGGAACACTTCTTTGGGGTAGCAAAATGAGTATTAAGAAAAATATATGATTAAAAAAAATGACACACAACCACAATATAAGACTAATTGTAATTTTTTAAAATGGGCTTTTTTGATGGGGTGAGAGTTTTCACAGAACTGAAAGCTGTGATTTCATTGCCATGTTTTATAGAACAAGCTCAGGAACAGGAATGACCTAAGTATAAAAGGATAATTGCATGGCCTAATAGATTGTTCCTACCTTCAACTGCTAATGAAGCCTTGGGAAATGTATCCCGACTTGACGAATGAGGCTGAAAATGCCAGGCAGCCCTTTGCCAAGGATGTGTTCTCTAGGCTCAGACACAATTCATTATTCTGTTAGGGCACTGCCACCAAGCCGACCATGGGCAATTTAGCAATACCACATTTGGGGCGAATTTAATTCACCTAATGCATTCACTTCTGTGTGCCATAAATGGAACAAATACGCTATGATTAGATGATAGCTATTGGTATTGGCATAAACAGAAAGTATTCCTGTTAATGGTGAGTTCTTCTTGATCATGCTCCCATTAAAAGCTGCTCTAAAAATTTGCCAAAAATATCAAGCTCCTCTCTTTTCCATTTATATTGTATGGACTTTTGGGCATATATTTATAATAAAACTTCTTTCAAATTATTATTTATAGTTCAATTTTAAAAAGATATGGCATATTTATTAATAAACCTTGATCATATTGACCTGGTAAATTAAATTATATACACTATCATATGTATACAAATATATATATGCAAATATATATATGCATAACCTTGTTTCATAGGAAAGAGGTGATAAACAAAATTAGAAAATGAAAATGAGATTTTGATCATGTTCACTAATATATATCCTTGATTCAGAGAACAGAAAAGGGGAAACATTACTGAATCAGTCCAAGTCTCAAAGGGACACTATATTAGCACAATTCAATGACAGTTGTCAAGAACACTGAAACACCTTAGAATTTGCCCTTCACTAAGCTACCAAGATAACCTGTTGCTATGGTTTGAATGTGTCCCCCAAATTCATATATTGGAAACTTAATCCCCAGTGCAACAGTGTTGGAAAGTAAGGCTTAATAAGAGGTGATTGGAGCCAGGCTTGGTGGTGCATGCCTGTAATTCCAGTGGCTCTGGAGGCTGAGGCAGGAAGATCATGAGTTCAAAGCCAGCCTCAGCAACTTAGCAAGGCCCTAAACAAACAATGCAGGGAGACCCTGTCTCTAAATTAAATATTTTCTTAAAAAGGGCTGGGAGTGTGGTTCAGTGGTAAAGTGCCTGCTACCAAAAAAAAAAAAAAAAGGTGATTGGGTTATGAGGGGTCTGACTTAATGAATGATTTTATTGTGCCTTTATTGTGGGTGTGGGTTAGTTTGGGAGAGAATGGGCTTATTATAAAAGGTAGTTTGGCCTTTTCTTGCTCTCTTGCCCTTCTGTCATCTGTGATGGGATAATGTGGCACAAAAGCCCCTGCCATGTGTGGGCACCTCTTCAACTCCCTAGTTCTAGAACTGTAATAAATAACTTTTTTTTAATTTATAAATTACCCCTTTTGTGGGATTCAGTAATGCAAAACTGACTAAGAAATCTGCCAGTTTCATGGATGCTGATAAAGACACAATACTTTGTAATGCATTCCCCACTGCTGTCGTGTGTTTAAAAAAAATAAAATCAATAAAAGATAAAAAACATAACTTAAAAAAGATACTAAAAAGCAAAAAAAAAAAAAAAGACACAATACTGTTGGATTAGAGACAAAGGATTTTTTTTTTACTTTTTTTTAAAATGATAGTTAATTTCTACTTTAGCTGGTGGAAGAGTTAACTAGTTAAAGAATTTTGATCAATGTGTCAAGTTTGCCACGCACACTTTAATCTCAGCTACTCAGGAGGCTGATGTAGGAGGACAGCAAGTTCAAAACCAGCTTGGGCAACTTAGTGAGACTCTGTCTCAAAATAAAAAGTAAAAAGGTCTCAGTAGTAGAACACTCATGTCATTCCCCAGGAACAAGCAAATAAATAAATAAGTAAGTAAATAATGGGTCAAGTTAAGTAACTGAAAGCTTTTTAAAGTTAGTACTTGAGCTGGCACTCCTGTAATCCCAGCAGTTCCAGACCTGAGACAGGAGGATGGGAGGTTCAAAGCCAGCCTCAGCAAAAGTGAGGTGCTAAGCAACTCAGTGACACCCTGTCTCTAAATAAAATACAGAATAGGGCTGGGGATGTGGCTCAGTGTCCCCTGCAAGTTCCAATGCCACCGAACCACCCTCCCCCTCCCCCGCCCACACACACACACACACACACACACACACAAAAGTTAGTACTTGAAAGATTTATCAAATGTTTTGTAAAATAAAATACTAAATGTAGAAAATGTTCAAATTCTGCTTCTAACATTGCCCTTTGAATATAGGATACAGGACATTTGAAAGTTTATAGACAAATGTTGGCTTTTGGGGCAGAAAAGTGTAAGCTGAAATAAAACATAAAGGAATCTAAAGCAAATCACTATTGCACTTATTCACAGTATTTAGCTTTCTCAACACAATTCTTCAGAAGGACAGAATCAGTAAAATATGCTAACTGCAAATGTTTTGTTTATATCATATTTAACTAATCTAATATTCTACAACCAGGAAAAATTATAGCAAGTGAGAAAACATTCAGTAGTGAATTTTTCTGATGTTTTCTACAATATTCCATAGGATCCAGTGTTTGAATCAATGCAAAAACAAAACTGTTCTAAACAAAATCTCGTTCTAGAAATCACCTTAAACAGTCCTGCTATAATTACCATTTATTTTATTTTCTTTAGACCTGATGAACTACATGGGCATACAATACAATCTTAGGGCAGCTCTGTCTGCAGAACACTTCTGCGATAAGGTGTGCTGAGTGAGTACTACAGATGGGAGAAATGAGCCTTTGGTGGGGACTATGGGATTTACATCTGGAGGCAGCAATTTTTTAAAGTAATTTGAAAACTCTTTGTTTTGAAAGAGTCTGTTACCTAATTAGGTTAGAGAAGCTTGTATGTTGCATACACAAGGAGAGATGATCTCTTATACTTTTCCTAGATTCCGAAAGCCATTCTCTTCCATTATATGATCTCCAGCAAAGGCTCAAGCTGTGGCCTGGGATATGTTTTCTACAGACTTCCAAATGCTGATCCATCCATTATTAAGAGATCTGGCCTCTGAGCATCAGATTACTGCATTTCTTGTAAATCAGCTTAGTGGCAACAAAATCCAATTCATCTCTAGATTGTTTTTTTTTTTTAGCTGAGCATTCATTTTCCTGTTAAAGAAGAGTTACAAATTAATCTGTGGACCTATTTGATTTTCACTTTTACTCCCTATCAAGAGATCTCACCTTATAACCTTTTGCGGTTTCTTAGATTATTTGCCATGTATAACTTCATTTTTTTTGTCAACTGCTTTTTCTCAAGTGGACCTTAGCAGAAGATTAAGAATTAGGATATGTAGTCTCTCCTTTCATCTCTTAATCTCCCATGTATAACTTAATGCATTAAAGATAATGCTTCTGGGAATGTGCTATTGGTTTCTGCAACATGCGTGACCACCGGTGAGTGGGGACAGGTTCAGCTGCAATTTTGATGAATTTGAAGTTCCTATGAGTTTGGAGAGATAAGTAAGGATTAAAGACATGAGAGAATGTTCATGAAATATATTTTAACTAGTTCTAATGACTGAAATAAGACAGACTGGGAACATTTCCTTCACTAATAGGATTTGGTTAAACTTGATATGTGGTAAGATGAAAGAATAGCCCTTGCCATAGAGACAGACATTCAGATCATTGCCTCTTGCTTCAAGACAACACATAACATGATACTCTTCCTGTTTTTGCCTGAATTGCCCAGATACTCAAAGCCATTATTAATGCTCAGTTACAGTGAATATATTAATTTTTAAAATTTTTATATCACTATCATGATTTTTCTTCCTAGTGTACCCATATATGTATATATGGTTTGTATGATTGATGTATGTGTGTATATATATAAACATAAGTGTGTGTGTACCTTTTACATATGTAAAAGGTACACACACACTTATATACACACACAAGGAGAGATGTGTAACTTTCTTATAAAGTTATCTATAATTTTTTTGAAAAGAAATGAATAGATAGTGTGGCTGAGTGCCAATTATAGGTGCATACCTATAATTCTAGCACTTGGGAGGCTGAGGCAGAGGGATCACAAGTTCCAGTCCAACCTGGCAAACTTAACAAGACCCTGTCTCGAAATAAAAAATAAAAAGGGCTGTGGTTGTAGCTCAGTGGTAGAGCACTTCTGAGTTCAGTCACCAGTATGGGAGCCGGGGAGAACAGGTGATATGTGTGGGATGCTTCCTTCTCTGTCTATTACCTTAGTTAGCATTTTTCTTTATATTAAGGGAATGCTAAAGCTAAATATGAACATGGAGTATTGAAAGATGACCCAAACAGAAAACAAATGGAAAATAAATCTTGAGTGAGTTGATCGCAGTTCAGCAAGAAGCAGCCCTTTGACCTTCCCTTCTTTCTGATACTAGGGATTTTACTCGGATTGCAGAACTGTGGTTGAGATGGAGTAACTTGGAGACCCGACATCTGTTAGCAGGAAGTAAGAGGACAGTGATTATGATCTAAGCCTGGGAGCCTGGGCAGGTGGCCTTGACATTTGAGAAAAGGGACAGGGCTAGCCCTTTTGTACTCCTTCACTTGCTCCCCGCTCCCCTTCCTCTGCTTCCCTGAAGCACCCTGGTTCTCTTGCAGCCCAGCAGGCCTGTCTTTCCAGAAGCACTGCGGCTGCTGACTCTTTCTGCTCCATTCTGCCCACTGAAATATAATGGCTCTCAGGTCTGTTAGGGATGGAATCCAGTGTGAACACATTCACAGGAGATGTTGGATCATAGAGGAACTCATGCCCTGCTCACATCCACAGGGACACACATTGCAGTCTCCTCCCCTTCTTGTTTCAAAAGCCTGTGTGTTCTCAGGAGATTTGAAGATGTTAAAAAAGGGGTCAGACATCTTTTGCTCCCCCTCCCTGTGTCCTCACTTTTGCCACTTCTCACTGATACTTGCTCCCTGAAGGTCACCTGGGCTCTGGAGGCTCTTTTTTTTTTTTTTTAATGGGAAAAGGGGGAATTACAACTCCTTTTGGCTGAAGTTAGTAAGAAACTACTGGAAACTACTGGAAAGTAGATAAGCTCCTAGTTGAATATTTTTTTCCTGCATATAAATAGAAAGTTGAATGGAATGTTTATGAGAGAAGAATTACATATTTAGTTGAATAGTTATCTGATTTGAAATAAATATTTGGGAATATAGCCATTCATCATGCTTTCAAAAGCCTACCTCCTATGAATGGATAGGTATGTTTGTTTGCCTTTTTATAGAGGCTTTGATATTTTGGGCATAAAAGAGGAACCAATGGTGAATATTTGAGACATCGTGGCACCAAGGATTTATTAGTTTTGGCCAGGTAATCCCTGGCTGTATATTTAGAGAATGTTGCCTTAGCCATGACCCATGCTTTTGTCTGTAGTCCATAAAAGTTTTATGCATCCTCTTCTTATTCTTTCCCAAATAATTTGAAAATAATTAGAAAAAAAAATATCATGTGTCCAGGGGCTCCACTTGCATTTGGGTAGGTAGTAGACCCAGGAATGTTTCATTATTCTTTATGTCTCATATGTTTGAAATGTGTCATAATAATTAAGGATTTTTTTTATAATTAAGAAATTTTAACTAAACTGAGCAAATAGTTTTGGGGAATTCAAGCTATGTAGTCATATGATCATTTTCATAGATCCTAACAGGGTCACAATTTGGTTATTTCTGTTTTTCTGCTTTATGACTCCTTAAACACAGATGGGATATTATCCCTCCACCCGCCCCCCACCTTTTCCCTTTTTCAATCTTGTTTAGAACTAGTTGTTTTAAAACTCCTCTGCAATACAGAAGAAAATATGTGTGTCCTGCCATTTGCTTAAAGATGACCCGTTTCCAGCTCCAGAGGCTGAGATAGCAGGATCATGAGTTCAAAGCCAGTCTCAGCAAAAGCAAGGACCTAAGCAACTTGATGAGACCCTCTCTCCAAATAAAATACAAAATGGGGCTGGGATTGTGGCTCAGTGGTTGAGTGCCCCTCAGTTCAATCCCCAGTAAAAAAAAAAAAAGATGAGCAATCTCCATCTCTGAGTCAGAAGTGAACACAAGTGTGTTTGATGGATGTACTTAAGTACTTGCATTGTTAACTATACCTATTTCACAAAAGCACAGACATTTGTATATTTAATGTCAGTTCAAAAAGGCCACAACAGACAATGGATAGCAGTTAATAAATTTTGAAAAGGATGTTTAAAGTATGCCGAAGAAGATTCTTTCGCCTATAAATAAGATTGATAATTTGTAATCACATGATGGATTGTACCTCTTTTGTGACTATTTGAATAAGAGAGAGTAAGGCTATAGGGCTGATCATGGAGCTTTACTTTGGGAGCAGCTTTACCCCATGAGTGCTGACAATATCTGCCGTTGGGAATAAACCAGGTAGCCTGGCTGACCGACCACTGTCTATGTCCCAATCCATTGGCATGTAATTCAATAATTCTTGAAAAGTGGGGGGGGAAACAAAAAGAATTATTGTATGGCCCGAGTGGGGAGTTCCAGAAAAGAAAGCCACATGCTGGTCTTCGTGGCCATGTATGCTGTGCTCTGTATGACTTCTGGGGGCAGTGTTCACATAGACAGAAGGCCTTACTCTTCCTATGGTGGTGCAGTGTCTCAGCTCTAACATAATCATTTATTCAGCAATTTGAAATGCTTCCAGAATCATCCCTTGTGAAGGACAAAGGTCTATTGTCTGTCTTATATACTTTACTATTCACCCTGTAGGTTGTACTGAGTAACTACTCAATAAATATCTATTCTCTGAAAAATGAGAGAAAAGCAACTTTAAAAAGAGCTTTCTTAATATACATAGTTCACATATCAAATTCACCCATGTAAGTATACCGTTCAGTATTTTTTTCAGTTTGCTCAAGGAGTAGTATAACCATTGTCACAATCAGTTTTAAAACATTCCATCACTTCTTCACCAAAAAACTTACACCTATTAATAGTCAGTCCCTTTTCCCAGCTCCTGGAAACTGCTAATTTACTTTCTACAGATAAGATCGTCTAATCTACTTTCCTGTAGATTTGCCTCTTCTGGGCATTTCATACAAATGGTGTCATACACTGTGTGGCTTTTTATGAGTTGGCATAGTCCCTTATTTCGCTTGGTATAGTGTTTTCCAAGTTCAGCCATGTTGAAGTAGCACCTACTAATACTTGTCTTCTTTCTATTGTCAAATTACATTCCATCGAATGGATAATACCATACTTTATTTATTCATTCATCAGGTAATAGACATCTGAGTTGCTTGTGGTTTGGGGCTATTGCAAATCATGCTGCTATGAATATTCATGTTTATGTGGACACATGTTTTCAGTTTCCTGGGTGTCTACCTGGGCATGGAATTGCTGGAGATGAAAGTGACTTTTAATTTGGAAACTTCTGCTTTATTGACTTTTGCATTTGAAGTCATTCATGTCACGTGTCTGGCTTGACTGGCACTTGTGGGTCCTGCACCAACCTTCCACGCCCCGCCCATCCCTACCCATGTTGTGAACCAGTAGGTGAACCACAGAAAATCGAATTGTACTCAATGTTTAGTCTCTCTGGACAGGGTCATACTTACATTGAATTCGCTCTGATTTATTATTTTGCTACTGCACTTGGAACACAGACAGTATTCACTAAGAATTGGAACTATAGACTGAAAACAGAGGTTCCCTGTTTTCATCAGTCAACTCTCAAAGAGTGGAAGCAGCCAGTTTCAGATTATTCTAGGGCCCTTGCTCTCTTAGTTTCTTGCCTCCTCCTTTCTTTTGGCCTTTTTCGCTTCCCATTAGTGCCACTTACTGAGCGAAGAGAACACAGATAATTCAGCCAAAGTATTTTTATGGTCTTGGTATGAAAGAACTTTTAATATGTGTGTCATCTTGGTTTTTATGTCCTTTGACATTGTGCTCCTTACCCTAAGACTATGAAGAAGTTACAGTCTGCTTCTTTCAGACTAATCTTAGCTTCCAATACTGTGCCATTGTAGTTATTCCTCAGGATGATAAAAAGAGCTTACAGTATTGGAGGTAAATTATTTAATATTCTTTATAAAAAGGGGGTGAGATTAAGGACTGCCAGAAAAATTTTTAAAAATAGATCATATTTTCATAAGAGTAACTTTGTACACAGGTGGTGAGATTATGACTTTGCAAAGTGAACATAATGTTAGAATTGACATCCTAGGAATAATGGACTTGTAAAAGTCTGAATTTTAAGAAGCTGTTTAAACTATGCAGACATTAATAATTTTCCTAGTGGCTTGTATTTTGGGTAGCAGGTTATAAAGAGTACACAGTGAGAGGGATTCTGTTTGACTCTTAGGGGGACATTGTTTCACTGGAAAGGAATAATATATGGACTCCCCTTTAAACAAAGCAGTTTGCATTTCTGTTGGCTTGATCTTGAGAACCTGATGAAGCATCGGCCCCACCACATCTAGCATTCCCCGTTTAATTCTTCCTGGTCTCTTCTACAGAATGAAATTGGTTGATTCATAGGCTGGCCTGAGGTTTTGAATAGAGAGCTTTAAGGGAATGTTTAGAAAGTGTTCCAGCAAGCCATCAAGACTATTGATAGGTGGCCAAGCTCAGGAAGAGTATTAATAACAACAAGAGCTCTCTCTAGCACAGCTCTTAATCATAGTCAGGCATTGCACCAAGCACCATGCGTGTACTCCTGGCAGCAATCCTCGGGGGCAGTCAGTTTTTATTCCCAAATGAGATGAGGAAACTGAGGCACACATAGGTTAAGAAACTTACAGAAGGTTATATGGCCATGGCATGAACCCAGATTATTTGGTTCCAGAGTCAGTACTCCTAACCACCAAGTGTGTGGACCGGAGACTTAGAGATACTTCTGTGCCTGCCTCAGGTGCCCAACTGGAGCTCTGGAGGAGCAGAGAAGGTAAGGCTGGTTCCCAGCCAGCACTTTGCCAAATGAACTGGTGAACGGGGGCTTTGTCTTGGCCTTTCGCTGCCTGGATAATTTCAGAGGGTAAAGGACGCCTTAGCTCTGTGGATTCTTTTGTGGCCAGACAGGCATCAACCAGACAAGCATCAGCCAGCACAAATTTAGTGCTTCTTTAGATAGCTAATGTATCTTTTTTTTTTCCTTAACAGAGAATGAGTTCTTTTGTACAGAATATTGTTCTTTATCGTGGCTTATTTGTGGAAAATTGCAAATTCGACTTAGTTTTTTCATCAAATCTTTGAAGGTGGAAAAGCTAAGTCATTAGGACATAGCAAAGCGGGAAGGTAACTTGTGTGTCCATTTAATCCCTGGCATCACCTTTAATCTCTGGTACCTAAAATTGACAGAAATTAAACTGGGCATGGTGATGCATGCCTTTAATTCCAGCTACTCAGGAGGCTGAGACAGGAGGATCACAAGTCTAGGGCCAGCTTCAGCAACTTAGCATGACCCTGCTAAAATAAATATGTAAAATAAAATAAATAAAAATGAAAAAGGTCTGGCGATAGCACGCCTTTGGGCTTAAACCTGAATACTGAAAGATAATTTTTTTTTTTTACAGAAATAATCTTAATTGTGGCATCATGAAGCAAAGAGCTACTAGGCCTTTTCATTTCTCCTCCTCCTCCTCCTCCTCCTCCTTCTTCTTCTCTTCTTCTTTTTCTTCTTCGAGTTGCACAGATACTAGATGAAGATAAATAAACACAGCTAATGGATTCTGGAAGCATGGTGTGTTTTAAAAGAGTTGAAAGAATATCAAGACATGAGGGGGCTGGGGTTGTGGCTCAGAGGTAAATCGCTCGCCTACCATGCATGAGGCACTGGGTTTGATCCTTAGCACCACATAAAAATAAAATAAAGATATTGTGCCCACCTATTGCTAAAAAATAAATATTAAAAAAAAAAGAATGTCAAGACATGAACTTAAAAAAAAAAAAAAAGAATGTCAAGACATGAGCTGAGGTTGGTGGCCTCAGCTAGGGAAGGCTCTCTGGAGTTAATGGGGGAATCCTTGAAAGTTTTCCAAACAGAAAACTTATCACAAGTGATATCTGGAAGAGAAGAAGCAGAATGGTCTGGCAGCTTTTGCACTTTAGTCTAACCATGAAGTGAGTTTGAGTTAATATGCTAGATGAGAACCAGGAGGAGAGGAGAAACGGCCAACTCCCCGAGGAGGAAGGATGACCTTGAGACGTGGGCAATGATTGGATATGGGAATGAGGGAAAGAACGGAGTCTGCGATCCATCTGAGATCTCAGTGTAGTGACAGGAATACTTCTGGTGCCATGAATAAAAGTAGGGAAATCAGGAGCTAAAGCCAGTTTGGACTTTTAGGCCAGTGGTGACAGTTTGGGCCCATGAGGGAAATGGCAGGGCACTGAAACAGCAATGTAAGACAGTTAGAGAAAAGTATGACTGCTCTTTCCTAACTGTCAAAGCTATTAACTCACAAAGTAGAAGCTAAGAACTTTGGATACTTTTTTTCCTAAACCCATGAGACACAAATGGATACCTGCTCTGGGATTCTAGGAAAGATTTTTCTTTCCTATAATAAAAATATAGTAAGAGAAACCTTTCTGCTTTGAGTTTCAGATGCAAGGATGTGATACAGGGAGCTGCTGCAGCCATCTTGCAGTCTTGAGAGGCAGAACAAGAAAATGTGTGGGAAGCTAATTTAGAGTCTTGAGATTGGGGAGCCCCTGAAACAACACCGAGACCATTTGCCTCTCCACTGACCTTAGGGAAAAACAAACAAACAAAAAAATCCATTGTCCAAACCATTTTTAGGTGGGTTTTCTGTTACTTACAGCCAGAGCATCTAAATACTGATAGTGGTTTTTTTTTGTTTGTTTTTTTAAGATCTGAGATTACCTTGATCCAAGCCTCACTATATTTCTTGTTTTGGACATTAATTTTGGAAAAATACCATATGGGGAGAGCAATCATTAGAATTGTCAGCTGAAATAATAGGAATTAAAACAAGAGGGAATGGAGTGAGAAAAGAATGCACTTTGGATACTCTTTCTAGAATAAGGGCTTTAAAAAAAAAAAAAAACTCTCTAAAAGTCAAGCAGCCTGGCCCAGAGCTGAGACCCAGTTTGCTGCTAGGTGAGAGTCCCTGTAAAGGCTCAGTATTGCAATGTGCTTCTCAAATGACAACAGAGCTCATTAGTAAATTGAGGCATTCCCAGAGCCTTAGATACAAATGAGGTGCAGGAAGCATTATCCTCTTTCAGAACTGCTGTTTTTTTCACTCGCTTCCTCCCACCTTCCTCGCATTTGCTGGTGTCCGTTGGCAGGAAAACATGTTCAGCCCAGTGATGGATGTGCGCTGAGGAGAATGAGCCTGCTTTGTGAGGCTTTTGAATTGCAGCAAGTACGCTATGCGGAAGGGCTGAGTGACTGGTTGATTGAAAAGTAATTGATTGCAGAATTTCAAAACGAGATCCAAAAGATAACATTGCAAATCACATTGCACAAAAGCCAACTTTCTTTATCAGTCTCTTCTTTTTATTTATTTGCTTCTTTTTTAAGTTTACAGAGTTATTTTATAATGTAGTAACAACTTCACCATCTGGTTCTTGCCACTTCAAGTATCATATATAAAGTTTGTGATCAAATTCTTGTGAAAGAGAAAGGGAAAATGAAAACATGCTGCTTAGATTGTCTTTCTGACTCTGCATCAATACCTGCCACTCCGGAAAGTCATTTATGTTTCTCAACTTTCACATTTGTCAATGAAAAATTGGATTGAGTGGTTGACTAAATCCTGTGTGAGATCCTGTCCACATGAACTTGGAGTTTCTATAGTAAGATGTGGTTCCCACGATCTACCTGACATTAGGTTGGGGTGGGGTGGAGCTCTCTCTTATTGCCTCCCTCAAGAGAACACATCTCAGACAGACAAGGCAAATAAGCCTCTTGTTAGAGGTATAATCTCAACTCAATTTCGCTTTTTTTTCCAGTTGTTGACAGACCTTTATTTTATTTATTTATTTAAATGTGGTGCTGAGAATTGACCCCAGTGCTGCACACATGCAAGGCAAGTGCTCTACCACTGAGCCACAAGCCCAGCCCTATTTTTTATATTTTATTTAGAGACAGGTTCTCACTGAGTTGCTTAGCACCTTGCTTTTGCTGAGGCCGGCTTTGAACTCGTGATCCTCCTGCATCACTGTGCCCACTCAATTTGGCTTTGGTGGTGGGATTCTGGAGGGCCACATATAAGACAGAATGCCTTGTTCAACTTGAATTTCAGATAAACAAGAATTTGATTTTATTTTTAGTATAAGTATGTCCCAAATATTACATGGGGTATACTTACACTAGAAATACTTAGTCATTATGTAGCTGAAACTCAAAGTGAATTGGGAGTCCTGTGTTTGCATTTGTTATGTCTGGCAACCCAAAATCTGGAAAGGGAGTAAAGACACCAGCCTTTGCTGCTCAAGATGGGGTAAGGGAGCAGCTGTAGAGGACTCTGTGGGCTTGGTAGATCCGACATCTCAAGCGGGGAGAAGCAGGGTTAGCAGAAGGTGAGGGAGTGAAAGGCTAAGGGGAGACCTCAGAAGTGCCTCTCCCTTTCCTTTCCTGTTCTTCACTCATCCCTGAATTTTTCTCCTTCTCCCTTTCTCATTTTTACCCTCCACTGGCTTTAGCATAACATGAAAATATTAGCCCTTTATGATGGACTGTAGTCTCATCATCCTTTTTATGGTTCTTGTTCTGGATTTTGAAACCAGTGGGCTGGCCCTTCTTGGCTTTTCTCATTCCATGCTCAGCGCCTCTCCCTAACATTGCAAATTACATTGCACAAAAGGCAACTTTCTTTATTAGCTAAGCTGATTTCTGCCTGTGTGTCCCCGATTGGTTTTCCCCTATGTAGAATAGCTATTTCTCAATAGGAAAGTGATTGCCAGATTTCTCAAATTCTTTTCAAATTTTTGGGCCTGTGTGGGTCTTATATCTGCTCATCACCCAGCAGTTTATACACTCTTCATCCACATGGCGTGTCTTTAAGGATGTAAAGAGCACGAGTCTTTACAACAAATGTAGGGACAAAATGGCGCTGGGTTTTGCACCCTGTTGTGCTGCTGCCTGTAGCACTGCAGAGGAAGAATGGCCATTGTGTATTGCAAGGTTGGTTCCCCTTTGTTGAACAAGATCACTTAACACTTTGGGGTTGGGTAATTGCTTTCCCAGAAAGTGAGAGGACTGCTGAGCTTGAGAAATGGAGGCAACCTCTCCCAGATGAGAAGTATTTCAGAGCATAAGACCCTTAATGTTAGATGGAGCAAGAGAATGAATGAGATGGAGACAGAACATGCTGATGGCAACACACCTGTGGTTCAATATACCACCAGGTAGGTGCTACCCCTCAGATATGGGCACTCCCGAGCAGCCATAAACCCTGGCGTTTTAGTTATTTGTCCTGATGATGAGTAGGTAGCAGGAGAGGCTCTTGGTGGTGCCCTCTGTTGGGTGCATTTGGTAGTTTTGTTGTAGCCTTTGATGCTCCATGTGGGAGAGATGGTTTGGCAACTGGAGGTCTTTGGTCCAAGCATTGTCAATTATGTAGTCTGATTAAAAGGGAAATGGCTTTTCAATTTAAGAAACAAACAAACAGGGCTGGGGGTATGGCCTAGTGGTAGAGTGTTTGTCTAGCATGTGTGAGGCACTGGGTTGGGGTGGGGTGGAGCTCATAAAAATAAATAAATAAATAAGATAAAGTTCTAAAAAACAAGCAAAACAAAAATGCTATAACATACCTGACTTGAAGTTCTAGTTCCTTCTGCTAGAAATGCTAATGAGTACAAGACATTCATGCAGAACAGCTTTCTTCTATGTGTTCACCAGGAATGCTTAGAAGAAAATGGTGGCCTCTCTGGGATCTTACAAGGTAAAGCAAGCAGATGGTTAAAATACAGGGAGGGTAATGGCGGGATGTGGTGTTGCAGACCCATAATCCCAGCAACTCAGGAGGTTGAGGCAGGAAGATCGCAAGTACCAGGCCAACCTGGGCAATTTAGAGAGACCTTGGTTCAAAATAAAAAGAACTGGGGATGCAGCTCAGTGAAGAGCACCCTGGACTCCATCCCCTAGCCCCTGCACCCTCACAGAGTGCAATGAGTCCCATGGTCATAGTTCCCACTGAGTTGGAGGGGTGTTCAGCAAAGAGGGGAAAACCATAGATGTTCACAAGATTTTGGACTTGGACACTGTAAGAGCTCTTGTAGATGATGTGCCCAGGGCCAGATCCCTTAACTGGGCTTGTTCTGAAACTGAGCTGCTATAACTATTGACTGCTGATACTCATAACTGCTCTCTCACGGAAAATTGCCCTTTGCTGAAAGGGGCAGAAGATGTCTAGAGGTACTTTCCCCCAGGGACGGCCTAGAGACAATGACTGATTGATGAGAGAGTACATAGTCAGACGTTCTTGTCTCCGAGTGGACAACTCTGTGTACTATTTATGCTCCAGAGATCCTACGAGATCAGGTTGAGAATAGACTTCAACTGGAAACAGTGCAACCTCTGAGCCAAGAAGTTTGACTTCTGCTTCCTTCATCTCCTCCCGGGTTTCTCCTGAGAATCCTTCTGGCTGTACTTCTTGAAACCCCATCTCCTAGGAGAGGAGCTCGAAGTCGATTTAGCTGTGTGGTGTGGGTTCATTTTTTCGGAGGTAGGGAGAGAAAGCAGATGAGCTGGTTGAGAAGGCCTGGAAAGGGCTGGTGTGGGGAGTGTGTGGTATAGGAGTGGAAGGGTGTGGTTGTCAGCTTGGGTGAGAGACCATGACGTCATCAAGGCCTCTGTCTGTATTGTGGCCTCAGTTTCTTCAGCACTTAGCAGCCTGGGGTACATAGAGAAGTAGATGACACAGGCCGTGGTCCTGACAGATGGATGCCACGAGGGGTGAAGGGACTGGGCATGATAAGAAGTGACTTGAAGGTAGGAAGGGATGACTAGTTTGGAAGAAAATGGAGGTGTCAGTGGGCTGAAGATACTAAGATAAGAGGAGCTGGGCAGGGTGGCGCATGCCAGTCATCCCAGTACCTCAGGAGGCTGAGAAATGAGGCTTGAGAGTTCAAAGCCAGCCTCAGCAACAGCGAGGCATTAAGCAACTCAGTGAGACCCTGTTTCTAGTGAAATACAAAATAGGGCTGAGATGTGGCTCAGTGGTTGAGTGCCCCTGAGTTCAATCCCCAGTACTGCGCCTCACCCCCCCCCCCCAAAAAAAGGAAATTGTGAGCAGCACAACACAGAGGATATGTGAAAGGATTCATAGACTGGGACAGGGTGTGCAGAGTTGGAGATGAAAGAATTTAAGACTTGAGGATGACTTGAGGGTGTCAGCATTTCTGCCTATTGAGGTGTCTAGGATATGCCATGGGTGCAGATGCCTGAATCAAGTGGAAGGGAAGATTCTGGGGCCAGGAGATAAAAGCCTAGTGGTGACATCAGTCAGTCTCAAGGACACTTCAGCATGGAGCAGTGGAAGTGACCTGAGAAATCCGTGAGGAAGCCGTTCTTACCTAAGTTCTAAGTCCCAGAGATGCCATCACTTGTAGTGTCTGAGCCTTGATGCAGTACGTGCCCCTGATGAAGGCAAAGACAAATTATTAAAAGCCCAGAATTTCCTAGCAAGACCCTTTTTTCTTGGTGACAGTAAATGCAAACCATTCATTAACATTTTAAATTTTTCTCATTTTTCTGTTTTCACGGTGTTACCTCTTCTCTTGGGCTAGTTGACCCTCTGTTAAGTTGTCCAATCAGAAGGACACCCTTACTGGTCCACAGTCCCCACTTTTTTCTCTCTGTACTTTAGTCGTTATCCTTGTCTCCTAACCAGCTCGCTGACCCAGACATTGAAGAATAACTTGATGTTAAATGAGAAGCAGCCTGATCTAGTGGCACATACTTTCCCTTCTGCTAGAATGTTCCCCTATTCCTTCCTCATTCGGTTAATTCTTTTTTTAATATATATTTTTAATTTATTCTTTGTAGCTATACATGACAGTGGAACGTATACATATCATACATACATGGAGTATAACTTGCCATTATTGTGATTATATATGATGTGGAGTTACACTGGTCGTGTATTCATATATGAACATATAGGAAAGTTATGTCAGATTAATTCTACATCTTTCCTATTCCATCTCCCCTTTCTTTCCCCATTACCCCTGTCCAAATGGGTAAACTTCTATTCTACCTGCCACCCCAGTTAATTCTTACTTGTCCTTTGGGTTTACCTTAAATATTTCTTTCTGTTTTCCCCAGTGTAACCAGAGTACTTCAGAACCCCTCTCTCCATTATACTAGCAAAGTACCATATCCCCTTTGTGACTTTTAGCACAGTTTCAATTAAACAGAAAAAGTAAGTAATCCGTTGCTTAAGGTCTATCATGCCAGATGGAATATAATCTCTGCAAGGACAAAGACTGTCTCAGTATCCCTCGCTCCTGGCACAGAGCCTTACATAAAGAATGTGCTCAATAAATATTTGTAGAACAAATAAATAAATGTGTATTGAACTGAGAGTCCAGTTCTGTTCCTTGATCTGTTCCCACTTGGCTGTGTGATCTTGGACAATTCACTTCACTTCGGCTCACTGAGTGAAATGATTATTTGCTCATTTCACAGAATGTCAGCCCAAACCTTGATGATTCTTCACCCCAGTAGTATGTCTGGGCTAACTAAAAGTATTCTTCCAGAACTTCTTGAAGTAACTCATTTCTAGAGAAACTAGTTTCCTTTCTGTTTCTGTATTTTGTTGCCAAGTAATAGGTAATTTTCATATTTAGTGACTTAACACAGTAATTAATTAGTTTGAAGTAAGCAGAAGAAAGGCAATCTTAGAGTAGAAATGAATGAAATAGGACAAGAAGGAGAGGTAGTAGACCATGCCATGTTTGAGAAAGAGCGCTCGAGGCAGAGGGTACTTCAGATGCAAGGGTCCCACTGCAGGCACACCAGATGTGTTAAAAAATCAGGAACGAGGCCCTCAGTGGCTAAAGGAGAGCAAGCAAAAATGACCATGGGCAGCAAGATGACCCAGGGCCCCTTGACCAACTTGAGGAATGTGGCTTTTCTTCTGTGAGCAATGGGGAATCACAGGAGGGTTTTTGAGCAGTAAAGTGACATGATTTGAAATTTTCAGTCCTCTTATTCTGAGTGAAATCAAGTTTGTCCTCTTTTCTGTAGTTGCACAGATTTGATTTTCTTTGGTGATAAGAAAAACATTTCTAATTTGATATGTTCATAAATGGAGAGTTTGGCACTTCTGGTTTTCAGAGAGTTCACACAGATGGGGAGTCACACAGACGGCGATGACCACTCTGTCCTAATCCAGTTTTCATGCTGTAGACCCACCTCCTCAGGCTGGTTTGAGGTTCAGATGGATAAGTGGCTCAAGGAAGATAAATGATAGGAAGATAGATGATAGGTAGATAGGATGGATAGGCAGATGGACAGATGGACAGACAGATGGGTTATAGGTAAGGGAGAGAGATGGAGCAGGGAGATCATCCTCTTTTAGGTAGTGTATAAAGAGGACTGGTTGACTTTTTCTTTCTTTGTGAATCACAAACAAGTTTGAGAAGTCGCCTATTGGACAGATGTTCCCTTAATTCCAGCTCCTTAGTCATCAAATATATTCTAGTTTAACAAACTAGAAATTATGTTTCTGCTTATCTCCTGAAGGCGGTAGGAAAGTTAGAGGGAGCTGGCACTGGATATTACCAGTGGATGAGGGGCACATTTTCTGGATAATGAGAGTAGCTAACAAAACTGAACTTTGTCCTTTCGGTATGGGACACTTTCTTTCCTGAATGCTCAATAATGCCTGGGTTTTTTCTTTTGTGTTCTGGTTTCATGCAAACACAAATTACACTCTTGTTGACTTCACTATAACCCATGAAACTGAAGAAGGGGAAATTTGAGTCCTATAGAAGGCAGTTTCAGCAGACCTGCCTCTTGGATTTGTGTGATGGAAACTGAGAACACCTGCATTTTCTCTCTGATTTTTGAAGGAAGAAGTGTCCCTGCAATAATCAACACAGGCATGTGATAAAGCAGTCAAAATATGTTTTAGAACTGGAAGCGACCAAGAGATCATCCTATCCTCGCTCACTGTACAAATGAAGAGGATAAAGAAAGCTCAGGGGTACTGTTGACACCTGTCTTCCCAATTCTGGGAAGCTGTATCTTATAAGTAACACAAGCTGGGAGGAGGTCTATTGGGGAATCTTAGCTCTGCCACTTACTAGCTGCTGTGGCCTTGGGGACATCACATGATCTCTTTGAGCCTTACATCCCTCATGTGTCCTGTTGTCTTTTACTTTTTGGTTTGTGGAAGTTATTTATATATTATGGATAATGTCTTTTGTCATAGCCATGCATTATAAATATCTTCTTTCACCCTGAGGCTTGCCTTTTCATTCTCTTAATCCTATACTCTTAATTTTAATATGCTCCACTTTATAAATTTTCTTTCTTTATGTTATTACTTGTGAAATAATAAGAAATATATCAGTTGGTCTCTGTCCCCAGTCCTTGGCACAGATCTCCTAAAACTCTTATAATTTCCTGGGTGATAAGGATGCTAAGAGAGTCTTTTGTCCTAATATTTGGTCTTTGATCCCAGTTCCTGATACAGAGCTCCTGAATCCCTTGGGATTTTCCTAGGTAAGAGGATTTTTCTTGTTGTTGTTCTTAGGAGGCAATTCCTGGATGAGGGTTGGTTGCCAGAAATACCAAGTCGTGTTTATAGGCTTGGAACTTTCAGCCCAACTCCACTTCCATTCTCCAGAGGAGGAAGAAAGACTGGAAACAGAGTTAATAATTGATTATGAGTACATGACAACATCTCCATAAAAATTCCTAAACAATAGGGTTCAGGAAGCTTCTGGATTGGTGAACACATCTGTTTGCCAGGAGGGTAACACACGCCAACTCCATGGGACAGAGGCTCCTGGACTGAGAACCCTTTTATACCATGTCCTGTATATCTCTTCATCTGTGTCCTTCATTGTATTCTTTAATAAACTGGTAGACACAAGTAAAATGTTTCCCTGAGTCTGTCAATCACTTTAGCAAAGAAAACTAATCAAACTCAAATAGGGGCTGTGTATAGCTAGTCAAGCTGAAGCACAGGTCACAATCTGTGCCTATAATTGGCATCTGAAATGGGGGAGAGTCCTATAGGACTGAGCCCTCTACTTGGGGGATTTGATGCTCCCTCCAGGTAGTATCTGAATTGAATTAAATTGGAGGACATACAGCTGGGGTCTGCTGAACAGTCTCCTGGACAGTTAGTGGTGTCAGAAGCCTGGAGTAACTCTGAGAGTGGAGAGTAGGAAAAACTACATTGTTTTCCTATCTATATCTATACTCTGTTTCTTACAATTAAAAAAAGATATATTTGCTACTCTAATATCAGAAGGATGTTTTCCTATGCTTTGTTCTAAATGTTTTGTAGTTTTGCCTTTCGCATTTGGATCTGTAGTTCATCTGAAGTTGATTTTTGCATGTGATTAGAGTCTAGATGCTATTTTGGTCACATGGTTATCCAGTGGACCTAGAACTTTTATTTAAAAAATTATCCATTCCAGCAGTTTATTGCAGTGTCATCCTTTCCGTCAACCAAGAGACTCTATATGCGTGGTTCTTTTTTGGACTCTACATTCTCTCCCACTGGTCTGCTTCTCTATCCTTATACCAATGTTGCACAATCTTGATACTATAGTTTTAAACTGATTGTTGATATCTGGAAGTGGAAATCTTCCAGCTTTATTCTTTAAGATCAACTCAGGTGTTATTCTTGTTGTTATGCATTTTTATGTACATTTTTTAAAGTTTGCCAGTTTTCATAAAAAATATGCTTGGATTTTGATTAAGATTGTGAAAAGGGCTGGGGGTGTAGCACAGTGGTAGAGTATGTATTTAGCATGCACCTTGCACCACCAGGAAAAAAATTAAAAAGGATTGTGATAATGATGTATAAAGATGAACATGTTAATTCATGGAAAATTATCATCATAACATTTAACATTGTTATTTCAATCCATGAACATGGTAGCATGTTTCTCCATTTCTTTAGTTCTTCTTTAATTTTGCACAGTCAGATGTTGTAGCTATCAGTGTAGAGGTCTTATACATATTTCATTAGATTTGTTCCTAGGTGTTCGATTTGTTATAGTAAATGATATTGCTTTAATTTTTTCCGTTTATTTTCTGCTACTACAGAATTGATTTTCTATTGACCCTTTGTTTGTGATTTTGTAAATTCACTAAATATGATATTTGTGGCAGCCTTTTTGTAGATATCCTCTATTGGTTTAAGAAAGTTCTCTTCTATTCTAGTTTCCTGAGATTTTGTTTAAAATCATGAATGCATGGCAATTTTCATCAGATGCTTTTTTGCATCTCGAGATGTGCACTTCTGTTTTGGCTATAAGACATGTCCTTTCCCTGGGCATGGCTTTGCCCCCACATTCACAAAAACTTTATATTACAAAAACCAGATGAACATGGGCCTGAATCAGGGAAGTGATTCAATGCATCCTCCTTTATCAATGCTCTGTAATATAACTGTTTTGTTACAGTCCTGAGTGAGTTAATATGAGGTAGAACCAGAGTTTGCAATATCTTGAACTTCTGCCCCCTTTAGATAACCATTAAAAACCCACCTCTTATCTTTTCTTTAATATTTGTATTACTGAAATAATAAGCTCTTTTTCAAATACAAAATTTTATATAGATTAAGCAGTTTTCAAATTATATACGGTATTCTGTCATTCCCAAAGTCGGGTGCATCATCCCCACCACTCTCCTCGTTGAAAATCATTGAAGTTGCATCTACCAACAGCACTACGTGGTGGAGGGGCTAGTAAGCTGTTGTGCAATCTATCCCTAATATGATCTGGGTGCTCCTGGATGGTTGAGGTAGTGAGAACTGTGTGGGGACTACCTGGAAATAGAATTTTATTATTGAAAAGGACAGATCAGGGGCTGGGAGTGTAGCTCAGTGGTAGGGCATGTACTTAGCATGTACAAGACTCAGCAGCTTGTGCGCAGCACACACACACACACACACACACACACATGAAGAAATAAAACTGCAGAGCTGGACAATTCTGGCTCAAGTTTCATGTGGGCCCTGTGGTATCCACATTTTGTAAGTTTCTAATTTTACCAATATTTAAAGTTTGATACTGCACAAATACTTCATCCTTTGAATATAGTATGAACCATGGTGCCATCTTGTGGACATGGAAGAGTGTACAAATAATATAGCATTTCATTTCCTTGTAAGACTACTTCGTGTTCTCATGTCCAATAATCTAAGGTGACCTAATGGAAACACAGACTTCAAGTCACATAGCCAGGCACAGTGTTGCCATGTACAAGCCCTGTGAATTAAGATTCCTTACCTAAGAAGTGGCAGTAAGCATAGAAAGGAGGAAACAAAAGCATCCTCCTTCATCAATGCTCTGTAATATAACTGTTTTGTTACAGTCCTGAATGGGTTAAAATGAGATAGAACCAGAGTTCGCAATATCTTGAACTTCTGCCCCCTTTTGATAACCATTAAAAACCCACCTCATATCTCTCTTTAATATTTGTATTACAGAAATAATATAGATTTAATATAGATTAAGCAACAGTGAGTACCTTCTAGAGATTAGAAATTTAAGGAAGTTCCCTTAAGATTTTGTTTGAAACTGTGAGTAAGTATTGAATTTTATCAAATGCTTCTTCTGCACATTCTGAGATGTCCACTTCTGTTTTAACTCAGTTCTGGGATTCCAATACTTCAGGATTTTCCCAGACTTGGTTATATCATATATATAATATGTGAATATATATATATATATATATGAATATATATGATTATATATCTAAAACAAATATATATTTCACATATATGTATATATGGAGCGAGCTAGCATGCCTGACACAGAGTATGTCTTCAATGAATGATATTTGTGATTATCAATCATCTTAATGGTGGTGTTAGAGAATAGGGAAGGGTATGTAGAATACAATATCTCCAAAACACCCTGGTTAAAGGTACCTTTACTTCCCCCAATTCCATCCTACTTATTCCTGATTCCCAGAGGTAACCACTCAACCCTTAACTTTTAAAAAATTTCATTCATTCATTCATTCATTCAGTGAATCAGCTGGGGATCAAACCCAGAGCCTGACACAGGCTGACAAGTGCTCTACCATTGAGCTACACCCCCAGCCCAACTATTTTTTTTTAATATTTATCATATTTTTAATAACATGCCATTTGGCTTTTTCTTGTTTTTTTTCCCAGATGTGATTATTATCAATTGACTTTTTATTGTGCAAGATAAAAATTTAACTCTCTGAAGAGTTTTCTCATATTCTCCCATTTATGACCCTATTTATATAAAAATAATTAAATTATAATATTTTGGGTTTTTCTATAACCAAAGTATGGACTAAGGCATAAAAGGTAAATATTAACAAAAGAAAACTAAATTCACATTATTAATGTGAGATAAGCTTAAACTTGTCTTAAATGAGGCAAAAATAAACATGATAAAAATATAATTAACCATGGAGTCTTCACATAACTTTATGCAACGGTACTTAGAATAAAGGAAGAATGCAGTCACCTCTGGTGATCAATGCCTGATCAAACAGAGAAAAACAAAGAAGTTGAAAAAATATTCTTTTACCCATTTGAATTTGTTTATTTGTTTGTATATGTATTTATGTATTTTGGTGTGTGTGATGGGGATTTAACCCACATGCTAGGCAAGTGCGAGCTCCACCCCAGCCCTTTTACCCATTTCATTGTCTTGGTGCCCCTTGTCAAAAAATAAGTTGACTACAAACAAGAAAGTTTCTTTCTGGCCTCTTGATTTTATTCCATTCAATGTCTGTATTTCTGCAAGTACACTGTCTTGATGGTTATAGCTTTATAGAAAGTTTTGAGTTGGAAAGTATGAGTCCTTCATTTTTTTTTTAAGATTGTTTTGGATATTCTGGGTTCCTTGACTTTCCACATGAATTTCAGGATCTGCTTGTTAGTTTCTGTGAAGAAGCCAAATGAGGTCTTGATAGGGATTGCATTGGATCTTTAGATCAATTTGAACAATATTGCCATCTTAACAATATAAAGTCTTTCAATTCATGAACATTTACTTACATTTTCTTTAATTTCAGCAATGTGTTGTTGTTTTCTGAGTATATATGTCCTCTCAGTTCTTGCTACTGTAACATAATACCTTAGACTGCATAATTTATAAACAGCATAGATTTATTGCTCATGATTGTGGAGACTGGAAAGTCCAAGATTAAGGCACTAGCAAATCCATTGTTTAGCAATGTCCTGGTATTTGCTTCCAAAATGGTGCATTTCTAACAAGTTTGTTGGTGACTGTGAAGATGCTGGTCTGAGGACCACATTGTGGAAAGCACAGATAGTATGTTAGGTTATTTCAGGGGAGCAAAAGAAAAGGAGATCACAGGATGTTGATGAAGAAAGTAAGTGAATGGGCCGCCAAGGGATTGAACCTTTCATGTGAAGTGAAGCTAGAAGGTAAGATCAGTGTAATAAATGATGATAAAGAACTAAGAGCATAGCGTCTGGGAATGCAGCTTCATGGTAGAGTATCTCTCTAGCATGCACAAAACCCCGGGTTTAATCCCTAGAAGTGAGGAAAGTGGGGAGGGGAGGAAGGAAGGAAAGATGGAAGGAAGGAGAGAGAGAGAGAAAGAAAATAATTAGAGCACAGACTATAGACCCAAGTGGCTTTGGGCTAGTTACTTAACCTCTGTAAGCCTTAGCTTTCTTGAATGTAAGATAGGGTTAATAATAGTTATTTTTTTTAATGGAGCAACTGGAAGAATTAAATGAGTTATACACAAAATGCTTAATTGGTTCAGTACCTGATCCACAGTGAGTGCTGTGTTAGCTCTCATTGGCATTGGTAACCTGGCCCTGTTACACATGACTGAAGTCCCTTGGAAATGTTTTGCTGAGACATGTGTGGATGTGGGCATACTGTTCTTACTGCCAGGTACGTTAGTTGTTGAGGACTGACCTGTGTGTGTATGATGTGAGCGTAATTGTCTGGAGAGGGCACGTGGCACAAGGCAAGTTCCACAGTAAATAAGGGGACCTTGGCTCCAATCTGGGTCTTGGTTTCCTTATCTGTGAAGTAAAGGGAGTAGGATTACTCATATTTTAGAGTTTCTCAATGCCAGGTGCTCTGAATTTGGACTTTCTTCATGTCAACACAAGGTGGCAGCAGAAGACAAGGTTGGCTGCCATTTGCTGAAACCAGTAGAATAAGCTAGCGTTCTCTAACTCATTCCGTGTATAAAAGGATCCAAATGGCTTAAGATCATGCCTGCTCTTAGTGTTTTCTAGGAGGCCATGTTTAATGTTCCTAGAATTATGCTTATATCACTATAACCAGGATTCTCCTGCTCTTTCAATATACCCACTGAAGGTATAAGCACCACCCAACATCACTCCATCCTCAGTCCTCCCCACTTCTCAAGACCTTTCCCATCACTGCTATTACTTCTTGGAAAAATATCTGCTGCTTTGATAAGCCACTACGGAAAACACTCTGAGTCCGAATTCAAATCAAAGAGCTTTATTTACCTGGCCAGGGACTGTACCCACCCGTAGAGACTGAAGCTATGTGAGAGAACAGCATTTTCCTGGTTTGTACTTTCATCGTTTAAGGACAAAACCACCAGCCTTGGGAAGTCCCTAGCATGCAAGCTAGCCAATCACAGAAGCTAAAACAGCAGTTAGCAGAACTTAAGAGCCTCTAAGCAGAACTTAAGAGCCTCTAAGCAGAACTAAAGACCCCTTAAGGTTGGTGTACAGTTTGGGTTTTAGTACATTTGCAGGGTACAAGTACAGAAAACACAACTCTTTTGGGGAAAACATCTCAGACACTGATTTCCCAGAAATGGCTCTTGCCTACAGGAATAGCAATGGAGTCACTTTAGCCATGCTTACTTATGTTGTTCTACAACAATTTTTGCCTTAATATGACTGTCTTAATTATTTCTATCTTGTAACTTAACCTGTATCATCTTAACATTTACCTATGACTATAGTTAACCTATGGGCCCATACACACACACATACTTAAAACTTTTATTATCTATACTTTATCACTAACATCTTTAAGTCTTATGTCTATGTACTATATAAGGCTATATGTTTATACTACTGTATTGTTATTTCTATCTTAAAGTTTAAGACATATTTAAGTATCTTAACATTAACTTTTATTTTTATTATTTTCTATTTATTGATTTATGTCTGTTGACTTATCAGTATGACTTATTAATAATCTATGATTCATGCCTTATCAAACTATATTAATAATAATATAATGATAAAACTATATTAATGATAAAATAATAATAATAATAAAACTTATTAATAATCTATGACTCATGCCTTATAAAACTATATTGCTTATTTTAGACCATAACACTGCCATGTTCCTTCCTGACATAAACTGGGGGCTTGGGTGGCAGGATGGCAGATTTTGGCTTCACAAGGTGAAAACAGTTTCTTTCTTCCAGGATCTAAGAGGTTGGTAGTGCTCAATCAGGAAAATACATTTCTAACAAAATGCCCATGTGTTGCCAATCTATTCAAATGTGTTCCAGTTGCAAACAATAGTAGGAGATCCTGACAATCTGTGGGTTGGGACACTCTGATCCTTGGTGGCTCCTGGCCAGGTGGGCTGGGAAGGGGTGAGGAGAAGCTGAGCCCACAAAGTGAAATGGGAAACCCTGTTGCAGAAGCAGCACAGGAGCCTGTCCTGGGAATTTGGAGAAGGTGGTTCTGAGAATCCCTAGGGGCAGACCAGGGGCCTGGGGAGGGTACTGGTCAGATAACCTTAAAAGAAGAATTTTAACCTGAGGCCAAAGACAGTTGGCATGAAGCCTAAATAAAAAGATCCCCTTTCTCCAGGGAATTTGGGGAACTTCCAGACAAAAGCTAACCTAAGCCGGGCAGTGGAAGTAGAAAGAAAGGGCTGAAGGAGAGGATTGAGCGTCAGCATGAAGTCTAGAAGGAAATGGACACATAAATACCAGGAAGAAGTTGTTTAATGGGCTAAATGCACACCATATGACTGAGAGTGTCCTCGTCACCCCTCCATGGCCGCCCTCCGTGGCGTACAGCTCATTTCCTGAGATGCAAAAGCAGAGGAGCTCTCCAGAGGAGAGAAAGGAGGGCAGGCCAGGAACCAAGTTCTGACTCTCAGAGATACTCATCCTTCTTTCCTTTTCTTCCTGCTAAGTGGTAAGAGCAAAAAATCATCAAGGGGAGCAGCAGCAGGAAACTGGAAGATCTGGAATATGGGCCATTTCCCCTAAGTGCCTTCATTTTGGGGGGATTCAACCTTTACAAAGGCTAAGTTAGAATTTGTTCTCTCTGCAGGGTGTCTAGGGATAGAGAAACTGAGACAAAATGCCTAACTCTTGAATTGATGGGCTTTTTGGTAGTTGCCTCCCAAAGTACCTCTAAAATTAGTGGGGTGGGGAGTGTAAAGAAAGTCTAAACTTGGCTAGGGCCTTGGAGTGGTGGGTAGTAGGTACTGCAGAGTCCTGGGACTGAATGGGTGCTCTCATGGAGGAGAGCTAGTGAAAAATTCAGTCAAGGCCTTATCACCAGAATTATTATTAACTGTAGAGAGCTTTATGGAGGAGTTAGGGTGGAACATGGTTGGTTAATATTTTGCTGAAATACAGGGAAGAAAGAGGGTGGATTGGATCAAGATGCACTTCCTTGGCAATGTTATAAAGATACTCAAACCATGGAGCGTGCCCACATCTGTGTCAACAAGTCCTAGCAGATGCTCTGATGCTTACAGCCTGTCCCCCTGGGGCCTGCAGTGGTGCTAACTGGCCTCAGTCCATGCTGTGCTCCCCGCTTCCATCTGGGGGGCTGCAGCGGGGTCTTGACACTGAGTCAGATGCGTCCTGGATTTCCCTTGACTTCAAGGGACTTCCACAGAACTGTCCCCATGTTGGGCCTTTCCCAATTTCCTCATGATGGTTTTTGTGTCTGTTTCCCTCCCTGAAAGGGAGACAGCACCAGCTAAACATGGGAAAAAATCAACCAGGCTGACTGGGAGAGATGCGGAGCCAGTTGCTAATTTGATTTCTAATGTTGGGGGGGAAAATAATACTTTTATCTTGTTGATCCCATTTACAGGTAAAGTGTGCTTCAGGAGGGAAAGGAGAGCTGGGTAATTGCTGATGTAAAGCCTCTGAAAGAAAAATAACTTCATTGTCATTAGCAAACACCCACAGAAATGAAATCTGTCCTTAACTGGTAGGCGCTGGGAAAATACTGAAAATAAAGGGCAAATTTAGAGGACTTGGGACTTTGATTTTTTCTTATCTGGGTCAGACATTGATCTTTCAAAAATGATACACCCTATACCGTCATTCACGGATCGTGTAAAATGTCCTGCTGCTGGAGTTGCTGGAGTTTACTGAGGACAGATGACCCACATTAAAAAAGGCTAAAGGGAAGCCTGAAGTTACTTAATCCACACCCCCTCCTCAAAACAACAACAACAACAACAACAAAAACCTTTCACTGACTGAATATTTAGGTAAAAAAATTGAGGCATAGTAACATTGTGTAGTCACTTTGGAAGTTCCTCAGAAAAGTTAAACATAAATTTACAGTATGACCAGGAATTCTACTCCTAGATACACATCCAAGAGAAATGAAAACATACATCTGAACATGTGTTGGTATAAATGTTCCTAGCAGCATAATGATTCAAAGTAGCCAAAATGTGGCAAAAATCCAAATGTCCATTAATTATTGATGGATTGGTGTGGTATATTCATTGAATGGAATATTCTTCAACTGTAAAAGGAATGAAATACTGATAGATGATACAACATGGAGGACCCTTGAAAACACTGTGCTAATTGAAAGAAATCAGATGCAAAAGGCCGCATGGTGTATGCTTCCATTTATATCAAGTGTGCAGAATAAACAAGGCTCTAGAAATAGATAGTAGATTAGTGATTGTCAGGGGCTGAGGTATAGGGGAGAATGGATAGTGATTACTCATGGGTATGGAGTCCCTTTTGGGGAGAGAAAATATTCTGAAATATACTAAAAGTCACTGGATTATACAATTTAAAAAGGGTGAATTTTAATGGTATGTGAATTTAATGTTATGATATGTGAATTTTATCTTAATAAAATATGAAGCATGAAACTTTATTGAAGACATATGTAGCTGGATGCAGTGGCATATGTCTCCAATCCCAGCTACTCAGGAGGCTGAGTCAAGAAGATCACAAGTTTGAGGCCAGCTGCAGCAACTTAGCAAAAACCTGTCTCAAAATAAAAATTTTAAAAAGGGGCTAGAGGGCTGGGGTTGTGGCTCAGTGGTAGAGTGCTTGCCTAGCATGTGTGAAACACGGGTTTGATTCTCAGCACCACATAAAAATAAAGGTATTATGTCCTTCTACAACTAAAAAAAAAATGTTTAAAAAAAGGGGTTGGGGCTGGGGATGTAACTCAGTGGTAGAATAGTTGCCTAGCATGTGTAAGACCCTGGGTTCAATCCCCAGCACGGAAAAAAGACAGACATGCATAAAGGGCTGGAGTAAAGTTCATTCTTAGCCTGGGTAAGATCCTGGATTTAATTCCCAGCAACCCCAGAGATGACAACACACACACACACACACACACACACACGTGCATAAATATATGCAAATATGTAAAAAAATTTAAAATAGAATCCAATTAAAATAAAAAATGAAGTATGATGAAGAAGACAACAATAGGGAAAAATGAGACAAAATACTTGGCTCCCCCAAAGAAAATGAGAACAAAAAAGGAGAATGGGAGGCTGATTGCATGATTTTTGACAGAATAGAAAATTTCTTTCATTATTCTCTGAGTTTCCCTTGGGCTATGTCTTCAGAATGCTAGTATCTATTAATTACACTGCCTTTTGAACTTCTAATTAACAAATTGTCCATTGTTTCCAGATTTTCTAATTACTCTTACCCTAAACCCTCCAGTTGGGGGCTGGGGATGTGGCTCAAGCGGTGGCGCGCTCGCCTGGCATGCGTGCGGCCCGGGTTCGATCCTCAGCACCACATACAGACAAAGATGTTGTGTCCGCCAAATACTAAAAAATAAATATTAAAAAAAAAAATTCTTAAAAAAAAAACAAAAACCCTCCAGTTGCTTGTTTCCCCCTCCCAATGGAATGCAGCCGAGGATATAACATGTTCTATAATTTGCAACATCAATCAGTGACCACAGCTGAATTTTTCTTCTCAGAACCATGTAAACTCAAGCTGTCTGGATATGGGTTCTCCGTTGCCAAGTTTAATTTCATTGTTCACAGTCACCTTGAGAAGCACAGTAGTGGTCTATCTTCTTTACTAGGAGAGACTGATCACTCATTCACTTGGTACAATTTTATAGGTAAATAATTGATTTCGAGGTCTTGGGCATGAAATGGACTAGACCTATTTTCAAACTCCAGCTCCAGATGTGTAGAGAAGTCAGCCTATTGACATAGGGCCTGGCATGGAACATAATTACATGACAAGCCACTTCTCATAATCAAATACGACCTTTCATAATGAAACAAAGATAAAAAGAGAGATTGGGAAGGAGTAACGTTGACATAATATTGTGGAAACTCGCCATAAGCTAAGAGATGAAGCAGGTTCTGGTCCTTCTTAGAAATGGCTAGTCTTCCCTTTCCTCACCCTCTCTGGTCAATTACCCAGGCTCTTACCATTCCTCAAGTGTACAACCTTTTCTCCCACACAGTCCTACTTCCTCTACCCTGGTCAATAGCGATAGCTTGTAACACATTTCTAGACTCTAACCTGCCTTCACCTTCAACATCCCTCCCTCACACTAAAGTCCAGGTCATGCCATTTCCCCTCCTCATTCGCTGTCTCTGTTGAGAGCCGGAGCCATAGGCAGAGATGATGCTGATGGAATGAAGGACTAAGGGTCCCTTCCAAGGCCATCAGATTTACCTTACCTGAGCACCCAGCAGGAACCTAATGAAGTGCCTGTCCGGTTTGTCCTGAGTCAGCCAACCCTCTCAGGTGGTAGAGCTTTGATAACAGAATATAGAAAGAAAAATCAAAGAGCATGATTAAAACAAAATTAAAAAGGAAAGCAAACCCCAATTTAATAGGTATCTTGCAGTCAACACATCTCAGAAACACACAGTCCCAGAATGCATTGCCAATGCCAGTCTCTGGGTAAGGTCCAGTCAACAATACTTGATGGATCTCTAGTCCTGGTTTTCTAGGTTTCTGGTTCTGGGTTCTTTCAGGAATTACAACTGCTCTCTCTACTTCCATTTCCAGGCCCATGAACAGAAAATCTGGAAAAACAGGTTTGTAGAGAGACTGGGAACTCTCTCTGATCCAATCAATACAAATGGTCTTATTTTCAGTCAAACTTTCACCATAGCCAAGACTCGATGATGAGATGTTTACATTCTCATTTGAGAAAATCCCCTCCTACCTTTTGAAATTTCTGTTTATCTCATTATCATTAAAACTATCTTCAAACTTGTTTTTTACTGCTCTACAACATCCTCTTCTTGCAAAGGGACTACGGTAGGTATTTAGTTTCCAAAGGACTATTCCAAGAATAGCAATGAAGTGTCTTCTAAGGGACAACTGCCTGCTCTTTACTGTGGTAAAAGGAGTCTGAACTAGAATAAGTGGAAAATATCTGCCATGGACACTAGTGGGGAAGAGTGAACTCTGTATTTGCCCATCCTGGACCACACCCTCACTGTCCAGGAACTGACAAGTCACCCTAGCTTACTGGGGTGACATTGAATGGGTGTAGGCAACTTACCTGGACTATTAGAAACAGAGTGTCCCCAGAGGCCCACTCCCTCCCCCATCCCAGGCAGTAAAGCTGCATCCCAAGTCCAGAACATTCCTCACCCTGCATGACCCATGCATGGCTTTCAGCCCTGCTGATCTAAGCTCTGACTGGGTAGCTTCTCAGAATTCCTATATGGCTAACTTGTAATTTTTTCAGATCAAGTGCTAGCCAGATAAAACTTAGGATTTTTATCCCTGAAGTTGAAATTGAAAAGATTTCTCTTGGTTAAGTTGCTGACTGACTAGAGACTTTTTAGTTTGCTGTTTGGACATTGAAGTTTCAGTCAGTGGCTGCTTGTGTTTTGGAAGTCTTGGAAACATCATGGGTTCTGTCCTGCTAATTCCTAGATGAATGAGATTAATGAGGGCCAATGTATATACCAGCAGAGAGAGGGGGAAACCAGGTGTCTGCAGATTAGGACTCTGAACCAGAACTGGTTTCCATGTAGCCTTGGACCTTGGACCATGTATCCTATGGAGCTTTGCAACCACCCTCTGTGTGCAAGGAGGTAGATCAAATGACCTGTCAGCAGCCCCATGGGACATTGTGGCTACAAGAACAAGCAGTGCACGTGGGAGGGGGACAAGAAGCATTTTTTCTTGCAAAGTAAATGCTATGAAAATATTGCAGTAAATTTCCTTAATTCATATTTTTAAATGCAGAGGGATAGTTATTAATGAGAGATTTATCTATATTATAAGGAAATGTCCACTCAATTCTAAGAAATTGCAAGACGACTTTCTGGTATTTGTGTGAGTTACTAGTGGATAGTGGAAGCTAGAGTCTTAGGAATCATGTTAAATACCAAATATCTCAACTTCTGATGCATAGGGGAAAAGGAGAGATGCTTTAGGGAGGTCCCAACCTCACCAATTCCCTAAGTGGCAAGTCTCCTGAGGACAGGGACTACGTTTGTCTCCTCACATCAACTCCCAACACCAAATATGCACTCCATAAATGTTTGCTGTGGTTGAATGCAAGCCTTTTCAATACCTTTGAAGGGGACAAACACCAGAATGAGTTCTCATCAAGGCACAGGGTTTGCTTTCATTTTTCTCTTCTTCCCTCCCCTCTTCTCTCTTCCTTCCTTCCTTTCATTAAATAATCTAAATGATTCTATAAGCAGATCAAAAATGTCTCTTTACTTTCCATAGGGCTCCATGCAGCTTGTCTAACAGCAAATACATTTCTAAACATGTGCTCTAACAAGTATGAGACCAAACATCCATGCCTATTTCTGTGTAGACTCTCATATGCTAGAGAACTTTGGAACTAGTACAAGTCAGAGAATCAAACTCTTGAGGGCTCTAGTAAGATTCTTTTTCTTACACGTGACATAAACCCATTTAAGCAAAAAGAAGACATTTATTGGGTCACGACATGAAAGGTAGAGGCATAGAGATTATGGACACTAGAGATTCCTGGAACTGGGACAAGAATGAAGCCAGAAACCATCTCTTTCTCTATTTTTTATTGTCTTTCTATATCCCATGTGCTGGGCGCATATACAGGTTCCGGATGCATCACAGCCTTGCCCTCAGGGCACCTGAGAAATACTCTCTAGTTGGAAGGAGACCGCTGATGGGTCCTGTTTAGGTCAGATGCCCACCACGATGGCTAGTGAAAAAGTACGGTGGGTGGCATCCTAGAGCCACTGACTGTAGGGGGCAGGGGCAGTGCCCCCAAAGAAGGGCTGCCTTTTCCAGAAGAAAGGGGTCTGCATAAACAGAGTGCATCTCTAGGGTCCAGGAAGTAGTCGTAGAAACTATAGGTGGAGAGCAGGTGCTGACAAAGAAGCCCTGGTTTGCTTCTGCTGTAGTTTGGATCTGGAATGTCGCCCAAAGGCCCATGTGTTGGAGGCCTGGTCTATTGGGAGATGGTGGAACTTTTAGGATGGGCCTAGTGGAAAGCAGTTAGGTCACTAGGGGCATTTCCTGGAAGGGGACATTGGGACTCTGGCCCTCCTCCTTCTCCCTTTTCTTGCTGGCTGCCAAGTGAGGGGAGCAGTTTCCTCTACCATGTGCTCCCACCATGATGTACTGCCTCGCCACGGGCCCCAAAGCAGCAGGGCCAAGGGACCATGGAGGGAAATCTCTGAAACCATGAGCTAAAACAAACTTTTTCTCTTACATTGTTTATCTCAGGTCTTTGTTTCAGCAACATGAAGCTAAATAACACAGCTTTAAGTGTTCAGAGGGGTACATTTAACTTCAGTGACTTCCATCACTGAAGTGACTTGGATAAATAGGGAAAAGAGAAGAAATAGACAAAATAGAAAAATAGCAATATAAATGGTAAAATTAATGCAGCCTGACATCCTACATACTGCATATATGTCCTAAAGTGAGAATTAGGGGAACACATGACTCTTACTTGATCTCATTTCCTCTAGAAACAATAGTTTCTTCCTGTTGACTGAGTCTACCAGAATTTACACTTAAACTCAACACCAACTCCTTTATCTAATGCTAAACCAGAAAAACAGAGACCCATTCCAAAGCTAGAGGGAGAGGTACTGTGCTGGGCTTGAGAAGAGGTAGGTGCCAACGTGGTACCTCCCTAAAAGATTTTTCAGGGCAATTTTGATAATGTGTGATTTTTGCCACACACACTGACCGATTTTAGAATTTGAACCCCCATAAGATGTGTGCCGTATGCTGTTGATATGTGCATCTGAGGGTATTATTCAGGATGAAATCTACTGAATCTCTTTATTATTTATGGGTATTGAGTGGCTATGGGAAGGATGACTAGTGAGTATGTTTGTGGGGTATGAAGTGTGGTAGTATCACAACATAGACATTTTTATTTGCATAGCTTTTCTTATATTTTAACCATTTCTTAAAATTCTGCTTGATGGTTTAATTAATGTGTTTGATTAGAGACTAGATTCATTTGGGTCATCTACTTTAGTTGCCCAGCTAATTCTTTAATCTCAAAGCATCATCCAGGGTGGGATTGAATACCCAGCCACTAGGATGCTTCCCATTCATAGCAAGCCTTTGATCTTCAGATAACTCTGACCATTAAAATGGTCTTCCCTATATACAGAGCCCAAATCTGAATTCTTGTTATTTATACTCTTTGATATTTGATAATCTTGCTTCCAGAGTCCAACAGAAATCATTTAATCTCTCTGCCTCTTGGCAGTGTTTCAAGACTTTGAAGAGACCAGACACGTCCTTACAGGTCCACTTTTTAATCCTCCCTTGCTTTGTTTTCACCAACTGTCGATGATGATGATAACGATAACAACACTAGTAATAGGCAACATCTTTTGGCTGCATAATTTGTGCCAGGTGTTGTTCTAAGCGTTATAGGTGGATGCACACTTATTCGTATAAATGTCACAATAATCCTAAAAGGTAAGTACTATCCCCATTTTACAGATTAGGAAACTGAGGCCCAGAAAAGTTAATGTACCCAAAGTTATATAGCTAGTAGGTAACAGAGTCTTAACTTTGATCCCAGGAGTTTTGACTCCTGAGTCTTCCTTCTTAACACTTTATTGCTAGATGACCTCCTCTGAGTGTGGTCCAAGTAGTCTCTGTATTTCCTAGAATGAAATTCAAAAATGGATGTGGCTCTACAGGTGCTGTATGCCCACGGACTCTTTTATCCACCTAGTAAATTTCTGTTAATGCCACTCAAGTTTCCATTAGCCAATGCTATACCTCCTAAAACGGAGGCAAGAGGGAGCTCATCAAGTTTCTTTTTTAAAAAAAATATTTATTTTTTAGTTGGACACAATATCTTTATTTTATTTATTTATTTTTATGTGATGCTGAGGATCAAACCCAGGGCCTTGCCCGTGCTAAGCGAGCACGCTACCGCTGAGCCAAACCCCAGCCCTCATCAAATTTCTTTATAAATATGACTGTACCTACTCCATATTGGATGTGTGGTGTGAACCCAGACCAAGCAAATTAGAATAGTTGTCACTGCTGTCTACCAAAATTTGGGCAGCTTAAACTGGGGAGAACACATCCTAGAGGTGAATTCTCCCTCTGTGTGAGAGTCAAGAGTTCCTCTTATGGTTATCAGGGACTACTATTTCCATCTATGTATCTGGAGTGGCTTTCTTTAGTTGCTTTTATACTCAGGAAGTTAGCTGAATCCTATGGCTTTGTTACTATTTGGTACTGTGACAAGAACCTTCTGTTTTTAAATATTTTTCATGATTTAATCTCTAATTTTCCTTTAATGGTTTGAAAAAAAGTTGAGAATCTTGAATTTTGCTGCTATAAACATTGATGTGGCTGTGTCCCTGTAGTATGCTATTTTTAAGCCCTTTGGGTATAGTCTGAGGAGAGGGATAGCTGGGTCAAATGGTGGTTCCATTCCCAGATTTCCAAAGAATCTCCATACTGCTTTCCATATTGGCTACACCAATTTGCAGTCCCACCAGCAATGTATGAGTGTACCTTTTCCCCCACATCCTTGCCAACATTTATTGTTGTTTGTCTTCATAATAGCTGCCATTCTGACTGGAGTGAGATGATATCTTAGAATAGTTCTGATTTGCATCTAGTTGCTAATGATGATGAACATTTTTTCATGTATGTGTTGACTGATTGTACATCATCTTCTGAGAAGTATCTCTTCAGGTCCTTGGCCATTTATTGATAGGGTTATTTGGTTTTTTTTGGTGCTTAGCTTTTTGAGTTCTTTATGTACTCTAGATGTTAGTGCTCTATCTGATGTGTGAAGGGTAAAAATTTGGTCCCAGGATGTAGGCTTTCTATTCACCTCACAGATTGTTTCTTTTGCTGAGAAGAAACTTTTTAGTTTGAATCCATCCCATTTAAAATACTGACCTGTGACCAAATATGGTGGACAGAAATTGATTAATTGATTTATAACCAATAAATGAATAAGCCCTGAGATGTTAAGGGATCTAAAGTGTGTGTGTGTGTTTGTGTGTGTGTGTGTATGTGTGTGTGTGTAAATAATAAACAACTTTCATAATTATTTTATAATGTTGCTATTACAAACATATTTACTCTGAAAATTGTCCTAAATTGCTGGAGCCTACATAAAATATCTTAGAAGAAAAGTACATTATTCAATGCCAGGTGCGGTGGCACACACCTGTAATCCCAGGGGCTTCGGAGGCTGAGGCAGGAGGATGGTGAGTTCAAAGCCAGCCTTAGCAAAAGCAAGATACTAAGCAACTCAGTGAGACCCCATCTCTAAATAAAATACAAAATAGGGCTGGGGATGTGGCTCAGTTGGTTAAGTGCCCCTTAGTTCAATCCCCTGTATCGAAAAAGAAAAAGAAAATTATATTATTCAAGTCAGTAAAACATAATTTGCTTTTTAAAAATATATTATGATACTATTTTTAAAAGTATTTGATCACTGATAACTGGTCTGAAGCTCTGGGAGAGCGCGCTACCACTGAACTATTGAATATTCATACATGGATTATTAATTAGCATTTAAAAGGAATATTTAAATAACATTCAAAATGACAAAATTTTGTCTGAAGCTCCTGCGCTCACAGTTGAATTCCACAGGAGCCAATAGCCCTCTGCTTGCACATGTTTCTCATTTTCATGAAAAATATTAACATTGCAGATATGGGGATGGCAAAGCTGCTGTGACCCAGCAATGTCCTAGATTTTAAGAGGTGATGTAGGTGACTAATAAGAGCCTGCACATATTGTCCAACTTATAACTGTTTGACTTCAGTACTTACAACTGTACCTCATAAGTGAAGAAGCAATTGCTGGGGACTTGGGACCAATGGGACAGAGGAAGAGCCCTGTTTTCACTGAGATGGTGAGGCAGGGGGCTAGAGGAGGGAAGAGATGGGGGTCTCAGACCTTTTCAGGCCCTCATGAAGGCTAAGGCATAGGGAAAGCAGAGACCAGGCAGGCTCAGACTTGGGGAAGATAGCCATTGCAGTGGAAAGGAGCGAGCAGGGTGACTTAGCCAAAAGGGCTACGCAGAAGGGAATTTGGAAGCAAAATGATCAGCATTGGTTGGAATGTGGAGTTGGAGGGAGAGATGGAGGCCTGAGTATTATTGACTCCGGGGATCAGAATCTTCCCTTAATTAATAAAACCCAACTTCTTCCTGTCCCATCTTTCAGGCACACCTGGATGGGAGGGTGTTAAGTTTCAGCATCAACCTTAAGGGCTGCTTCAGTAGGTTTGTGGTCAGGATTCCCAGAAACAAGTTTCCATGGGTCCCACCCATGCAGAGAGTTGGTAAGTGGGCAGCCCTTGTTTGTTTTGTTTATGAAAGAGAAGAACATTTTCCTTCCCTGTATTACATTTAACTCTTAAATGCCCAGTGTTGCGATAACTCACCTAGCGCTGCCTGCTGCAGAATTTGAGACTTGTGAGCTCACAAACAGAATAGTCCAAAGGTAGGCATGACTGAAACCATATCCTGTGACACAGATTCCTTTTTTTCTCTCTCTCTCTTATGCTCCCTGGAGAGTGCCATTCGCACTCCTTCATGTGTTCCCTGGACCTCCATCCTTCCAGAATTGAGTCCAGTACAAAAGCGCATCATCTCAGCCCAGCACTCCTGCAAAAGTCCATTCGGACTGGGGGAGGGGATACGACCCTTGCCCACTTTGGCCTAAGTCTTATGCTTTCACGGGGAACTGTGTGGGCTGAGAGTGCCAAAGAGGGGTTCACCCTGAGGCAAAGCCGGCACAGTTAAGAGGAAATGATCAGTGAATCGATGCCAAAGAGCCAAAACCACAGAAGTTCACAGCATCTGGCTTAGATTCAGAGACTCTTGGCAGAGTTTTAAAAAAATCTTTCTTTAAAAAATAATTTTAGATGCAAAAAGTTGGAAAAAATTGCACAGAGAAATATGGTTTGCCCTTCACTCAATTTCTCCCAATGGTTCCATCTTGTAGTATAGTATCCAAGCCAGGAATTTGACATTGGTACAATGCATGGGTATAGTCCTGTGCAACTTTGTCACATATGAAGACTCAGGTAGCTAGCAGTGCAATCAACTATTCCATCAGCATAAATGTCTCCCTCATGCCACCTCTGTATACTCATGGTCATTCCCCTGCACCCCTCCATCTCTAACCACTAATCAAATTTCTATTTCTAATTTTGTCATTTTGAACATATTATTTAAATATTCCTTTTAATTGCTAATTAATATTCCATGTATGAATGTTCAACAGTTTGTTTTACCACTCACCTTTTGAAGGACCTATTCATCGTTTCCAATTTTGGCTATTACAGACAAAGCTTTATGAACAATTGCATACAGGTTTTTATATGGACTTTATATTTTCTCTGGGATAAATGACCGTACAATGGCTGCGTCATGTGGTAAGCATGTGTTTAATTTTTAAGGAAACTCTCAAACTATTTCCAGAGTGAATGTAACATTTTAAGTTCCTACCAACAACATAACAGGAGATCATGTTTCTCCAGAGTTTGCCAGAAGTTGGAAGTATTATATTTTTTTCATATTAGTTTTTCTAACAGGTATGTAGTGACATCTCAGTGTGATCTTAGTTTGCATTTCCCCAATGGCTAGTGATGTAGAGTATCGTTTCCTGTGTGTGTGTTTTTTTTTTTTTTTACCCTGGTAAATCGTCTTGGGTTAAATATCTCTTCCTGTCTTTTGCCCATTTTCAAATGGGATTTTTTTTTTTAAATGAAGCTTTGTGAGTTCATTCAGTAGAGTGTTAAAAGTTTCTTGGATATCATTTTTCAAAGCATAAGATCTCTTTTAATGTGATTCTAAGTAGCAGGGTGTCAATTCTACATCTATCCTTGCTTCAGCATGGATGCAGGATCCAATTCTTTATTATTATTATATTTCCCCTAGATCATATTGGAAACTACTTTGCTGCATCCTCCTAGAGAGGTATTCCCTGAGCCTCCCTCCTGTACTTAAGTCTCCAGAGCTGCCTGGACCTCAGACTTTAGACTTCCCCCTGAGCCTGGAGTTTGCTTTGTAAGCTGAAACTAAGCTTTGGGAATTAGATCTCTTTCCTAGATCCATATGTCTTGTGATGGAAAAGATAAAAATGCTAGTCGGTTCCTGTGTACTTGTTCCCCTGTGCACCAGCCAGTCTGTGATTTGTCTCCTATTTCCAAAGGCAAAGAGTAAATGGAAAAGGGTAGGATCTTGGAAATGTGACCCCCTAAAGACAGTGGCCCCTTTGAACATCACTGTTACTGGAAGGAAATAACAGAATGTGGGAGAGAAGGCCTCCAAGAGGAAGTCTTGAGTACACTGTACATACACCACGCAGGACAGTGGCCTTCCCTGAGGTAAGCAGAGTCTCTGTCTGGTTATTTTTAACTGCCACATTGTAAAGTCAATGTTTGCACTTTGATAAGTGCCCTGGTCACTGGTTTGTTCTAAACTCTGGTCTGGGAGATTACCAGAAGCGCCTAGGAGTGGCATGTGGGAGAGAAGCTGGATGAGGGAAATACAATATGCCTTTGCTGCCAGCCCTGATATCCATGGCAGAGCAAACAACCAGCTTGCTCTCCTTTCCACTGCTTGCATCACCTGGTCATGAGCTGGCTGAGGAATTTGCGGAATGGATTGTTCTCTAGGAGTCACCCAATATCCCTGAACAATGGGAGCACACATTCTTAGTTTTATGTAAGAGCTAATAAGGAATGTTCCATCCACCCAATCAGAAGCAGGGAGCTTTCACAGATGCCTGCCTGCCTTCTTTCTTTCTCCTCCTCTTCGTCCTCCCCCTCCTCCTCCTCCTCTCTTCAAGGAAGAAAGAAGGAACGTGGAGGAAAGGAAAGCTAGTCCCTTGTACAGCGATTACTAAGACTGACACCATAGTTAGAGGGAAAGAAATATGAAATATGGAAAATAAGGGACACACTGGGGATTTCACTTCATGGAAGTGGTTTTTCTCAGTGAATACTCTTCTAGAGCAAGGTGTTGAAGAATGTGGTAACTATTGTAAGATGCTACCTTTCATCCATTTAGATTTCGGAAACAAGAAAGTTGCCTTCTCCAAACGTAGACTTTCAGAGATTTTTTTGGTTGCATGGAACAGAAATCCAAGTCAACTGATAAAACAATAAAAAGAGTTTGATTACTTTGGCACTGAAAAGTTCAGAAGTCGTGGTTTCAGTGCATTGGGTTTTTTTTTTTTAAGAATTAAAAAAAATCTTTTATAGTTATAGATGGACAGAATGCCTTTATTTTATTTACTTTTTTAAAAATATTTTTTAAATTGTCATGGACCTTTATTTTATTGATTGATTTATTTATATATGGTGTTGATGATTGAACCCAGTGCCTCACACATGCCAGGTAAGCGCTCTGCCACTGAGCTACAGCCCCAGCCCTTCAGTGTTGTTTTGATTCAGTAACTTGCCAGACATTTTTTCTTTGCCTTTTGTGGTACCAGTTTCCATCTAAGGCTAAATTCATGTTTCAGTGTTCATTTCAGAGAGAGGCCAATTCCTTCCCAAAACTCCAGAAGAGGAGGCCCATCTTCCATGCTGACTGGCAGGCCCATGACCAATCCCTCTGGCCAGGGAAACATTAAGTGCTGATTGGTTGAGGCTTGCCTTTTCTGGACCAATCCCTGCAACAGTGTTGGTGAAATTGCCTTGTTGAGTTGTAATCATGAAGAAAAGATGAATTGATATTGGGATGACACTACCACATCTCATAAAATATTAATGTAATTTCTGCACTGATGGTTAAAACTCCTTTAAGGGAGCATTGAACTTCTCATTCTGAAATTTGAGGTAAAATGTAAGTAGTAGCAGTGAATTAATTTACACTGAAATGAGTTGTAGGAATAAACCATTACAATCAGGTGAGCTAAGAAGTAATTTTGTTTCTCTGTAATTGAATTAAATTCATTCAGAAACCCCAATTTCCACTTGATAATAGAAAACTCTAATTAAATATAAATTCAATTACTTCTTGCTTAAAACTTAGTCTTTTTTGAATAAATTCTCAGTCAATTCAAGGTTTTTCTCCTCCCTCCTCTTTTTAAAACCTCTCCCTAGCTGGGTGTGGTGGCTCATCCCTGTAGTCTTAGCAAGAGAGGCTGATGCAGGAGGATTGCAAGTTTGAGGCCAGCCTCAGCAACTTAGCAAGACCCTAACCAACTTAGCAAGACCCTGTCTCAGAAAAACAACACAACAACAAGAAGAAATCTTCTTCTCCCTAAAGATGATCTTGGTTTAACTCCAGGGGTTCTTATATATGATCTTCACATTAAAAGGTTGGGCAGCTGTGAGACCCTCTTTGAGAGAAGGCCTCTTCTGAGATGGCTTTGTTTTTTGAATTCTGTTCTTAATGCCATCCATAACTAATGTCCACAGTCTAATGCTGCCTGTTGGCTCTCAGGTCCATACAACCCAATCCACTGGCATTTTCTGAAACATTTGCTAAGGTAGATGTGCGAGGGAGTGGGAAAAACCATGGGGAAACTTTAGCTGTTCTTCCATGGAAAGATTGTGGAAAAGGGGTGTGTTAGTCAGCTCTCTGTTACTGTGACAAAATACCTGAGGTCAACAACTTAAAAGGAGGAAAGATTTATTTTGACTCATTGTTTCAGAGGTTTCAGTTCATAGTCAGTTGACTCCACTGTGGTGGGCTTGTGGTGAGGCAGAACATCATGGTGGGGTGGGGTACTGTGATGGAGCAAAGTTGCTCACCTCGTGGTGGCCAGAAAGGAGAGAGAATAGGGGAGGTGAGAGGTAAGGGAAAGATGTACCCCAGTGACTCAACCTCCTCCAACTAGGCCTTACTTCCTAAACTTTCCACCAATTTCTAATAGCTAATCAGCTGGGGACTAAGTCTTCACCATATAAGCTTTTGGGAGATGTTCCAGATCCAAACTATAACATGGTGGATCTATCTCCATTGGTTTCTCTGGGTGGACCTGCCCTGGGGGCCATTGCTTCTCTAGTAGTCACTCATGTTGACTTTAGGCTTTCTGTGAGAATATTTCCCTTTTGTGTGTGTGTGTGTGTGTGTTTGTGTGTGTGTGTGTGTGTGTGTGTGATACTGGGGATTGAACCCAGGGCCTTGTGCATGCAAGGCAAGCATTCTACCTACTGAGCTAGTTCCCCAGCACCTCCTTGCAGGCTCCTTGATGGGCAGTGGAGGCATGAGCCCTGTTCTGAGGTTATCAATTCTATCTAGGATTTTTGTTACTCCTACACCTAGGGTTTGACTTTTCCAGCAGCCACTATGACTTACTCTCTTGCTCTCCTTCCCAATTTTCTTGCTTTTCTCCTGGTCTAGCAAAGTTTTGTTTAATTTTCTCTGTCTAGTGTTCGGGGAGGAAAGTTTACATAATTTTGCATTTTTTCAAATTTCTTAGTTGTGGCATAAACCACACTACTTATAATTTTGCTTTAAGTCTGGATATTGACCGTGGACAGGTGATTTAGAAATATTTTCTCAGCTTTAGCAGTACAATTGAAAATTCTCACAAACTAAATAATATGCTATACTCAAGCTTTGTTTCTTACTAAAAATTTTGTTTCTGGAAGCAGATTATTCACAATTAAAGGGTAGCTGCATCTCCTGGTCCAATTCTTTTGAGGGGAATAGTTATCTACGGAGATTTAAAATCTGCTTTTCTTCAGAGATTCTAATTTTTGTGGGTTTATTTGTTTTTGTGGTGATAGGGATTGAACCCAGGGCCTTGTGCATGTGAGGTAAGCACTTTACCAACTGAGCTATATACCCAACCCAAGATTCTCATTTTTAACATTGAAAAAAAAGTGGCTTATTTGAAAAAGTTGTTTGTTGTAAGGCAAATGGGAAGTCCTTTGATGGGATAAATGACAACTGCTTCGCTGTTTTACCCATGGGCTGGTGTTTTAAAGTACAGACTAACAAAGCATTAGGTAAACACTGGATAAAGCCTGCCCATATGTACTTTTAAGGTGTGGTGTCACAACTTCATGTCCGTTTCCCTTTTTCTGTGAAGAATCTGCTTCATAAAGTGGTACCTACAAATTTGAACTTGTAACAAGGTAATCAGGGGCTGTGAGGACCACCTTGCAGCCACACTTGACTTTTCATCCTCCAGAGTCTTTTAATACATATGCATTGAAGTTCAGGGCTTAACTGAGAATAACTTCACTGAAATGTGTAGGCGTTTCCTTGGGATTAAAACTTGTGTATAGTTCTACTATCTTTAGTATATTTGCTTTTTGTCTTTTCTAAATGACCATTGAATCTACCTTCTAGATGAGGAAGCAATAAACACTAGATGAGAAATATAACTTAGAAGAAGAAAACCCAGGGAAAGATTTTGTCTCTGGGTAGAGGAACAGATCACATGACATCTTTAACTCCCACCCATACAAGCTTTCAATAAACTGAACATGGAACTTGGAGACCAGATTAACAAGTGACCCTGAGAAGAGAAGGCCCTCACCTGTGTCTCTATCCTATGAACAGAGACTAGTACACTTGGAGGCCAGATACTCAGTAGCTGGTGTCTGGAGTCACATTCTCCTACCCAGCTTTACAGTGAACTCAGATGTATAAAATGGAGAATTTGCAGCCAGGTGCAGTGGCGCACACCTGTAATCCCAGCTGCTCAGGAGGCTGAGACAGGAAGGTCACGAGTTCAAAGCCAGCCTTAGCAACAGCAAGGCATTAAGCAACTCACTGAGACCCTTCTCTAAATAAAATACAAAATAGTGCTGGGGATGTGGCTCGGTGGGTGAGTGCCCCTGAGTTGTTCAATCCCCAGTACCAAAAAAAAAAAAAAAAAAAAAAAAGGAGAATTTGCTGAGGAATGTATTTGCTTTCTCATATTGTCGTAGGGCACATCAAGCCAGCCTCACACATTCATTCCCTATATTTCTAGTGTAGTAATAATAACTATTTTCTTGGCTTTGAAATTTCTACCCCCAACACTGTCTGACTCAGAGTGTATATATAGTAGAATCTTTTTACAATGTAGCTGATGAGATTACAGGATCTCCATTAGCCAGATGGTGACCCTAAAAGCACTGAACATTGAAAATATAATCTGGGCCTGGGGTATAACTAAGTGGTAGAACATGTGCTTAATATTTGCAAGACCCTGGATTCAATCCCCAGCCCATAAATAAATAAATACAATAGGAAAACCCAAAAAAGTAAATATTTGTTCTGTGTCCCAATAGCAGCATAGTAAAGAGACTTATCTATATTTGCTCCTCAAACTAAAAAATGTATATATACACATAATAAGAGTTTAGATATACATATATAAAATTATATGTATGTATGTATGTATACATATATGTATATATGTGTGCGTATATATGCATATATACATATTTCACCCTGTGGAGATGTTTGTGAGAATTTTACATCACAACAGTTTTGATGGTACCCCACAGTATAAAAAGCACAATCTTTGGAAAGCACAGTCTTGGGTTTAATCCTACATCAGCAGCTTTCTTAACCCTAGCAAGATAAATAACCCAGTCCAGACCTGAGCTTTCCCTCTAGTGCACAGCGAATGGCTTACATGTGTGCTTAGAGCTTGATCCCCTCAGCCCTTGAAGAGATGCCCCAATGTGAAAAAGACTGGAAACATTGTCATCACGACCCTTTCATCATTTATGGATCCTGATTGTACTTTCCTTGTGTCACTGCTGCAAGGATTAAATGCAGATTCATGCAAAGTGTTCAGCACAGCCCTTGGTAAGTGATCACCACATGACACGATGTCTCCTCCAGGCGGTCTGCAGCCAGCCATCCAATTTAGCCAGTGTATGGAAAATGTATGAAAGATAATTTCCTCCCACTCCATTGCACAAATAGAACAAGGCCATCAAACAAGCCACTCCTTTCCAGGAAGGCCAGGCTGTCCTAGATTTAATATGATGAGGGCCTTTGGGATAAACCCCGCTCTGTCTGCCAACTTGCTCTTGAAGGCTTCCTTCTTTTGTAGTAAGTAGCTGGAAAAGTATGAGCGCTTCAATCCCCTGTTCCATTGGGAATAAAATCATTTCCTCAAAGTTGAGAGTCTGCTGTACATTATTTCCAATAACTAGAAAGAGTCGGGGCTGGGTTATTGTTTTTCCTTATGTGGCAGGTCTTGAACTATCATTTTGTTTTGTTTTTCTTAAAGGCACTCTCATACTTTGTATACCTATTCTGGGTTTACCATGGGGACACATACATTAGGGTCAGAAGGGAGAAAAATGACCTATAAATGGGAGACGTATCATTAAATGGAAATGGATACAAAGTCCTAAAGAAGGATTCGTAATGTCCCAGACACTCTCTGTGGCAATTGCCACTGGAACCAAGAACCACTGTTTCCGGGCTGTTTTCTTTTGGTGCCAAGAAGGCAGCTGCTTCAGTTGCTCAGCAGTTTGGAGGCTGTGGGTAGAAGACAGAGGCAAAGAACATCTGGATCCACTAGATATCATCTTAGAGAACAGTGCCGTGGGAAAGCCAAGAATGAGCTCACAATGGGTACAGAATATTTAGGCATACAACATCCAGAAATGCAAATATTTTGCATTTTAAAAACAAAGTAACAAGCATGCAAAATACTATAGGACTGTATAGATATGAAAAATATCAGCTAAATATTACATGCACTGAATTTCTTATGGGGGAAAAAATTTTAAGGGAAAAATCTAGAAATATATCAGTAACTAAGTAGAAATTCCTTGAGCCAAGTGTTGTTTTGCAACTGTAGCACACACCCCTGTGTCTGGGGTAGTGCCTAGGGCACAGAGATGGGAATCTGGAGACTGGGTTCCCAGTGTCTGCTCTGCAACTATTTAACCCTATGACCCTGGATAGGACAAAAATCTGAGTGCATCATTTTCTACCTGTAAAATGGTTACTTATAAGGTTCAAGATTACAGTGAATGAAATTCAGAGGTCCAGGGGTTTAATAAAGGGGATTATGCATTTCTGTACCTGGTTCAGTGTGTGGGATGCAGTAGGTGGTCATAAGGTGGCCTCTTGGTGTGCGTGCAGAGTGTGGATTCCCAGGATTTCAGAGGTGGATGGAGCCTTAGGGGTTATTCCATCTCCTTCATTTGTCTTTGCATGTCTCCACTCTGACATGGTGCATTGATTTTACAGATTAAACTTTCATAAGGCAATCTCATGCCAGGTATGGTGGCGCATGTCTGTAATCCTAGCGACTTGGGAGGCTGAGGCAAGAGAATCAAAGTTCGAGGCTACCCTCAGCAATTTAGCAAGGCTCTAAGCAACTTAGGGAAACCCTGTCTCAAATAAAAAATAAAAAGGGCTGGGGATATAGCTTAGTGGTAAAGTGTCCCTGGATTCAATCCCCTAGTACAAAAAAAAAAAAAATCTCGTTTCCTGTTTTTCCAAGCTATTGGGGTGGGGTGGGCGGGACCCTCATGGGAGCCCTCAAATTCAAGTTCAAACCACTTACCATAAGCACTAACCATGTGGCATATGAATTGTCTGTTTAGTTGTCTGTTACCCTGAACCTGGGATTTCCTACACATTAGAGAGACCCTCAATCTTTGAGCTTTCTGTCCCCAGGACCTAGCACCATGCCAGGGGTAGAAAAGTTGCTCAATAAATATTTATTGTTGTCACTGGCACTTGGAACATACAGAAAAATATAGTCTGATCCAATAGGGGTTAGTCTTATTTGAAGAAATAGTAAGTTAGAGAGAAAATGATGGCCTTGTGGAGGCTGGACAATCATGGGACACCAAAGGGCAAATGCTTGTCATTGTCATCCAGCCCTCAAGGCCCTTGGTGTACTTCCCTGCATTTCTCATCATGGTCACAAGAGAAATGGAATCTCTGATGGGTGCTGTGCTCATTGTCCTGAGTCTGGCTGCTCATAAATCCACCCCTGGCCCTTCCCTGGGGAACTTACTCCTGTAGGCTACACTCCTCAGTCTTCCTAGTCAGCTGGTGTCCCGCAGGGTTTGGCTAATGGGAGGTGGATGCTAGGACAGAGGGAGCCAAAGTATTTCTTTCGTTCCTCATTCTCAGACACTATCTATGGTAGTGGTTAAGTCTTGTCTATGACACTAGATCCTGCCTGCTATGGTTTCACCAGACAGAGCCCCAGTGCCTTGGGGGTGACTTCTTGCTATGACTTGTGAGCTCATCTATCAACTATGTAACTGAATCCCCATTTCAAATAGTCACTTTTGTTTTCCTGCCTCTACTCTAACTGGCATATACCATTCTAGCTTCCCACACCTGCAAGAAAAGAATCCAGTGATATTTATTGAGCATTCATTTTAGGCCACAAAGTATGCTAAGCACTGGAGATACAAAGGTGTTGTCCCTGGGCTGGGCATGGTGGCAAATGCCTTTAATCCCACCTACTCAGGAGTCTGAGGCAGGAGGATCACAAGTTGGAGGCCAGCCAGGACAACTTAGTGAGATTGTCTCAAAAATAAAATAAAAAGGCCTGGGATGTAGGTCAGTGGGAGAGCACTTGCCTAACATGCATGAGGCTCTGGGTTCAATCTAAGAAAAAGAAAGAAAAAGCAAACAAAAAGATGCTATCTCTGACCTGGAAGATCTCAGTCTGATCAGGCAGATAAATATATAAGGGGAGAATTTAGGAAGCAGTGAGACAGTACTAATAAAAGCAGTTCATGGTTTTGAATGTGGGGGAGAGGGACCAGGAAGGGATGGTTTTAAAGAGGAAGTAATTTAATATAGTGCTAAGAATACAGGCTCTGGAAATGGCTTCAAATTCTGTCTCTGACATGTTTTAGCTGTATTATTTGTAACAAGCAGAGTTTTGTTTATTTTTAAAATCTCATTGTTTTGCCCAGTGCCGTGGTGCACGCCTGTAATCCCCGCGGCTCCAAAGGCTTAGACAGGAAGATCGCGAGTTCAAGGCAGCCTCAGCAAAAGTGAGGTGCTAAGCAACTCAGTGAGACCCTGTCTCTAAATAAAATATAAAATAGGGCTGAGGATGTGGTTCAGTGGTCAAGTGCCCCTGAGTTCAATCCCTGGTTCCTGCCCCCCACCCCCAAAATCTCATTGTCTCAATGTTCTTGTGAGTCAAATGTGAAAAATAATATCATAGTATTGTGTAAAGATTAAAGATGTAATAGATATAAAATATTTAACAGAGAGCCTAGTTCATGGCAAGTCCTCTAAAATATTAGCTATTGTCATGATTATTGTTACCTGAATAGTGGGGGAAGTACAGGTGTTCAGTGCTAGATACTCCTACACAGTACCTAGCACTCAGTAAGTGCTCGACAGATATTAGTAAATTGAATGAATGAATCAACTAAATAAATGAATGAATAAATTGGTTTTCCAAGCAAATGAATAGAATAAAAGAAAGGTATTGCAGACACTGGGTAAAAGCATGGGAATTTGGAACACAGCAGGGTTGATTGGCTTGGCTATCTGTGGGTTCTTAGGAATTTGACTCCTGTGAGTTTTCCCTCTGAACTCACCTCTGGATAAAATGAGCAAATCAAGTTCCTGGACTTCAAAGTTGAACTATGTCCTTCCTCATTCTAATGGTTCTGCTTTTCAAAGTCAATAAAAAGTGCTCGAGAAAGGCAGTTTTGAATGGGATGTTGTAGAGAGAGTAGGGTTGGCAGATTTAGCAAATGAAAGATACAGGACACCCAGTTAAATCTGAAATTCAGATAAATAATGAATAATGTCTAGACACAACAAAATTGTTTTAAAGTCAATGCCGGGCATACATGGCTCATTTTTCTAAAAGAAGAAATTGGCCCTTGACATGACACATGCTCTTTTGTCCTTTTTTAATTTCCTTTTTGGGAAACATAGTAAAGACTTTCTCTCTGGCTCAGTGTTCATATGACAATTTAAAAGCCCTCATAGTAACTAGCCTAAGAGCTTCTTAGGTTCAACCCAATACCATTTCCTTCCAAAAGACCATCCTGCCCACTCTCTGTGGTTATTCTCTGTTCTAAACATACAGCACTGCCAGTTCCCAATTCCAGCTTGACACTTGGGACATTAGGATTGCCATTTACCTCCCCCTACCCATTTTTATTGGTGCATTATAGTTGTACATAACGGTGGGATTTGTACATGCACATAATATAATGATATAATGTAGCCAGTATCACTCCCCAGCACTCCCCACCCTCTCTCCCCTCCTTCTATCCCTTGGTCTCTTTCCTCTATTCTACTGATCTCTTTTTGATTTTCGTGAGATCCAGCCTGTCTAGACAACATCAGAGTAGAGTCCATTAACTAAGTGTTTTTGTATCTTCAACACACATTAGACACCAAAAATATCAATTTTTTAATATAATTGTACCAATGAAGAAGAAAATTAAACCTTCCTATTGGGTGAAGTCAGTCACTGGGAGGTGTGTGGTCTAATAGACTTTGGAGTTGATCTGAGTCTGAATTACAATTCCTCCTCCCTATTTGATATTTAACTTTGGGCAAGTTATTCACATTCCTCCTTTGTAAATTGGGAACAACATGCTCTTGGAATTGTTTTTTGATTAAACTTAACTTTAGACTGATTAGCACCTGGGAAACATTTACAGCTGGAAATTGTAGCTATATTGATGAAAATTAATAAGACTTAGGGGATTGGTCCATAAACATCCTGACCACCACTTCATCTCATCAGTTATAGGAAGTAGACAGAAACCAGTTCTGATAAGATATTTAAGATTAGTTATTTTATGGAGCTTATTTAATGTTTACGGCAAACCAGCCCATGATAGAAACCAGTCCCTCACTGATGTAAGTGAATAACCCCTGGTCACCAAGTAAGTGGGAGGGTGGCCAGGCCCGAAGCCACAGCACTTCTTGGTTGTCACTGCTTCCCCACATCCATCTCTGTCTTACAGCATCAAGTTTTTGAGTGATTGAAGTTAGTTTGGGCAAGAATTCCAGACAGGGAAAAGCAAATACATATGTCAGGAGGTCAGGGGAGAAGAATAGGCCAGAGGGGGAGGAAGAAATGCCAAGCTGATAATTGAAAGATAATGGATGTGGGGGTGGAGGATAGCAGAGAAATCACAGGGGAACCAGACACCCCCAGCATCTGGGCAAGCCCCAGTGTTACAACTGGTCTTTAAGGAAAGTCTAAAGAGTACTGATTTCAAAATATTTGGGGCCACCCAGCATGGAATTTGGGGAGATGGCACTATTGAGTAAGGCCATGATAAATGCCTCTCCCTTCATTTTCCTCCCTGCAGGACCTTCTGTTTATGCTTTCTTAGAAGCAAATAGAAGAAGTAAATTTGCTGACAAGCGTTTGTGTGCAGGGCCACAAATGGAATTGTTGATGAAATTTTTATCATGCAAAAATGGTCCTGGATGATGTCTTGAAAGATTGCCAGGAATCTCTGGAATCTAATTAACTCTCAAGTAGAGTACAGGAAGGTTTCATTTTAGACCCAGGGTAAAAATACATATAAAAAAAAATAAGCTATGTTGATTTACTTTTGCAAATATTTAGATGTTGTAATAGGCATTCATTCCAAGTTTTCACTCAACTAAATAGGAGGCTGGAAATCCGGGATGTAGTAAACCAAGGATAGGTTTCGAGGGTACATTTTTCATCTGACACCTAGCTCGACTATTTACTAGAGAGTTGTTTTGAGATTGTGACTTTAATCCCTCTGAGCTCCTCTTATCTCATCTGTAAAATGGATATAATCATCCTTATCCCATAGGCTGAAAGATTAAACCAAAGTATACAGCAGGGCCTTAGAAGACTCTCAAAATTTAATTGTCCTTTTTCTTTTCCCTTCTTTCTTCTATTCCAATCTCCCTCAACCCTACCCCAGCAGTGTCTTAAGTATCTAATCTGGAATAGCTTTTGCTAAGCCTGTGAGATGACCTGAAGAAGGTGAGAAAGAGAGTCATGTGGATACCTCGGGGAAGGTACTCCAAAGGTTGTGAATGGGTACATTCTTGGACAGTTCAGAGACTCTCAGGGAAGCCAGGGTGGCTGAAGTAAAGTAACTCCAAGAGGAAAGGCGGGAAAGAGGTAAAGGAGATACATAGGAGCTGCCTGTGCCTTGAGGGTCACTGAAAGCCCTTCAAGCCAGGCATGGTGACATATGCTTATAGTCTCAGCTACTCAGGAAACTGAGGCAAGAGGGGAGGATGCTGAAGCCCAGGAGTTCAAGGTCACCTTGGTAAATGGAGGAGAGAATGGGAGGGAAGCACTTGAGCTTTTACTCGAAGTGGGTTGGGAAGCTATTAAAAAATGGTTTTAAGCTGGGGTATGATGTGTTTTGACTTAGTTTTGAAAGAAACTGCTGTGGCTCTGGCTGCTGTGTTGAAAATACATTATGGGGCAGGAATATGGAGTGAATAGGAGAAGAGGCATGTAGAAAGAAGCAGGGGAACCTGTAAGGATTCTACTGTATAATCCAGGCAGGAGATGGCAGCAGGTCAGAGGAGGTCGGAAGTGGTGTGGGTAAGTAGTCACATTCTGAATATATTTGGAAGGGAGAGCAGTTTAGATGGCTGGTAGATTTAGAATATAAAGTGAGAAAGACATCTTCAAGATATTGGGTCTGAGAAGTTGAAAGGGCAGTGATGCTGTTTGCCATGAAGGTACAGGTTTGGGGAAAACACTAGGAATTTAATTTTAGCATTGTGAAATTTGAATGCCAAATAAATATCCAATAGCAGCCAATTGCATATGTGAGCCCAGAGTTCAGATGAGATACAGGCTATAGAGAGAAAGGGGGTATAACTTGAAGGAATATGTGATAGAATGTTTGTTTTAAGATGGGAGAATAATAGAACAGTTTTCAATGATGAGAATAATCTAATAGAGTGGGAAAATGTGATAAAGACTGAGACAATTGCTGAAGTGGTATCCTTGAGTAGTAAAACATGGGAAGCTAGTGTACAAAGAGAGGGGACAGTCATAGAGAAGAATGTTGCTGCTCCATTCCTATTAACAGGAATGGTGGGGCTGGGTTATGGCTCAGTGGTAGAGTGCTTGCCTAGCATGTGTGAGGCCTGGGTTCGATTCTCAGCACCATATATAAATACATAAAATAAAGGTCCATCAACAACTTAAAAAATACTAAAAAAAAAAAAAGAAATGGTGATGAAGGAGAGATGTGGATACAGAGGTCTGTGTGGTGGTGGTAACTTGAGGGGTTGGTTGTCTTCTGATTGCATCTGTTTTCTTGGTGAAATAGGAAACAAAGTCAGTGTAGTTGATAGAAAACTTGGAAACTTCAGGACCATAATAAAGTTACAAAATTGACCAGAGAACAGAAGAATGAATGGATTTGGGATTGCCAAGTGAATAGATTTAGAGCTTCCAGGCATGGATCTAAACTGAGACAAGCCACCTTCATCAGCACAAATAAAAATGTGAAGTAGGTGGAGAGCTTGATTTAACTAGGTGTTTTGCCAGTTGAGTGTGAGGAAGTGAGAGAAGAGCAAAAGAGCTGAGATTTTATGCAAATAGCTGATTTGAATGTTGGTTCATGGATGTTAAAATGGATCATAAGGGGAATCAACACACGAAACGGTGGGAAACAGTGATTCATAGAACCAAGGATGGGATCCAAAAATTGGAGCCAGAGGGATGGTGCTTTCCTGTAATCCCAGGAAGACCTGGGAAGGTTGAGATGGCAGGATCACAAGTTCAAGGCCAGCCTGGGCACCAACGCAAGACCCTGTCTCAAAATAAAACAAAACCAAATGAACAAAAATGTTTGGAATAAAAGTTTTAGAGAAAACGGTCTGAAAAAAGTTAGGAGGGAATAAAAATCAAAACCACAATGAAATATCACTTCACACCCTTTAGGTGGCTGTAATAAAAATGACATAGTAGTAAGTGTTCAGGAGGATGTAGAGAAATTGGATTCCCATACACAGATGGTATGATTATAAACTGGTGCAGTCACTTTGGAAAACTATGGAAATTCCACGAATGTTAAACATAAAGTGACCCTATGACCCAGCAATTCTACTCCTAGGAGAATGCCCAAGAGAAATAGAAACATAGGTGCACATTAAATGTTAGACACAAATGTTTATAGCAGCATTATTCATAATAGCCATAAAGTGGAAATAACCCTGAAGTCCATCAACTGATGAATAGGTCAATAAAATATGGCATATCCATACAATAGGATACTATGTGGCAATAAAATATATGCTACGATTTGGAGAATCTTGAAAACATGCTAAGAGAAAGATGCCGATCACTAAAGGCCATGTTTTGTGTGACATGAAATATTCAGAAAGGACAAATTTATAATGACAAATAGTAGGGTGCTGCCTTGAGCTGGGAACAATGAGAGGATGGGTAGGGAATGGTGAAGCCACCATACACACACACACACACACACACACACCCCAAACACACCTATGAGGATAGGTACAGTGCTTTTGGGAGAGATGGTGATGGTTGAACAAGCCCATGATTGTACTAATAACCCTGAATTATGTACATTAAAAGGGTGAACTTTATGATATTTAAATTATATCATAAAGCTGTTACCAAAAATAAATAAATAAATAAATAAATAAATAAATAAAGATAGAAGGAAGTGGTCAGAGTGGGATGCTTGAAATTGAGATTAGGGAGAGTCTGCACACTGGTAATGACAAGAGCTGCACTTTGGCCAGGAAGTGTGTAGACAAGATGGCTTGGGGGAACAAGTCAAGGGAGACAGGCTCAGGTATTGCAGGATCATCTAGGAGGTTAAGGGCATCACCAAGACTGGTGGCAGGAGTCATGTTGGCAAGAGGTCTGACAGTGAGTCAGGGGGTAAAGACCTCCAGGGAATTAGAAATGTGGTGTGAACTTTGTAGATGACTAGAAGAAGGAAGCATAGCAGGGAGTCTGGTAGCAAGTAGTTCAAAATTGTGCTTAGAGAAAATTCTGGAACCGGAGTATTTGTGAAGGATTTTAAAATATCCTTAAGATTAAGGGCCCACTGTACTTTTCCTTCCTTCCTTTATTTATTTCCTTCCTTTATTTATTCATATGACATGTATTTATTCTTTTTCTGGTGCTGTTATCTACACATAAGTTCGTCTTTGCCGATGCTGCCAGGCATGGTAGAGCTAACCCCCTGGTGGCCAGAGCATCCAACTGCTGTATGATCATCTCCTTTTCAGCAGCTTTTCCCAAACCTGCTGCCCTTGAGGAGAATGGTGGACTGTCCTGATCAGTGTACCACCTTTCCTTATCACCACCATCACACTGGCTCTCATTGTTCAATGACACCATCACACTACATGGCTTCAATATTTCAAGGGGTGGTTGCTGCCTGAGTTAGAGTTGGATGGGAAAAGTCTGGGGGTGTCCATTCAGTGGTGAAGAGCTTGTCTAGCTAGCATGTGCAAGGCCCTGGGCTTGATCCCCAGCTACACACACACACACACACACACACACACATACACCAAACACGCACACACAGGAATAGGACAGCACCATTCTTGATGGCATCTGACTTTTGACAGCTGAGTTTGAATTTTGTTGTTGCTATTTATAACTTTGAGAATGTGTACAGCTTATTTAATCTAGCTGATGTTAGTTTGTATTTTGTTTTGTTTTGTTTTGACAAAATACCTACCTCATATGTACTGATGAAAATTAAAGGACACTCTGCAGGTCCAGCTCCTAATAGATAGTAGATGTGACCCGAGGTGTTTGTTCTCTTCCCTCACTTTTTCCTTCCTTTGCTTTCTTGCTGATGGTCCTTCTACTATTGTATCCCACGCTCCCAGCATTCTCAGGGTCTGGCATCAGATCAGAAGCCTTCTTTTAGGAATGATGGAAATGACCAAGCTAGCTTCCAAGCTGAGAGAGTCACTCAGTCAGTTTAGTGTTCCATGTTATACTTCTCAAAGTGTTTTATAATATATTTCTAACCTTACCCTTTAAAAAACACTGTAAGATATAGAAAAGAGGCATCAGTATTCCTACTGTATGGAGGAGAATATAAAAGACTGAAAGCAACTTGGAACAACATGAGATGACATTTTTCTATATGTTTTACATGCGTTAATTTATTTAATCCTCATAGCAATCCTATGAAGTACTATTAACTTTATCTTACAGGAAGGGAAACAGGCACTGAGAGATAAATAACTTGTTGAAGGTCACATAACTTCTAAGCTTAGGCAAGATTTAAAGCCAGCAGTCCAGCTGCAAGGCTTAACCACCATGTGGCCTCAAATATAAGTAAACACATCATGTAGGGACTAGATGTGAAGAGCTCCTTTTGCCAGTTACTGTTCAGGTATCTTTCTGGCCTCCAGAATCTCATACAGCTTGTAAATACTGGTGGTTCCCAGTGATGACTAATAGGACAGTTATCTTTGACAGGAGGGGAGCCTTCCATCTCTCCTTGTGAGGTTTATTACCCTGATTCCTTCTAGCACAGCCATCTCTGATAATTCTTTTGCAAAGACAAAAAAGTTGGGACTTCTGAGATAATAGTATTAATGGCCACCCTTGTCACATTTCAATCCTGCCTATTGCAAGCCAACTTCCAATACTAACATTAAAACCATAACTACAAAACCATAAAATCTCTTGATATCATAAGTCTAAAAGTATTGGGGAAATTTTGGGAAACAAATAGTTCAAGAGGATAAAATCAGTCTCATGATTCTCTGGCTTGTGTGAACTTTTCCTTGGAAAACAGAATATCTGACCTAAGATTGAATCATTAGGAATTCATTAAATTCATCTTAGAAGAGAGAAGTATCTACCTTTTCACATTGTAGCTTCTTTGCTCCGGGCTGGTGACCTCAGAGCTAAGGCATTTGTTGGTGGGGGGAGAGATGATCAAGAGATGATCATTTAAAATATCAAGAGATGCTCATTGGGTGTGATGGCACACGCCTGTAATCCCAGCAGCATGGGAGACTGAGACGGGAGGATTGAAAGTTCAAAGCTAGCCTCAGCAACTTAGCAAGGTCCTAAGAAACTCAGTGAGACTCTGTCTCTAAATAAAATACAAAAAAGAGGCTGGGGATGTGGTTCAGTGGTTAAGTACCCCTGAGTTCAACCCCTGGTGTATGTGTATGTGTGTATATATATATATATATATAGAGAGAGAGAGAGAGAGAGAAGGAAAAATGACAAATCTCTCTAATTTTTATTTTTGGCAATATAGGGGATGGAACCCAGAGATACAAGATTCACAGGTTGAGGATGTAGCTCAGTGGTGAGGTGCTTATATAAGACTCTGGTTTCCATCTCCTGTATTACCAAAAATAAAAATGAGAGGGAGATTTGAGATATTTGTCATTTTTCTTCTCCTTGTCATTCACTTCAGATGGTAACCACTGGAATTTCTCCCAGACCAGAAATAGGGGAAATGAAAGCCTGATTATTTTAATATGTCAGTAATTTTGATATAAATTTAACGAAAGAAGAGTTGGAAATTGTTAGCTAAAATGAGATGGGATGGACATGTTTGTGTGTTTGCCTGTGTGCATATTTAACCATGGGTTCTATTTCTATTTGGCAATAAAAAAGTAGACTTTGTGTATTTGTAAAGTACATGAAGTACACAAGTAATTTGTAGATTTTATTTGTTTTCCAAAGCCACAAGCTCTCTATTGATATGGTTAGTGAAAAGAATTTCTCTTTTTATTTGTAATATGTTTATATTCTATATGTGTACATAAAAAATAAATTTTCTATACATATGTATGTTATATATGAAGAATATATTGCACTTCCATGAATATATACAGTAGAATTTTAGTTTAAATTCTAAAAACATTGTGATTTAAACATAAACAAATAAGGGCAGTTCAGTGACTCTTTCTTAGGAATATGGAAAAAACATGCTAAATTGCCTGAAAATATTTGAGGTTTGGTATAAAATACAAATAAATGCCTTTAAATTAAAAAAAAAAAGTGCCTTCCTTAGTCTTTGATCTGAATGGAGTGAAAAGAGGGGATCTCAGCGGCTTAAACCACAGGTTTATTTTTTGCTCATTCTATGTCCATGATTTATCTGCAGGAGAGCAGCTCATTTTCCCACTCAGACACTAGCTGACAGAGGGACCCGCATGTCAAACATCATTAGTCACAAAGGAAAAGGACACAGGGAGAGGTGGACGTGACATGTTTCTTCTGCCAAAGCCCATTCAACAGAAATAGTTTCATGGTTCCATCCAACAGCGCGGGTTCCAGCCTAACACTCAGCAAAAGAGCATTTATTTCCCTTGTAGCCAAGGCGGAAAGCTAGGAATACTTACTTGCTGAAGAACATCAATGACACCATTGTGCTCATTTGGCATTTAACATATATTATGGTTTAGATTTGGAAATGTTCCCTCAAAAGCTCCTGTTTTGGAGACATCGTTCTCAATACAGCAAGGTTCAGAGGACGCTTTTAGGCAATGATGAGAGCTGTAACTTTGTCAGTGAATCAATTCTTTTAATGGATGAATTTGAATGGACTACTGGGTGGTAACTGTGGGCAGATGAGGCATGGCTGGAGGAAGTGGGTCACTGGGGATGTGCCCTTAGGAGTTATATCCTGTTCCTGGCTTCTCTGCTCAAGCACTTTTCCTCTCTACCTCTCTACCCCTCCCTCTTCCTGGCTGCCATGAGGTGAGCCACTTTCCTCTCCCAGGCGCTTCCACCATGATGTTCTACCTCACTTGGGCCCAGAGCAATGGAATCAGCCAACCATGGACTGAACCTCTGAAACTGTGAGCCCAAACAAAATTTTTCTCCTGTAAGTTGTTTTTGTTAGGCATTTGGGTCATAGTGACAAAAGCTAACTAACATAGCATGTGACACTGTGAAACCAAACACGAAGCAATTTAGAAAGAATGGTCTCTATCTTCTTAGACTTCTTAGTAGTCAGTTTGGGCTTGAGTTCTAATGGTAGATTTTAATACCATTATTTTCAGTTTTCCACAATGACTTCCTGGTTTTATATTATACACCAGGGCTTTTCTATCAAAGCTGTGCTTTGGCTACTGAAAAGCTTAGAGCCAGATTTGCACTATACTATTCCAAGTAGCCTTTATTATCTGCAAACAGTTGGTACCAAAAAAAGTTTATCTAAGGGAATTTACTTGTTGTATTTATTTTTTGCAGTACTGGGGATTGAACCTAGGTAGTGCTCTACCATTGAGCAACATCCCCAATCCTTTTTATTTTTATTTTAAGATGGGGTCTCATTAAGTTGCCCAGGCTTACCTCAAACTGGTGATCCTCCTGCCTCAGCCTCCTGGGTAATTGGGGTTAAAGGTGTGCACTACTGCACCTGTCTGGGAATTTACTTTAAATCAAGGACCAAAATATGATTTTAGATTTTTTTTTATAAAGTTGCAAATTGAGACAAATAACTCTGAAAATAAGTTGGTTTAACCTTACTCTTTAAAAAAAATGTAAGTTATAAATATATCCTCAGAATGAAGAATTCAATCAGGTTGATGGTCTGGGTTCTAATTTCTGTACAAAATTTTAAGATAATTCAATGGTTTATGTTTTGCCTTATTCAGAAGATATTCCAGTTGACTATGCCGTTGATTCGCATCTTATTTGTTGTATTGGTTGTTTGCTGTCCCACACCTGGGCGGATTGCAGAGGCCTTATTTCATGACTGGTCTGTCTGCTAGTGAGTATTTTTGAGTTAGGAAGACTTTGCCTCCCTGTGAAACCTTATAACCATGGAGACCTGGGATAGTGACTACCCAGCTCAATAATGAGAATCCCCTCATGTGTATTCCTTGCAGTTAGTCTTGCCCTTGTTTTTTATTTTATTACTTTCCCCCTTTTACTCAGATTCCCCAACTATTTCCTTTCCTCTTTTATATTTCTAAGGAGTTACCTCCCATCTTTTATAGGATGAGGCAGGGACTATATAGACAGAAACAAATACTGAAGAATCAATTTTTAACGATCCCCGAACTTGTTTTTTTTTTTAGCATCAACTATCTCAGGGAAGACAGGGTCTGTGACCTTTCCTCAACGCAGTGAGGAAAACTGAGTGGCTTGTGTGGTTTCAGTGAAGCTTGACATGATCCTACTTTGGGGTTCCTTCCGCTAGTGAGCAGTAAATCAAGAACTTCCAGCACATCTTGGTTTTCCAGGGCCACTGCTCATGTGGCTGTTCCATAGGATGTCACCGGGTAACTTCCTGCCCTGGGACCTCTCTCTGAAACAAAAACTTCCTTCTGAAGGAGGGACTGTCTCCTGTTTCATTTATAAATCAAATTATCTCTCATTCTTTGACTTGAAGAAAACAATCTCTCACCTGTTCCCAATAAATTCTTCCCCTTGTTCTCTGCAGTTGCTAAGGTGCATATTGTGAGGAAAACAAAAATGATAATTTTATTAAATAAAACTATGCAATTCATAAAGCCTTGCTATGTGATGAGGAATTTTTGTGTCTTCATTCACTTGATCCTCACCCCAACTCTCTGTGGTTTGTTTTCTTGGTTCCATATCTGAGTACAAATCCAAATGTTCAGAGTAGATGAATGTTTTGCTTAAGATCACCCTGTTTGGAGATTGGGCTTTATACCCATGTTGGTCTGATGCCAGAGCTCCCCCCTTTTTATATACCACACTGCCTCAACCTCTCTCCTTTTGCTTCCCATCCAGGTTATGAAACTTGAAAAGAATAACAAACCACCTATCTAAAAAGTAACAAAAGTGTTTACATAATTTTTACATAATATCAAGGGGTATGTATGTATTAAAAAAAAAACTATAGAGTATTTCCTGTTGGTCGGTCATCTTAAATATGAGAAAGACGCATTTCTGTTTGTAAGGCTCTGTCTCAGCATGATGCAGAATATGCGACACTATCCACACTTTATAGAGGAGGGGCCCAGCCTGGGTCCTGTAGGTAGAAAGGCTGGGGTTGGGGTTGGAGCTCAGGATTCCCAACTCCCTGCCTGCAGGGAGTGAACACATTCTGCTGCCACAATACATACCATTCTGTGACCTGGTAAAGGAATCTTCAACAACATGAGCCTAATGATCTGGGGTTAGCTGAGAGCAGGTGGGGACCATGGGAGGCATCACATCTGTACCCTTGTGCCACGCCGTGCAACTCACTGAAATGCTTCTCTTGTGTTTTAAAGCCCAGCAGTTAGTTCTGGGTTTCCCTCCCACCAAATGCTGGTTAATTTCATACAACCTGAAACCAGAAATAGATCGTGGGAGGAACTTTCATTTATTTTACTTTATTTCATTGTCCCCACTTTATGAAACCAACAATGTACACCAGGTTGTCCGTAATGACCATTCCCAGAGAAGAAAAACAATTCTCGAACTGCATTGTCCAAGAGGTTCTTAATGTATTTCTTTATCTACTTATCTTTTTAAAAATATTTCTATATTCTACTTATTTTCTTAGTACCATTATTACACTTAACATAGAGTGCATTTCTCCTTAAATCACCAACTGCAAAAAAACAGCAAACAAGTTGTGTGTTACCTTACATTAACTGTGAGCCCTTGAACAGCCCCTTCCTCCCTGTGCTCCTGCCTAGTCATTATCAGGGTACAAAAATCAGCAAAGGAAAAATCAGTCACTCAAGGGTTTAGAAATAATTCACGGGTGAAATTTAATTGTGGTAGATGTCTGCAGAGTAAGTTTGATTTTTAATTAAACTTCAGATAGAACTGTAAATGGCACATGTAAATAGGAGGCATTATGTGTTCAGTGTTATGTAGCAAGGCCACCTCCCTGCCCCAGGGCAGTGTATGCCAATGTTGTTTTTTTCTCAGGGGTAAACAGGGAATTCTGTTGGACTTCTAAGCCCCTTTAATAGGTTCAGAGTTCTTAGGATCCCTGAAAGACAAGGATCAGCACACAGAAGTGTGGGGTGTCAGGTCTCCAGGGCACTTGAAGGATTAGTCAGAAAAGGGAAGAAATATTAGTGGACAAAGATCTGGAGGATTCTTAGAGGTAGTAGGCTGGAGAATGTGGGCTTTGAAGTCAGAATCTGAAATTCCACTCCCAGTTCTCTCATTACTGACTGTGCAACTTTGAACAAGCTGTTTTGCTCCTCTGCAAGTTAGTATTCTTATTTACATAACAAAACTATTAGCTTGGCGGAGTGGCACACCCCTGTAATTATCCAGGTGACTTGGGAGGCTGAGGCAGGAAGGTTGCAAGTTTGAGGCCAGCCAGAGCAATGTAGCTGAGAACCTCAGCAACTTAGTGAGACACTGTCTCAAAATAAAAAATAAAAAGTTCTGGGGGTGTAGCTCAGTGGTAAGGTGCCCTGGGTTTCATCCTGAATATGAAAAAGGGGGAGGGCATTTATAATAACCTTAAGGGGACTTTGTAACAATAAAGATGATACCATAAACTCATTAGAGCATGAGTCACTTAGCAATTGGTAGCTACAATGATGAGCTACAATAAACATTCAGTGCCCACTGCTCTATTCCCCAATCTGTCCTGGGCATTGGGGGATACAATAGCAAACAAGACAAACATAAGTCTCTGCCCCCATGAGGCTGGCATTCTAGGGGGAGACAGACAAAGAAGAAGATGCATAAGTAAAAAATATGTCATGAATTAAGTGCTAAAGAAAAAATAAAATTGAGAAGGAAGACAAGTAGTATTATGGAAGGTTAAAATTTTAGAGGTGCAGAGCTGGGCACTGTGGTGCACATACCTATAATCCCAGCAGCTTGGGAGGTTGAGGTGGGAGGATCATGAGTTCAAAACCATACTCAGCAATTTAGTGAGGCCCTAAGCAACTCAGTGAGAACCTGTCTCTAAATAAAATAAATACAAAATAGCATTGGGGATGTGGCTCCGTGGTCGAGTGCCCCTGAGTTCAATCCCCAGTACCAAAAAAAAAAAAAATAGGGAGGTACAGGGTTGGAATGTAATTGGATGGTAGAGAACGTGCTGGGTGTGCGTGTGCTTCTGGGTTGGATCCCTAGCATACACACACACCCCTACACACAAACACACATACACACACACAGAAATTTTAGAGGGGTAGATAGGAAAGGCCTCTTCCAGCTTTTACATATTTAAATTTGGATACAGACCTGGTTGGGGGTGGGGGGATTGAGGGAGAAAGTCAAGGTCACCTGGGGGAAAGCATCCAGGCTGAGGCCACAGCAAGTTGCTGTGAGGGCTGTGAGGCAGCAGTGTGCTGGGCTTATTCCACATGCCATCAGGCACTGAGCAGGCACGGGGCAGAGCAGCACTCATCACAGAGCCAAGGGGCCCAAATCGAGCAGCGCCTGTGAAGCACAGGGATGGCTGGTTTCTACTCTGAGTGTGGCAAGGAGGGTCGTGAGAAGGGGCATGACCTTAGGTTGCCACCGATGACAAGCTGGTGATTGAGGTAATGCTAATGGCTTGCTTGGAAAGATGGGGGACAAGGCTGGGGAGGCAGAATGGAGGCGTTTGGATCTGGAGGGCAAAACCCCTGGAGAAACACAACATTAGACCAGTCCCCAAAGGGCCACTTCATTCTTCCTCATTTTGATTGAATTAGGAGGGTTAAGAGGGAGGGAAAGAGATGGGCTGGCATTCCTGCTCCCCCCAGCTCTACGTCCAGCTGCTGCCATGGGCACACATAACTCTCCCTTCAGTGCCTACGCTTTTATTTCAAATGTACTTTTATCAAATCATACATAACCTGATTCATTTGTTCTTTCCTCCTCCTCCTCCTCCTCCTCCTCCTCCTTTTTCTTCTCTCTCTCTCTCTCTCTCTCTCTCTCTATCTCTCTCTCTCTTTTGATACTGGGGTTTACCCCAGAGATGCTTTACCACTGAGCCACATTCCCAGCTATTGTTATTTTTTATTTTGAGACAGTGCCTCACTAAATTGCTTAGGGCCTCATGGAATTGCCGAGGTTGGCCTCAAACTTGTAATCCTCCAGTCTTAGCCTCTAGAGCTGCTGGGATTACAGGTATATCCAGCCTATCTTTATTTCTTTTAAGTCAGTTGCCCCAATATCTGTTTAATAAATCTTTATTGGTCACCTATTGTGTGCAGGCCCGATGCAAGGTTGTAAATATGCGTAAAATATTATAAACAGTCTAAAAAACACACACTAACCCCTCACATGTCAGAAAAAGAACAGCGAGACATTAAAACAAAATCAACTTGATCCTATATGTGTGGATAAATTTAATATTCTAGAGAAGGAAAGCATGCTTATGGTCTGGGCTCCCCTGGGTGCATACACACCTTCTCCTTAGTTTGTATCTTGGGATTCCCACCAGGATGTACCTGGTGTTATCTGAAGTCATTTAACCTGTTGACAATCACATTCTTGGAATAAGCAAATTCTAGGCAGGTGAAATTGGACAAACAATTCCAGTGACCTCTTTAGCTGCTCAAGTATTGGTCCAAAGGTTTAAAATAATAAGCTTCATTTCTCACCGAATCCTGTTGACAGACAGGATCAGCGGGGTGCAAGATTAGAAAGAGTATAATTCTCTTTGATGAATAGGTCAGGAAGATTATTGTTAAATATTTTGTAAATATACTTTAAAAAAAAAAGTCCTAGCAATAATTTTAGATGAACTGTGTGAATAGTCAACATAAACCTAAGTCAGTTTCAGGACATTGCCATCAATCTGCGAAAGCACGTCAACATTTTAATTTTTCACTTGTGATAATATATGGCAACAATGTTATAGACTAAGGTAAGTCACAGCCTTGTTCTAGCCAATATCTTCAACTTGCTTGGTAACCAGGTTTAATACTGAGTGGCCAACAAATAGCGAATTCACTGACCCCTGTGCAACCAAATAAGGCCAGCAGGAGTGAAGGAGGAAGGGGTGTGAGGCGGGGTGGGTCCTAGGTAATCCACACACAGGGACAGTGGCTTTAACCCAGCTAGCTGAAATGAGGTAGATGAGCGTCTCTTATTCACTAGAAATGGCCTGACCTCCCAGGAAGACTTGTTTATATGAATCAATCAAAGGGCTTTCGAGAATAATCCAGTCTTGTTTGTATCTCCAGAGGCTCTCTGACATGCCACAGAGCATGTGTATTTTCTTAAAAATACACAGATGTGAAATATACTGAAAACATACTAGAATGTGAACTCTAAGAAAGAAGGCAGTATGGTCTGTTTCCTTCATTGACATCGCCCCAGGCCTAGAACAGTGCCTAACAATGATAGATGCTCAAAAACATATTTTTAGGATGAATGGAAGAAGGCGTTCACAAGTCTCTAATTTTAGGAGTTTAAAACCTAAAAGAAGAGATAGGGCATGTACTGAAATACCCAAGACAAAGGTGGTGACTAAGGCTTGTCTCAAGACAGGCAGAAATTGGGAGAGGGAGAGAGAGATGGATTCAGTCTGGGTTATAAAGAGAACATTTGTAACAGAAGAGGTGTTTAGGGCTCGGGTTGTGGGTCAGTGGTAGAGCACTTGTCTAGCATGTGTTAAGCCCTGGGTTTGATCCTCAGCACCATATAAATAAGTAAAGGTATCATTTCCATCTACAACTAAAAATGTAGAAGAAGAAGGAGGAGGAGAAGGAGGAGGAGAAGAAGAAAGGTTTAGGAAGGAAAGAAAGGAGTAAGAGAAAACAAGAAACTAAAAATACAGGATAGGAGTTTGTGCAAAAGATCAATGTTGGAGAAAAGAATTAAAAGCCGTCTAATGATAATAATTAAGACCCTAAAACAGCATGAGTCACTGAAAAAGTATGGAGAGATGTGAGAATCAAAACATGGAGCAGGGGCTGGTGGTGTGGCTCAGTGTAGTGCACTTGCCTAACATGCCTGGGCCCCATCCTCAGCAAGGCAAGAAGACAAGCAGGTAGTAGATGCCCAGCTAGTATTTGATAAATGACATTTCAAAAAATCATTCCAACCCTCATTGTCTCAATTTCATAAATTATTACATCAATTGACTTTGAAAAGGTGAGCATTTTATACCTAAAAATTTAGTGCAACAGGAAGGATTTAAGAAACTCTGTCAACACAGAAATAGTTTATGAGAACAGTGAATAACAGTGAAATAGTGACATTCTTCCTCATGTTTGCTTTCACACAAAATCGATCATGAGGACATGATAATAAGCTACACAATGAGCTTTCTTGACTTCCTTTTTCATGAAAGAAGTTGATCACGTCCTAGTTCTCATTTTATTGAAATCGTCAACAAATAATGCAGAGGGGATTCAATTCCACATACGGCACCTTGAGCAGGACCACATCTAGCGTGTTCATCATTGTACCCCAACTTTAATCTCCATACCTACTCAATAAATGTTGAATAAATGAACCAGTATTTTCTGAGGAGGTCCTATGTGCAAGCTCAGGGGAGGCATTCTGGCAGAAGTAAAGAGGAAGTCATGAGTTCACAGTTCAAGCTGGGCAGGGAACAGGCATTGGCATAGACATGAATGACTTTGCCCAAGGATGGTGTGATAATCACAGCTGTATATTAAAGTAGTATCAAAATAATAAATTCTTCAAATGTCACATGTCAGTTTATGTATTATTTTAAATAGGGGTGGGGGGGTTGTTATTTGAAACTGAGGCAAGGGGAGTGATTACTTCTTTCTTTTTGCAGTCTGCTGGGAAACAAACCAGGGTCTCTCACATGCCAGGCAAGTGCTCTACCACTGAGCTACATCCAGTCCTAGAGTTTACTTTTTAAAGGTCAGAATGCATGGGGCAAGGGAGTGAGGTGGGTACTGATGAGAGGCCTGGAAAGCTTTGAAGGTGATGGAACTTGAACTTGACCTCAAAGGATGGCTAGTAATTATAGCTAAACTTTATCGAATAATATTATGAGTCAGTCGCTATTTAAGCACTTTATCTGCTTGAACTCATTTAATCCTCACAATATATGTGGTAAGTATTATCATTTTACAGAAGAGGAAACCCAGGAAAAGCAAGGTTCCATAACCTGTTCAAAGCCACACAGCTCTTAAGAAACAGGGCCATATATTCTGGCTCCAGAGCACCTTGACCATTATAGCATACTGCAGCTTTTAGGTGTCTGAAGAGTCCAGCGTAGGGGGGGAGAAGTCCAGGCAGAAGAAAAACTCGAGCAAATGATGTAAAAGCCTGTATGTTAGAGTGTGCTCAGTATGTAAGAGCTGTAGTGAATTTGCAGAAGGTCAGAAGTGAAGTTTAGTAGAATGAGATGCATAGAAAGGCAGGAAGAAATGACCATCAATACAGAATGGTTAAATTCACCAAGAGATATTTACACTGTACAATATTGTGCAATGAACAACCAAGATGTTATTAAAGTTATTTTATGACTGGCAATATCTTCACGCTATATAGTATATGAAAACAATAGCTACCACTTTTGAGGTCTTACAGTAAACCAGCTGCATTTAACAGTTCATGTGGTGTATCTCATTAATACGCACTGTAGTTCTGCCAGGTGGGTAACATCATTAGTCCCACTAGTAGATGAGTTCGAGGCTCAGAGAGAACACGTAACTTCCTCTCACTTAGTTTATCTGTTTGACTCCTCAGATTCTTCACCACCTCACTTTAATGCTGCTCCTTCAAGTGCCAAAAAGGCTTGAGGAGGTTTGTGGCATGTGATATCATTTTTATAACAAGGAGAAAAAAAAAACATATGAAATGCATAAACTGAATAGCAGTCAATGGTTCCCTTCAGAGAGTAATATGGATTCAGCAGGGCTAGGTACCTACTCCCTTGACCCCTTACACACTTTATGTGTTATTCTCATCCTTCATAATAAATCAATAAATATATAATCATTTAATAATAAATTAATAGAAATATTATTTTAGCTGGTTATTTCAAACATTAAAATAAAAGTTATTCAAGGGCCAAATTTATAAATTTAAACTATTTTATATCGTTACAATCATATATGTTCACTGGGCGCAGTGGCGCATACCTGTAATCCCAGCAGCTCTGGAGGCTCAGACAGGAGGAAGCCAGCCTCAGCAATGGCAAGGAGGTTAAGCAACTCAGTGAGACCCTATCTCTAAATAAAATACAAAATAGGGCTGAGGATGTGGCTCAGTGGCCGAGTGCCCCTGAGTTCAGTCCTCCAGTACCAAAAAAAAAAAAATCATGTATGTTGTTATTTGGCCTGGTCTGTCTTACATATCTTAAGACCTATTGAAGATTTTTAATAGGCAATTCTGGAAAGTAATTGTGAAAAAAAGAAAATATGAATCAGTTTTTTTGTTTTCATTTGTTCCCTCTTCTTCCTTTTTGATATCAAACTACTAATGGCCTGTGGTCTCTGGATCAAGCATTATTTACCTCTGTTTATTCCCAGAACACATCATCAATCACTAACATGTTGTATCATTTACCTATGTGTTATATTTGTTGTTGGCTTCTTCTCCTCCACCTGTTAATCTAAACACCAGAAGAACAAAGGTTTTTTTTCTTTTTTTTTTTTTCTCCCTTCTATTTTATTCCTTATTAGAGCCCAAACAGCAAAACAATTTCTGGAATAATACAGGTGTTGAATATCTTTGTTGAATGAATTATGACTTATTACTTTATTTTTTAGAACAGTTTTAGTTCATGGTAAAATTGAGCAGAAGGCACAGAGATTTCCTATGTACTTCTTGTCCCCACACATTCTTAGCCTCCCCCACAGTTGACAGCAGTGCCAAAGTGCTATATTTGTTGCAGTGGCTACGTTGGTCGATCATGGATTAGAACAGGTTCACTCTTGGTGTTGTACCTTCTGTTGAATTTGACAAATGTACAATGACATGTATCTACCATGACGGTATCACATCATTTTATTTACCTAAAAAGCCTCCGTGTTTCACCTATCCATTCCTCCCTCTCCCCTTGAAACCAAGGATCTTTTTGTACTGTCCCTAGAGTCTCATGTAGTTGGAATCATACGGTATGGAGCCTTTTCAGACTGGCTGCTTTTCATTTCATCAAATGCATTTAAAGTTCCTCTATTTCTTTTCATGGCTTGATAACTCACTTCTTTTTAGTGCTGAGTAAATTCCATTGTCTGTGCTGCTTTACGCATCTAGTGAATTTTAATTTGGGGCTAAAAAGTGAGGTGAAAAGAACTCAACTTCTAAAGGAAAAAAACCCCAAAAAACTAGTTGCTGCATGTGGGCTCGGGGAGTTGGAGATGTAAGAGGGGAGTATTTCCTGAGTGCCCTGAGATAGTGGTCTTTGGATGCAAATGCCTTCATTCATCTCTTCAGCTAATATTTGTGAGCACACTCTGGGCAGTGGTGCTGAGTGCCGGAGGGTGTAGAAAACAGAAGACCTGTCTGCCTTCTGGAAGCTTACCCTCTGGTTGGGTGCAAGGGCGTGCTCCATCAGAGCCGGTTTATCAGGCTCTGCAGGAGTCCAGGCAGGGCCTGGGGCAGTCAGCTGGACTTCGAGCTGGGGGAAGCTCACTTCTGGTTCTCTTGTCTCTCTGAGCAGATTGAAGAAGGGGGCAAAGCCGATTTGGTGACTGCCAAACTACAAGCGGGGGATGAGGTTGTCCACATCAATGAGGTCACACTGAGCAGCTCCAGAAGGGAGGCTGTCTCCCTTGTGAAAGGATCCTACAAGACCCTCCGGCTGGTGGTGCGCAGGTAGGTGGACACTGGCCCCCACACTTCCTCCCACCCCCTTGCTTGGCCTTTCCACTCTGTTGGGGGTAAGGCTGGGGAATTTCAGGGTTGGCTGCTTGTCTTTAAACCTCTGTGTGGGGTCCTTGTGCTTTTTCTCCCTTTTCTTTCTTCTTGCCCATTTTGTGGCCTATGAGGAGGAAGTGGGGTGAAGTCCTTTCAGACACTGGTCTGCCCATCCTTTCAAACACTCCTTTCCCCAGAAGGTATTGGCCTGTCAGGAGGGCCTCCTTGTACTCCCTAATCTTCTGGGTGAGTGACACTCACCCAGGTTGTGGTCAGAGTTCTAGGCTGCATTGCTCCAGGGACTAGCAAAAGCTGTTGGCTTGGAGCTTTAGGTGACATTCCATTAGCCCACACTTAACCTTCAGGGTTACTTAAAACAGGTGAATTTGTCTTTTATATTGTTTCTAGCTTTCTGGTCTCAGTAGCAATGCTTCCTGTGTTGGAAAAGGTTTGGTTCTGATTGGATTTTATACTTCAAAGTAACAAGCTCTGTACTCCCAGAAACCAACTCTTGGAATTATTTATGGAAAAGGGCATTTTGAAATGCCTATTATAAACCAACTGCTATTTGAGGTGTTTCTGTATGTTAGCTCATTGTCTCTGCATGAGAGCCCCTTGAGGTAGCCATTGCTATCCCCATTTTACAGGCAAGAGATTAAATTACCTCTTAACCTCTTAAGATTAAGAAAAGCCAGAATAGCCTAGATTGCTGGTTCTGTTTCATCATGCTACTGGAGCAGTGTTACCTTGACCTACTCAGCCCTAGACCTGCACATTTTATGTATTTGGATATTTCTTCATTGACTGGATTTCATCTGCATCATATGGAAATCAGTGTTATAGTATTTGAGGATATTCAGTTGACTATAACTTTTGGAGTCATTAGTGACCACCATTTTCAAGTTGTGGAAGGTAAGGAGGAATCTCATCAGGCCAGAGATGGTCTCTTATGAGACCAATTAATCCTGCGATTCATTCATTCCTCCAGTGTTTCAGGGGAGTAGCAGCTGCTCCCAACCACCAAGAACAAAGCCAAGGGTGTGGTCCACTGTGTCTCCAGGCTCTGGTGAATCTGCTCAATCAGTGTGCTGTGTATCTGAATTCTCTTCAGGGTCATCAGCCTGAAGTTGCCTCTCTGGCTTCCAGTGGTGCAGTGTCCCCAAGCAAAGTCACCAGAGTCAGATCAGACCTGGGTCCAAATTCTGGGGCTATCGCCTTCTAGATGTGTGACTTTGGGCAAATTACTCAACATCGAAAAAGATTTATTTTCCTTATTTTTAAGTGAGGATTAAAATGCCTACCTTATTCCAAGATACAGAAACAACGTAAGTGTCCATCAAGTGGGGAATGGGTAAAGAAAATGAGTTGTGTTTATATTCATACATACAAAATGCAGTACACACATCTACACACATATCAGAATACTATTCAGCCATAAAAAATAGGGACATTGTGCCATTTATGACAATACAGATGAAACTGGAGAACATTTTGTAAAATAAGCTAAGCACAGAGAGGCAAATACTCTGATCTCACTTATATGTAGGAATGAAATAGGTAAAATTCATAGAGGCAGAAAGTACAATGGTGGTTTCTAGGGCCTGGGACTGGAGGAAATGGAGAGATATTGGTCCAAATGTATAAACTTTCAGTTATAAGATGAATATGCTTTAGGGATCTAATGTACAGCCTAGTGACTAGGGTGTATTATATATTTGAAATTTGCTACAAGAGTAGTTTTTGGTTTTGTTTTTTTTCCCCAGTACTGGGGATCAAACCCAGAATCTCCAACATGCTAGTCAAACTCTCTAGCACTGAGCTATATCCCCTCAACCCTTCTCATTTTGTTTTGAGATAGGGTCTTGCTAAGTTGCCTAGGCAGGCCTCGAACTTTCAATCCTCCTGCCTAAGCCTCCTGAGTAGCTGTGAAACAGGTGCATGCCACCACACCTGCTAAGAGTAATTCTTAAGTGTCCTTACCCCCCCACACACACACACAATGTGGGATGATATATGTGTATATCCATTTGTGGTAATCATTATTCAATGTACATATGTATCAAGTCATTACATTGTACATCTTAAATATCTATCGTTTTGTTAGTTATATTGCACTAAAGTTGTGGGGTGTGAAGTTCAACTCTCTCAATAAGATAATAGGGAAGATTAAGATTACTACTCTGCATTGTAACAAGAGATACTCCTGATATTATTTATATTGTTATTGGCCAACTCTAGGCATAGGCTCTATTCCTCTGGATTAAGATTTGAGCAAAGTAGGCAGTCATTTCAAAACTTGGTAGTGGTTTTTCAAAGAGATGGATAGAAAGAATCAGAATTATCAGGCCTGTTCCCTGTTTCCAGAAGAGTGCTGAAGGTGTTTACCTGTGGAAGGCCAACAGTGGAACCCGCACTCCTGCTGTGGACTGTGGTATAGGCTTTCCCCTTCCTGGCTGTGAAGAGTAGTTGTGCTGCTTTCTGGACATGTTGTCTAGTTGATGGGATGTGAGGCTTAAATTACTTCTAGGGGAACCTTTGGAAATACAGTCCTGAGATGGGACTCTGACCTTGTCATTTGCAAATTGTGTGACCTTGGGACTCTCTAAACTTCCATTTCCTCCTTGGTAGCATGGAAATAATAATTCCTGCCTCAAAAGGGTAGTATAACGATTTTAATTCATAAAATTTAAGTACTTAGCATATGGGCAATATTTCATCATTATTATTCTGAACCGGGTTAGATGTTTGTGGTAACATGGAAGAGTGTTGCCATATTACCAAATATGTTGGATGCCTGGTTATCTGAAAGCTTCCGTTTTATTCCATTTAGGGGCTGGTACCCAGCCTTATAGATCTAAAACTGGTCAGGACTGTCCCAGAGATCATGGAGTTTAGGTTTGTTAAGTCACATTATGCAAACTCTCAGGAAACTGAAGGATCTAAATCAGAATGCCAATGCCTTAGCTTAGTTTGAAAAAGACCACTTTAAGTGGGAAAAATAGTTCAACTAGACCAAGAATCAGCACACTTCATCCCTACAGAAAAACAAAACAGGAAGCCTAGGTATGGTCAGGCATTGGTGTGATAAACTCTGGCTCAGAGAGAGGAGCATGGATCTGTGGGTGCCAATGTGTGCTAGCATCCTTTCTGTTGGCCAAATGGCCCATCTACCCCACTGAGGACTAGTCCTCAGGTAGCCCAGATGCTCCTATAGACAAATCAGGGACTCTCTCTTCTGAACCGCAGAGAATCCTGCTAGGAAACAGCTCCTCCCCATTCTCATTTCTTCTCTGTGTGTCAACACCAAATCCCCTTTCTGATTGACACATTCTTTCTTTAGATATGCTAATGAAATGATAAGGTTCCAGGAGCAGTCTTGCACTCTCTGCTTCTGGTGTGGGAAACACTTTGTCTCTAAGATGCCCTTGTGAAAATGTCTTATCTCATCTATTATGTGTTGGTTTTTATAGTTGAACTCTCAGAGTCTGAGGAAAAGGAAGCTGTCTACTTGACACAATTTTAGGGATAGGGATTCTGAGGAGACTCGAATGGACATTCCTGCCTTATCTTTCAGAGATCCCACTATAAGTCACTTCATTCTGGATCAACCTGGCTCTGTAGTAGCATAGCTGTCCTTGCCTGAGAAGTTGTACCTTTTTATCTTGGCACGCATCATCATCCTGAGATTTCATTTCCTTCGATTTAATTCTTGAGAGAACAACTTGTGATATTTCATTTATTCACTTTCTTTTTTTTTTTCCTCTAAGTTATTTCTATTTTCAAACAAAATAAGAATAGGATGACTGCCTGGAAACACAATCCAGGGAGGGTAGGTATGTTTCCTGGAGAAATTATTTGTATAGTCAAAATGTAGATGTCAGCAGCCCCAGCTCTACCTACCTCTTTTAAGGTTGTTTTGGGTGGCAACACCCACTGGCTTCCACCTCCATCATAAAAATGCCAAGAATGCAGAGCAGAGTAGAGGTGTTTACATACATTTTGGGGGTATCTTACCCAGTGACTGAAAACAATCAAAAGTAGAAAAAGGCTACATTGACAAGAGAAACGCAAAGTCTCAAGTGAGTTGTGGGTCAAAGACCTTTGGAGATCCGCTGACCCCTAAAGAGGGTAGAGCTTAGCCCTCCCTGGGAGGAGGGAGCCAAGAGGCAGGGTGGCTGCTGCAAGGGGAATGTGTCTGACGCTTGGTGCACAAAGAGAGAAGGTCCACAGCTGGCGCTGGATAAATGAAGAAGAAATGATCAAATAAGTGGGTCAAAGAAAAGACCTTGCGAAAGGAAAATAAACATCTCCCAGTGGGAGGAAAACCTTTGTGGCATGCAAGGACAGTACAAAGGACATTAATTAGGAAACCAGACATGGACACGAATAGGTCAATACTCCAGATCTTCTCTGAAACCAACAGAGAGACTTTATTTGGCAGATATGTATAAAATACTTGTCTGAGGGCCAGGTAACCTTCAGAAGGGAAACTGGCAAAGGAAAGGGTCTTCACTTTTGATTTAACGTCCCTGAATATGACACAAATGACTTTTACTTTAGGAAACGTTCATTGCTGTTCATGGATATCCTAAAACCTAAATTTGAAAAATGAGAGGCTACATTTCCCCTCCAGAATTGCTGTGTATTCAACTAAACACATTTTTTTTTTTTTTTGCATGTTGGGGAATAGATACACTAGTCTAGCACTCTACCACTGAACTATAAACTCAACCCTAAACATATATTTTTACTTTGAGACTCAGATTTCTGTCGTTAATCAGATCATCAGAATGACATTATACCCACTGAGTCCTTAATCCCGGTTCTGATTTTTTTCCCCCAACTTCCAGGGTGGAGCCAATCCTCCTTCCAGCTTCTACATCCATCCCACTTGTAAATCTGGAATCAATTTGTTTGTTTTTGTTTACTTTACATTTTATTTATTTATTTATTGATGTTATTTTTAGCTGGTAAAGAAAAACTTTATATTTCACAGTGACTGTTTTTATACTTTTTGACAAGACTCATATCAGCCAGGCGAAAGCCAGAGAGAATATGTGAGAGGGTGGTAAAGGTTGAGATTGTCTGGTTTGAAGTCTGAGGGAATTAGGTACTAGCTCTATGACTTTGGGCAAATCATTTCATCTCTGTGAGGCTTAACTGAGAAATATGAGGGTCCAGTATTTAGTATGGTAATTATATCATGCATCAACTAAAAACTAAATGCATTTTTGTCAAGTAAATTGCCTCTTTGAGAAGCCCCTAATTCTAGAACTGGGACTGGGGTTCCCCGTGAATGGGAAGAGCGTGGCTCGGAAATGATTTTTCTGAGCAGAGAGAGCAAGCTTCACACAGAGCAGAGGGTGCAGAAAAGTAAGCTCCTTTTCAAAGTGGACTCCCCACCATCTCTTCAAGTTTGGTATAGCCTTGATCCTTCCTGTTTATTATGTGGGTTGAAAACCAGTTGGAAAGGGATGCTTATTTTTAACTTGACTGAGTATGTGTGTGTACAAGTAGTACTGGGAGGTCACATTTTACTGGGAAAAGAGAGACTGGGGAGGAAGGAGGGCTGAATAAGTAAAAAAACAGTAAGCACCTGCCTAAAATATGTGTGCTCCAGGCTGGACTATTTGTCCTGTGTAGTGAGGACAGAGGGACAATTCAGGTCTCTTGACTTTCAACCCATGGGTCTGCCTGGGTGTAGAAATGAGAGAAGTACATCCAAAGACAGGTAGGGACTTGCCCCAGGCCACATGCTAGTAGTCAAAATAAGAACGTGGGTCTCTGAGAATGTAGGTTTAGTGGTCTCCAGACACTTCAGGCAGTGGAGACTAGGAAGAGTACTTCCCACTCTGTGGCCTTCTTCTTTGAGAAATATTTGAGTGGCTGAAAAACCAGAAAAAAAAAAAAAAAAAACCTCCATCACCATAGTGATGGACATTATTATCCAAAGTACATGTATAAAGACAGGAATTGGTGTGAATATCCTTTGTATACAACCAGAGATATGAAAAATTGTGCTCTATTTGTGTAATAAGAATTGTCATGCACTCTGCTATCACATATAAGTAAAAAATGAATTAAAAAATGAGACTTAAAAACAAAAACAAAAACTCCACCACCAACAACAAAACAAACCCACCAACAAACAAGAAACACCAAACTGATTTTTAACATTTTAAATGAAAAGGCAGAGAGACATTCCCCATTGACCTTGAACTTCCTGTGGGAGTTCAGGGGAAACACAGGGCTGCTTCAGACACCCAGCAGGCCCTAAGAGTTGCTGGCTGGATCAGCCTCTGGAAATGAAAGTGTGTCACGTTAGCAGCTGCTTCCTCCCTCATAAAAATGGCACTGAAACTAAGTTCTCTACCACTCTCGGGCCCACACTCCTCTGAGTGAACCAGTCCACATTTCTGAGGGTTAACAGGATAGTTTCTTTTTTACAAATGGGTGTGATGACATTATTGAAATGGAATGGAATGGCTGGCTCACACACTTGCCACCTCTGTGTCAGATTTCTGTGACCTTTTATTTCTAGATTGAGTTTCTGAAACTCGCCCAGGATTTGCAAGTCAATGATCTTGAAAGAAGTATCTTGTAATGAGTGAGTGTTTTTTAAGGCCCTCTTAATGGATACAAAATTAACTTTATTAACTATTAATAAAAAGGGTTGGGCAAACCAGTTCCTTTTCCAACTCATGATCACAGTTTATAAATGAAAATAATTTCTTAGAATGTCACCCCTCCCCACATCCTTCACCCGGTTTTGCCACCTCCCTAACCTGATCCGCCTGCCTGACTCTATTCCCTGAAAACGCACTATTTTTTGTGTGTGTGGTGTAATTATTTTTTTTATTTGTTCTTTTTAGTTGTACATGACAGTAGAGTGTATTTTGACATACATACACGCGTGTAACTTCCCATTCTTGTGGTTGGACATGATGTGGAATGACACTGGTCATGTATTCATATATGAACATAGGAAAGTTATGTCCAATTCATTCTACTGTCTTTCCTATTCCCATTGCCCTTCCCTTCCTCCCATTCCCCTCTGTCTAATGGATGAACCTGCGCTCCCCACCCCACATTGTGAGTCAGCATCCACATATCAGGGAGAAAATTCAGCCTTTGGTTTTTTGGGATTGGTTTATATCCCTAAGCATGATGTTCTCCAGCTCCATCCATTTACCTGCAAAGCCATAATTTCATTGTTCTTTGGAGCTGAGTAATATTCCTTTGTGTATATGTATTACATTTTCTTTATCCATTCATCTATTGAAGGGCATATAGGTTGGTTCGATAGCTCAGCTATTGTAAATTGAGCTGCTATGAACATCGATGTAGCTGTGTCACTATAGTATGCTGATTTTAAGTCTTTGGGGTGTATGCCGAGGAGTGAGATTACTGGGTCAAATAGTGGTTCCATCCCAAGTTTTCTGAGGAATCTCCATACTGCTTTTCAGAGTGGTTGCACCAATTTGCAGTCCTACCAGCAACATATGAGTGTACCTTTTCCCCCACATCCTCGCCAACATTTATTGTTCCTTGTGTTCTTGATAATTGCCATTCTGACTGGAGTAAGATGAAATCTCAGTGTAGTTTTAATTAAGCATCTATATTCCTAAAGCAACTTACTCTGATTAAACCCTGATATTTCTTTTTATTATTTTAAAGTACTCTAAAGAAACAATTCAAAGAAACAATTCATTAAAAGCTTTAAAAAGCAAAAGTCCCTGTATGTTAAGCAATGAAGTTTAGAGTCAAAACTTTTCTAAAACATGAAAAGCATCTTCTTTGGCTCATATAAATGGACAATCTGCAAGCTAGACTGTGCAGCAGTGAGGTGCCAGTTCTCCTATGGGAATTGCAGACAGCATTGAATCTGGATTCCAGCCTCTGGGTTCTGACCATGATGCCATGGTATAATGTGACCCATGCTTCCTCTTAAAATGGAGATGGATAATAATAGCTTCCATACCAATTGCTGTAAGATGAAATAAAAAAGTGTATATGGAAATACTTCATTGTAGTAAAATAATACATCATTATTCCATGAGGAACTTTGGTGATATAATCTCAGCTCATGAAAATTTACTTAACTACATTCTCTTATGATTGTTCTGTTTAATGACGCTGTTTGTGCAAATGAGAACATACAAGTATTAAGGCTTCAGAGTAAAACCTTTTTGCTAAGAGAAAACGTATTCGCGAAAGGAAGTATCACTCCATTTCAGATTAGGAATAATAACAAATTTGCTATGTTGTCTGGTGATTTTCAGTTGAAAGAATTATGATTCTAAAATTGTGATTTGTGATTCTAAAACACATTGGGGTTCATTGGTAGGGAGCTGAACTCCAGAAGAGGAAGCTTAGACTTCAGGAAGGGGATCCTAGGCAAGTATTTGCACTGTCTGGTGCATTTTTGTTCCACAGATTCACCAGATTGAATTAACTGGTTGGGTTTTATAGGGACATGTGACACGGGCTGAGCTATTTGAAGACATAATGTTCTCTGGACAGCACAATGCTGCCTTTGGTAAAATTAAGACGTCAAAAGATAAATACCAAGTGGGCAGGCAGTAGGAGTCGAGAACAAATAGGAAAGATGCATCAGTCTTTTTAAAAGCAATTGCAAACTGTTCTTGAAACTCCAGGTACTCATCTGTGTGCGTACGTGTGGCCTCTTTCACCTCACCTGAATACTGATGCCAAAGGAGACATAGTCTTTCTCCATGTAAAATCCAAGAACTGTCTCTCAGGATATAAAAAGGGTCCCATGCTCTTCTCTGTGGGTGGTTAAGTCACCCGTGGAGATGCAGGAAGGGATGTGTCAATATGGAGAATCCTCAGAAAGGAGAGCAATGGAGCTGTATTGGCAACCAGTATGGTGGGCGATGTAATTCTTACTTCTGTGTTGACAGTCTTTTTTGTCTCGGATGATACCTCTCACCTGCGCATGTCTCCCTGATATCTGTGATGACCTCCTAGCCCCCTCTGCCCTACCACCATTAGTTCATGTGAGTTTCTGGTCTTTGAAGTTCTAATTTAGGCCAGGAACTGGCAAATACCTGAGACATGAGTACAAATCCCAAACTGTAGTACAATTCACATCTCGTTTTAGGACCCAGGGTTAGACTTCCCCAGAGAGGAAATCAGTAGACCTGAGAACTGTGGTAATTTACCCTCTGAACATTTTTTCCAGTTGAGCAAGTGGTTGAGAGGAGGGGAAGGAGGCAGCTGCGGTGGCCTTCGACCCTCAGAAACTTTTCCAAGAGGCCTGGCATCATGGGAATTTGCTCCGTGTGCTTTGAGGAGGTATTTCAATCCTGCTAGGGCCACACTCGGAGCAGTTTTTGGCTTCTCTGGAGTTCTAGGCTTGAATGTCACTGTACAGAAGTACAGTATTTTATTTCCTAACCAGTTGTTCATTCCCATGGAAAATTCACGTAACACATTATTGGGTTTCCTGAGAGGTATGCAATAAGATTCCCTTACTGTAATAAGAAAAGGGACATTTTTTTTCCCTGTAGCATATAAAGATAACTGCTATTTTTATTCAATGGATTACATATGCTCATTAGCTATGCACGGAATACTAGCCACATACAAAGGGATACTCTATTCTTTTCCAAGGAAGGAGGTTTGATGATAAAAGACCCGATTTCATTCCTGGGATAACATTTGTCTGGCTCTACTTCAAACAAATGTATTCCAAACTGGAGTTACCACTCCATGCTCAACCACTAAAGAATGGCACTCAAATATCTGTCTGAGCCTTTGGAATATGAGATCTGAGTTCTGAGCTCACAAAGAAGTTATGGTGGAATCCTCCCCCTTTCCCCACCCCATTCTAAGTGTGGACACATGGACTAGAACAAATAAATTTGGATAATACGAATTTAGAAAGTGAAGTAAACAATTGGAACTTTTGCATTCTTGAATCAAAATGGCTTAAAGCCACTCCTTCTTATACTTGGCTACTCAGTACAATTACCTAAGGATTCGAAAACAACCACCAGGAAAAAGAAAAAAAAAATTCTGATGAAAGCCTAATGTGTGGGTCCCCCCTCCAGGGATTCTGATTTAATTGATATGGGTGTAGCCTGGTAACTGAGATTTTTAAAGCCTCCTTAAATAATTCTGATGTGCAGCAGAATCAGAGAACCACTGGTTAAAGCTGTGAGTTGAAGTGATAAAGAGAAACCATAGAAACCATAGTAGATAGAAACTAAGATGCAGAGAAAGATAGGAAGACTGAAAGGGCATCTAGGGAGGGGAGCTGAAGGAGATTCAAGAAGGTGTGCCATGAGAGTCAGAGTAGAGCAGAGGCTCCCTGGTGGTGGAGAACTAAAGCACAAAAACGTAGCAGATTCCTGTTGCTGAGCGCTCTGGACTGCCTAGGATCCAGAGAGGCTGCTTGGGAAGGGCCTCTCCCACAGTTGCTTCTGGTTTTGTATTTCTAGGAGCTCTTTCACTCATTACAGACATAGGAAGGAGTGAATTGTTTTTTAAACCTCAGTTGTTTCTTTTTTAAGAGATAAGATCTCATTATATTACCATGGCTGACCTTGAACTCTTGGGCTCAAGGAATCTTCCGGCTTCAGCCTCCTGAGTAGCTAAAATTACAGATGCAAGGCACTTTGCTCATTTTTTTTTTTTTTGAGTAAATGAAGCTACTAGTGCTAAATGGGCGTGAGCAGGGAAATGGGTTTTCAAAGGACAGCACTTGTTGTGGTCCTCCCTCACAAACATCTGTCACCAGGTCTGTTCACATGCCATTGCTCTATAGGTCCTTATGTCTAGTAGATTGGCATAGGTTGCCGCAGTCTGGCTGGGCACAATCAGGAGCCACTTGTCAAAAGAAACTAACTTTATTTTTAGAACCACACACGCCAAACAAAACAGCCTCTCAGGAAAAATCCTCAGAGCCTCAACTGCCACCACCGGCTTTCCACAAGCCTCTCTCTCCCACACCAGCTTCTCTCCACCTCCCACAATCCTCCTGCTCTTGAGGCCGATTGGCTGGGTAACGTGGGCAGAGCCAAAAAAAGTCCCCCAATGAGCAGCTCCGTGGTCTGAAAGGGCAGGGAAACAGTCCAATGAGCATCACCGCAGAGGAGCCAATCAGCTAGATGTTGCTGGGGCCGAGGAGCCAATCAGCTAGATGTTGCTGGGGCCGCTGTGAACCAATCATCAGCCGGCAGCTGGAAGTTTGCTGGCAGCTGGAAGTTTGCTGGGGCCCCTTTGGCTGTGGCTCTCAACAATAGGTGAAACCATTCCCATCATATTACCATGGCTATGCTTGCTCTACCAGCTACTAAATGGCTTCTGGGTGGTGCCCATATGAAGCAAACCATGGAAGAAAGATGGCCTGGTACTACTGACGTGCTCAATCTACATGGACACACCTCTTGAAGACCATTTCATAGGCCCTGGAGTAGAGCAAGCATGTGAGCCCCCATCTATCCTTATGGAATATTCATTGACTCCGTCTGTCCTCGACTTTTCAAAATCACATTTTGTATAGCTTTAGTGTAAGTAAGTCCCCCACTTCACTGGGGCAAGGGGTAGAGGAATGGTCCCTGGAAAGTACTGGTAAATACCGTACACCACACATTTTATTTTTGTTTTTCCTTCTTTCTTTCTTTGTGTGTGTATGTGTGTGTGTGTGTGTGTGTGTGTGTGTGTGTGTTTGTGGTGGGAGGGGGGAAGTGCTGGAGATTGAATTTAGGGCCTTGCACATGCTAGGCAAGAACTCTACCAATGAGCTATATCTCAGCTCTTTTTATTGTTTTTTGTTTTGAGACGCTGAGTTGCTCAGGCTGGCCTCCAACTTGCCATGGGCCTGTCTCAGCCACTGGAGTTGCTAGATTTACAAGGATGCAACCACAGCTCCCAGCACCACACATGGTCTTAATAGGAAATCAAATGTTTGAAGGTCTTGGCAGTTTTGCCCTGTTCTGAACAGTTCCACTATTTTGCTGTCCCCCTTCCTTCTGGATTATATATTTTTGTTTTTTAGTTAATTTAATTGCTCCAAGATCACAAGTGCCATATTGAAGTCCTGGAGTCTTAAAGCATAGGTTGGAGTTATTAAGCATCCTAAGCAGGCTCTCAGCCTTCAACAGGTAGAGAAACCCCTAGTTCTGTCTGACTCAGGAGGGACCGTAGAGTCTTTTTCTATGACTGTCGCTTATTAAAGTGGCTGCCTCAAATATGTATTTGTTGCCACCTGTCTCCTCATGGTTCTGTTACCTTGGGCATCTTAGCAGGTGGCAACTTTGAAAAGTTAGTTCTTGGTAAAGTTATACCTCTGAGACTCGCCTCTTTGTGCCTTTGATTTGTCCAACTGCCGTGCCTGATCTAGAGGCCTGTGTCGCTCTGTCCACTGGCTGCCAGATTACTTAGTTTGGTTTGTGAGTACGTTTCAAAAATGCCATTTTCCACTCCACCCTGGTTCTATTGTCAGATTCCAGTCTGATGCTGTGTTTGCTTAGTGGGTGGGGTGTGTAAGATTGCACTTGGAGGGACGTTTGCTTGGTCAGGGTGTTTACTGCTTACGAAGGAAGGTTGCTATGTTGTTCTCATGAAGACTGTGATTCAAAGGAGCATTTCTAGGAGATTCTTCGGAATATTTCCTTAAAGGTGTCTCTTAGAAATCAGCCATCATTATTTATTGATTGTAAGTACAATCCATAAATGGACAGCTAAATAGTCTTTCATGGAACTGTCTCAGGGGACATATTCATAACCTCTTTTCCTTCACCCTTATAACTTAAAGGAGCACACAATGAAAAGAGAACCATTGCTATTGACTAGTGGTTGCATGTTACTAAAGTGTTTTTGTAACTAAATTCAATCTTCTATTATGTCATTTTTGATTTGTGTTCTCTCTCCTCCTACACACACACATACACACACACACACACATGCATGCATGCAGCACACATGCATGAGTGATACATTCTGTTTCCTCTCCTTGGCATATAAACTCTTTGATGGAAAGATTTTTATTCAATGCGCTATTCTCAGTGCTTGGAATGGTCTCTGACACATAATATGTGCTCACTAAATATTTGTGAGATGAACATGAAAATGTCTCCAGTAGCAGCTGTGTGCATGGTGGTTAGGAGCACCTGCTCCGAGCTGGGTCTCCTGACTTTGCCTCTCAGCTTTTCCATTTACTCTCAAGGTCCCCAAACCAAGTTACCCTAGTAGCAATGCCTCCCTCACTGGTGTAGTAAATTGCCATTTAAATGTTGGGTGTTCTTAATTATGTCATTAAACAGGGCAAGTCCTTTTTCTTGCATTAGTTTATTGGGACAGGTTGTTTGGGCTTATCCTCCCTGTCTATTTTTTGTGGCACATTATCAATAGTCTTATCACTAAACCAACCACACTTTTCACCTATATCCTGCACCAAAGAATAACCATATCTGAATGTTCCCCACCCCCCTCTGAAATGAGATCCATCAAATTGCCTCCCACCTTTATTCCCCTGTGACACTGCTTAGTAAAGTGACCCACTGCCAGTCCTTGTTCTGGAAGCCTGGCCTTTGGGATGCTTCCTTTGGCAGGACCTGCTCTTCTCCATGCCCTTGGCTTTTCCCAGCCTGACTGCAGTCAGTGACCTTTGCAGTTACCTGTTACCTGAGGTTACTTGTTACTCCTATACCACCCCGACCCCTTGGGGAGTGGTGCTGTGTAGTGGTTAGGAGCAGTGGCTTAGAATCCAAAAGAACTTGGTTGGCAACACAAGTTGGACAATGGGTTTCAACTCTCATTTTTCTCATTAGGAAATTGAAGTTAAACATCCCTACTTGGTCTGAGGACAATAAAGATGACATGTATAAAGAAAGTATACACTTTCATTAATAATTTCAGTACTAGTTATTGAGCAGGAGCCAGTACCCATACTCAGCAAATAGTTGTTAAATGGAGGCATGCTCCTCTCTTTTCTAAGAGAATTGGGTTCTTTCCCACATGTAGCCATTTTACTGCATCACCACCCAATAGATGTGGGTAAGAGCAAGATTCAAGGTGGACTTGGCTCATGTTTCTTGCCAGTGAGAGTTAAACCTAAACTAGACAAAAATCAAATTTGTCAAGCGGGGGTAGGGTGGGGAATCAATGGAAAAGAGTGACTGAAGATTTAAAAGGACTTGAGTATGGTAGAGGGTGGAAGATAGGTAGGAGATCACAGGCAAAGCCCCTCTGCAAACTTCCAGAGGCATCATTCTGGAGAACAGCTCTTGCTTTATAAAAGTCAAAGCACCAAACAATGAAAGGACTTAGCCTTAGGTCACAGGTCTGGTAAACCATGGAATGAGGAAGAGAAGTCAGATGTTCCACTACCAAGTCAGCCAAGATATACAAAAATATGGAACACTCCAGAGGCAAGAGCTCTTTTTTTGTTGAGTTGTATGGCTTACATGGGGTCTTCTTTCTTTCTTTCTTTCTTTCTTTCTTTCTTTCTTTCTTGCAGTGCTGGGAATTGAACCTAGGACCTCACTCATACTAGGCAAGCATCTTGCAAGTGGAGCTACACCCCCAGCCTCATATTTTAAATCCTTGATCATATAGATAATCCTTCATACCCATGTGCATTTTTTTACAAGAATGAGATCATATTACAAATGCTACTGATTTTTTTTGTAGGCTTTCTTTTTTACTTATTATATCATGTAGGCTTTCTTTTTTACTTATTACTAATAACATTTTACATCAATTTTAGTTTCTGATTTAGTTTATTCACATAATATGTGATTGCTTCATAATTTAACTTCTCCTTATTGTAAACCCTTAAAGCTGTTTGTACCCTTTTTGCAAATAATGGTAAAAGGAATTTCCTTCTGGCCAAATGTTTGAGCTCTAGTTGAGGTGAGTGTGGTCATGCTTTACCTGATGATTCTTTTTCTTGCTCTTTAATATCGTTCCTGTTTTCCTATATTCTTTCTGAAGCATTTTTTTTTCCTTAAAATGTGAACTTTCTCCACAACTTGAGTCAAAAACAGCTGTGATGCCTATTTAACATACAAATGCCTAGCCCTTCTCTAAGTCAGACTGGGAAGGGGCCTACTGTAGAATAAATTTGCCTGGGGATTCTCACATCCACAAAGCTTGCAGCCTGTAGCCCTAGGAGGTTCAGATAGGCCTACCTCTGGCTGGGTGAAGTCATCCCTCTAGATCTTTCCTTGTCTGATTGGTCCCCAAAAGACACAAAAGGATGGGATCAATGTTAATTTGAGCAACTCCATGGTTATTCTCCCAAAATTTCTAGCACCAAGCCTCTTCTTAGCTTTGATGTGCAGGTGAAGTTTGAAATTCAAACTTGCAATTTCAAATAGAGCTTGGGCACAATTCTCATTTTCTCTGAACTTCTTCATAAGCATTTGAGAACACAACCCAAATGCAAAGAAAAAAAACAGCAATGTTTTTTAAACAGCAATGGTTTGCAACTTGCCTTCTTTCCAAGGGCATAGCAGCCTGAAGCAGTTTCTAAAAATAGACCTTCCTAGTACAGGTCACTAAGCAGGAATGACCTCCTTGTCACTCTGTTTACACAGTTTTACATCTGACACTCTCATAACAACAGCGCTGAGGCAGCAGAACCATCAGTCTGTGGGAATTCTTGGTAAAAATGCAACCTGGGGCTATAGCCCAGGAACGTCTAGCAGAAGCTGGAGGTGTTTGGACTCAAGGCCCTTCAACCTTTGCCTCATGATTTCTCATCCCCTTTCCATCACTGTCTCAAAGTCAGGGGCAGAGGTCAAAAACCCCATGTCATTCCACAAGATACTAATGAACAGAGATATGAACTCGTGTTGAGGAATTTAAGACCCACAGTGTTTGATTTTGTTTTGTTTAATGTATTTTGCATTCCTGCTCTTTGCAAATGTGTCAGCTTACAAATCATCATCTAATTGCAAATTTCATGTTGGAAGCTTTAATAAAAAAGGTTCAGAAAAAGTTTATTTATCTTTGCTATTTTCAAAACAGTCCTGCAATAGTAAGATATCTTTTCTCTTTGTATAATAAGTTGGGTATATCCCTGTCCCTGACCCTAAATGCACAGACAACATGGGTGGTAGTAGAACTACAATTTCTTGGGATTAGCATTCTAAACTTATGGAAATGGGATAAAAGGCGGGGGGAGAAGTTGACATTGAATATACATGAGGAGATTGAACTGGACCATTGGACATTCACATACATAGGATTCCTTCCAGGTTCTGAAGAAATGGATTAATTGGATAAAATTTAGAATATTACTTATAAGAATCAATTCTGATTCATGCAATAGCCTATCATCTTTAAATAAATAAATTTACTAAGCTCTTAAAAATGTGGGTTCTGGGTGCCCTATGTTTCTTCATCTTCTCATTTAATTTCACAACAACCTTGGAAATGGGTAGGTACTATTATTATTCTATTTTGCAAGTGAGAAAACTAACTTGTGAGAGAGCAGTCCAGCTGGGAGGGCACATCTAGCCATGTGGATTTGAACTCTAGCACATGACACAGAGGCCCAAGTTCTTATGCCAGTCTGTGTTCAGAGGAGCTGATCTTCTGTGATTGCTCAAACCCCAGAACCCACACTGGTTCTTCAGCCTCTGGGTGACCACAGATCAGACTCTACCAGTGTCTTCTTTTGTTTTGCTTTAAAGATGGTACACACTGGTGCCTTTTGTTTCCCTAGCAGTGTTGATTCACATTCCCTTAAAGAAATTAACCTTGCCATCTTGTTTCACTTGTTTGACGTGAGCAAGTCCACATGCCAATAAAAACAGAAATGGGGGAAATAGCTTAGCAGAAGGGAGAAGTGATAGAGGGTTTTATGGTTTGTCAAGATAGTTAGTACAGGCTCATCATTTTATACCCCTACCCCTGCCTAGAAGACACAGAACAAAATCCCACAGCTTTTGATTCCAATCACACCTTGTTCTATAATTTTATAAGTGGTTGAAATGCCTGATTAATATTGAAATGTTGGAATATTCATTGTTTTGTAAGAGTATATTTTCTAGTTCCAATGAGATTTTATCATTTCTGTCCCAAATAGTAGATGCTTATTAATGATGTCCTGTCTAAGTACTGCATTTGTCAGTACTACCTTATGGCCCTAGAAGTCTCTTTGTCCCTTGTAGGATGGGCTCTTCTCAGGACTAATCCAGTTTCAGAAGGAGCTGAAATCTATTTTTTATGCTCTGTTACTACTAGTACTCTAATAAAGTCCCCTCATTCCCATATTCCTACTCCTCACCCCCAAATCTGTCCTCCCTCAGAATTATTTCTCCACAATTGTCTTTCCTAATCCCTCATCCAAACTTGCCTATCCATTTCTTACTCCTTTGGAACTTTGGTAGATGACTTGCTAATCTCCAAAAATGTGGCTGAGAATGGTAAAAATCCTTCAAGAGCCGTACAATACAGTTAACATAAAACAGGAATAATAAAGCCATTGATCATATATTTTTGTTTGTGTGTGTAGTGCTGGGGATCGAACCCAGGGCCTTTGACATGCTAGGCAAGCACTTTACCACTCAGCTACATCTCCAGTCAGATTTTTAGAACATATAAACATATTTTTGTTCAATGTTGCAGATTATCTGTATGTCACCATAAAAGAGTGGGTTCCCCATGGAGTAATCTCAGTGACAAATAGCTTGGCATTATTTGATGGTAGATAGATGGGTTCTGTCATTAGAAGCCTTCAAGTCATGGGCCAGAATATAACCTTGAAGGCTGACATTGGCCACACCAGCCTGCATATTCTGTATCATCCTGAGAGCTTGATGTGTGACTCACTGTTCCCTAAGGGCAGGGCACTTTAGTGATGGTGGGCCATGGAGTTAAGGCATAAAGGCTATGTCACATATCCTGACAGTATAGTTAAAAGGCTCCTTCACAATTTCAGAAACCATTTTGCAAGGATGTTGTGAGAACTCAATGTGAAACTCTATATTTTGAACATATTGAAAAGAAAGTAATTGGCACATCTCAGGTTCGGTTGTATCAGTATAGTATTTATCTTTGTGGATTGTCAGCAGGGGAGAGTTTATATGGAACTGCTTTTTCTCTGCCACACACTGTTTCTGAAATATTGATACAAGCCAGTAACCCAATAAAATTGGGGTTTAGATCTGTCTTTTGCTCCAATTGACACCATAAGTAAACCATATAATGATTGAGATTTTTTGGTTAAAGTAGGCAGTGGGATAAAGAGACCCTTGAATAACCTCAGCATTCCATGTCCATAGCAAATAAATGGTAGGTTGCAAGCAAGGTGGCCTGTTTTAGCAAATAAAAATGCAGATGCCCAGTTAAATTTTAGTTTCACATAAACAATGAATAAAATTTTCAAAAATATGTCTCAAATTTTATCTAGCTGCCCTAATTACATGACAAGTTAGATGTACAGAAAAAAACAAAGTGGGCTCTTTCTTTAATCTAAACTTAATTTAATCTTCCTTATAAAACCATTCCTGCTGGTTAGCAAAGAAAGAAATGAAATAATAAAGTCTAGTCCTGGGGCTGGGGTTGTGGCTCAGTGGTGGAGCGCTTGCCTTGCATGCGTGGAACACTGGGTTCGATCCTTAGCACCACATAAATTAATAAAGATATTGTGTCCATCTACAACTAAAAAATTAAAAATAAATAAATAAATAAAGTCTACTCTTGGCCAAGGTAAAAGCTCGCTTGGTCCAATCATTTGAATATTCATTTGAGGTAATGCTCAGTCTGTAAAATAAAATGCTCCCTTCTCAAAATTCATCTTCTACGTCCACCTTAGACCCGCCTTGCCAAAACAGGAAGGGGCTTAGGGTTTTGGGACAGTGGTGAGTGCCAGTCTTTGGCAATGTCGTAGGCTCCCCAGTTGCTGCTGGCCTCCACACTATATTCTGCAACTGGTAAATACATGGTCAGTTTGGTTTGGGCCTGGGCAATGCCCTTGGGATCACTGTCTACCTCCCACCTGCAGACTCAGCCGCTGCTGAGCTTCAGACACCTTAGCATCTGCTATTTCCCATTTTAGCAGCTCCCAGACCCAGGGGCCTACCCTAGGCTCATCTCACCCTCCCCATCATGACCACCTTGTTGCAAAACTGCTGGCTAATATCCTGTGTCTGAGATTTTTTTATCTCTGACTAGACCTCTGGAGACCTCCTGATAGAGCTGGACTCTCTCCACAGTGATGTTCTCCTAGGATTTCAGATGGAGTCATAAAACCAAGACTCCCTGAGCCCTTGACTTCCCTTCACTTACCTCTACAGAAGACCTTGGTTGCCACAGCTTGACTTATCACCGTCCTCTTCCTCATGGTACAACACCCTGGGTTGTAGAAGGTAGGACCCTCTCACATTCTTTTGCTCTGCTGTGGGCCTCTCTTCCTCTAACTGCAAGCCTCCTGTCTTAGGTGGGAGGGAATCATCTATGCAGTATGGGTAAAATTTGGTGATTGGAATCCTCTAGATTAAACCCTAGGTTACAGGGGTTCTCAAAAGTGTGGTCACAGATCAGGAACTTCTATTAAATGCAAATTCTCTGGCCTTACTCTAAACCTCCTGAATCAGAAACTCTGGGATTTGGGCCTGGCAATCTGGTTTACCAAGCCTTCCCTGTGTTTCTGATGTACCCTAAGAGTCACAGCATTAGAGATTCCAAAAAATTCTCTGTTCCTCTCCACCTCCCCTCTCATGGTTTTCAAGCCTTACATGTTGTTAAACAGACCAGATGCTCTTTCTTAATCTAATTGATTGATTACCCTAAACTCAAAACATTGTGTCATTTAACAAAGAGGATTTTTCATCTTAAAAAGAAAGAAAATTCTGCCACATGCTACAAGGACAAATCTTGAGGACATGATGCTGAGTAAAATAAACTAATAGTAAAAGATGATTCCACTTATATGAGGCACCTAGTCAGATTCATAGAGAAGAAAGTGTAATGGAGATCACCAGGGGCAGAGTGTGGGGGTGGGGGAGGCGGGGTTTGAGGAGCTACTGTTCCATGGGAACAGAGTTTCAGTTGTGCAAGGTGAAGACATTCTGGAGATGGCTGGTGACACAGTAGTGTGAGAGCACTTAATACCATCAAACTGTATGCTTTTAATTAAAAAATGAAAGAAATTTGGTGTTTAATGTAAAAATTAAAATTATGAGTTAAAAACGGCTTAAGTTCTTACCAATAGGTTTGAGAACAGCCACCTGGCTAACTCAGCTGCTTAAACATGAGCCACAATCCTAAAGGTTAGCGTTCCAATCTGAATGTTGAAGAAGATGCTCCTGGTATTTGGGTTTCACCAGATCTTAGTTGAGTGTCTGAGCTATAGTCTGAGAAACTAGTCAAATACAGCTGAGTCAAGAATTCAATTAGGGTAGTTAGTCTCAACTTGGCTACTGAGTTAAAAGGTAATACTGACTTGGAATTTTCGCATACCTTCACCTAAAAGTTCTCTGCATAAACTAACTCCTAATGGTCTCCATTTTTCTATATTTCTTCATAAGAAGTATTGGTAAGTCGTGGTTTCTCCCCATATGTCTGAGAAGGGCCTGGCAATTTGCCCTGTGCTTGGCTAGGGTAGGAAGACTTCTGGGTCTCTTATTGCTCTACTCCTCTAACCATTTGGCATCCGTGGATGGTTTTGTCCTCCTCAGAGACAACAAAAAGGAGAAAGTGGTATTAGTAGATGGTGGATTTTAGAGCACTCTCTTCACTTCCTACATTAGTTGCCCACTCAATAAAAGAATATTCCTTAATAGAAACAATTTGAATTTTCTCAATCTTGTTGGAGGATAAATTAAAGCATCTTTAGGAAAATTCTCCAATCTAAGGAAAAACAGTGAACTTAATATGCAGAACACAGACTCAAGGCAAGTTCCTCCAACTCATTCACAATCCAGTTGCCACCAGTTGTCCCCCTTTATGAAATTCTGTGGCCACCGCTGTTCTAATCCAATTTCCCTGTTGCACACATTTCCAGAGAACAATCTTCAAACATCTAATTCTACCTTCTGTCTCAGAACTATATTGGTGCAAGACAATGTTCTCCATGAGCCCCAAGAAATTAGCTTAGGGGAATAAAAGTAGATAATACCTATACTAATAAAAGATAATTATATCTTTCTATTTTTTTACTAAATTACTTTTTTTTTTTAGTACCTAAGGCTGGGTTTGGGGGCATAGGCCTGGAATTCTAGCTACTTGGGAGGCTGAGGCTAAGTTGCTGCGGATTCCTGAACCTCAGAAACTTAAACCCTGTCTCAAAATTTTGTAAGGCTGCGGATGTAGCACAGTGGTAGAGCATCCCTGGGTACAATCACCAGTACAGAAAGGGGGCAGGAATATATCTGCGTAATAAACACTAGTTTTTGAAACCCACCATCACCAGTCCTTATAATTTGAATCATAAAATTATGCATTTTAAGTGGAATAAGGTTCATGGTGCTTCTGGTTAGGAACTGAAGTTTATCATGTTCTTGTCGAAGAGTTAAGAAAATATACCATCTACTAATTTAATGGGGAGGCCGAATAGTGGAATGGAAAAGTACCTGGGTTTGGGATAGCCCTGCCTTTGATCTAGATTTTCACTTATTAGCTGTGTAATTGCAGCTGTATAATCTATTACAGACTTGGCTTCCTTTAGCTGTACAGTTGGAATAAAGTTATATCTCAGAAGTTTTTGAGATGCTTAAATATGATACAGAGATAAAATTGTACCTCTGTATCCACTGGGGATTGGTTTCAGGACCTGGCCTCTTCCCCAACCATGGATACCAAAAATCTGCAAATTCTCAAGTCCTTTATATAAAGTGGTATAGCATTTGCATGTGACCTATGCACATCCTCCTGTATACTTAAAATGTCTTTTTTTTTCTTACTTTTGTGCTAGAGATCAAACCAGGACCTTGTGTGTTCTAGGCAAGCACTTCGCTACTAAGCTGCATCCCAGCCCTCTAGATTACTTTTAATACCTAGTACAATGCAAATACTATGTAAATAATGATTCTATATTGTTTAGAGGATAATGACAAGGAGAAAAATTCTGTACATGATCAATACAGATGCAATTTATTTTTCTGAATATTTTTGCTCCAAGGTGGGTTGAATTTATGGATGCAGAACTCACAGGTACAGAGGACACACTGTGCTTTATGCAGAGTGATAACTAAATACATGCATGGTCACTGCACCAGAAACAAAAGCTACCAGAGAGAACAGGTGTGTGCAGGCAGTGAGCATCAGAAGCTGAAGAAGCTGTGGGCTGAATCGTCACTTTTTCTGGGGATGTCTGCGTTTTGTTAAATGCAGATTTATTTCTTTCAATCTGAAGCAACTCAACCTGTTTTCAGTTTCTCATGATAAAGATTTGAATAAGGCAGCAACAGGCAACAAATTAACTGATGATGAAGGTCCAAATTGGGGCTAGAGAGTCTGGAATAGTTCTTGGTGTATACTAGAAATGTTTTCAAGCATTTCCACTTTTTATGTAGGTTAGTATACTTTACATCATGCTCTATGTATTTATACTTCGGCGGGGGGGGGGGGTGCAGGTTCTGGAATCAAACACAGGGCCTTGTGCATGCTAGGCAAGTGCACTACCACTGACCTATATTCCCCAACCCTTAAAAACAATTTGAATGCTGTGCACATAAAGATCATAAGTCTACACATACAAATCCACTGTAAAAGATAGTCATTTTTTATTTTAAAAAGCCAACTCAGTGAAGTTAGTAATGTTCTTTGTTTGAATTTGAAAATAACATCTTCCACAAGTATGTGGCCTACAGATGTTTGTTTAACTCCACATTAAAAATTGGAAAGTTTTATATAATGTGGATTTCTGGCTTCTGGAAAAACCAGACCATCTGGCAGAGTGGCTTGGAGCTTCGTGCACCCACCTAATCAGAGAGGCGTCCCCTCTCTGGTTAGCCGTGGGGCTCCACTGCTTCCCTTGGTCTTACACCTGCCACTTGGCGGAGTGACTTACCTGCCTACCCCAGGAGGCACTTGAGGTTGCCAGGCTGGTCACCAGTTGCCAGTTATCTTTCCCATCTCCATCTGTCGGTGCTGCCTTTGCCATCAGTGGGCTGACGGACAATTCCAAATACCAACCTGGGGAGGGAACCACCGCATCTCACTCCCTTTGATCTTTCCAGTACCCTCCATAGCAAGTGTTCAGGAAACGTCTGTCGAGTGAATGAAGAACAGCCCCATTCCCTGTGCTGCCTGCTCGCCTGTGCGCCTTCTGTCACAATTCTTTTCAAGACTAGTGTGTTTGCTAGCTCCACTGTGATTCTCACTGCCTTTAGCTACTGTCGTACAAGATTCAGGGCTAGGAAAGAGAAAGGAAAAAATGTTCTCCTCCTTGTCAGTTTAAATTATGATTTGAAGCAGGTTTATTATACCAAATTATCATCAGGCTAATTGCTTGACAGACTCTCCTATTACTGCTGGCTGGCGCCACTCACCTGATCTACTCTGCTGATAGCTGGCTGGGAGAGTGGGGCATATACTCACCAGGGAGAGTTCCCCAGAAAAATACCCAGAGCCCCCACACATCACACAACAAATCAACCTTGTGCAGAAGTGCTTAAGAGCATATAATCTGAAATCAGGCTGCTGAGCTCCACGTCCTGGTAGTACTATCTGTTAGTTCCTTGACTTTGGGACAAGTTTTTCATCTCTCTGTGCCTGTGATTCTTCAGCTGTGACATGGGTATTATTATACTAGCATTCCCTTTGGAAAAAAATTTTAAAATAATGCATTTCTGGACATGATTACCCTATTTGCATATTTGATTATATGACCTATAGAACTCTACATCATGTACAACCAAATGGATGAGAAGTTATACTCCATTTATGTATGATGTGTCCAAGTGCATTCTACTGTCATGTATAACTAATTAGAATAAATATATATATAATAATGCATTCCCTAGTAGGGTTGTGGAGAGAACTAAAACAAAATATATATAGTACTTGGTAGCTCCTGCCTAATAGGTTGTAAGCACCCTAAGCAACTAAGTGCACATGTAAGTAAGAGTATGAATGTCACAGACATGTGCTATTTTTACACCTTATTCATTCTTTGGAGTAGCTGTGTGATGGTCCTAGAGATAGAAAAAAGCCATTAATATGCTGTAATTTTATTCCACAATGCCCTTTCTCCAGAGTTCTTTACCCTTATTCTTAGCACTAAATGGTAACTTGGGTTCCCTGGCTGGGATGCTGAGTCTTGGAAGCAACAACTGAGTGAATACCTTTATTAACTAGGTACTGGCCACTGCCATTCTTGTGAGGAAGTACCTTGGATTTCCCAGAGAATTAGAGAATGCGAAGAGAGAGTGAGAGAGAGAAAGAAAGAGAGAGAGAGAGAGAGAGAGAGAGAGAGAGAGAGGCAGGCGGGGGTTTGGTAGGGAAAGAACAGGGATGATATGATTACTGTAGACCAGCAGAATAGAGGCAGAATTAGATTGAAAAGCATATCGACCGTCATCAGTAACGTCAGCAGTGAAAAAAATATCATGGCTTTTGAGTTCCATATCACACGTGGCTTATGTCCTACAGTTATTATACAGGAGAAGTATTGGCCAATTGGATAATGACACTTTGGACTTAACTGACATATTTTATGACGTTTAGAGGCCTTAGGCGTTGTCTCATCAACCTTGAAAATGTCAGGCTGCTGTCAGATTGGGATGGAAAATGTTCGCCCGAGTGCCCAGGGAGCACTGGCTTAGCCTCTTTGTCCACTTCCTTTAGAATGTCCTCGAAAATCTGACTCCTGCAGACACTCAGCGTTCTCCAACAAATAGCTTACCGGGACATTAAATGAAAACAGGCTAGAAGCAAGAAACAGCCTTCCTGGGCTCCTCTCTGCACTCAATGCTGTTTTCCTGGTGCCAGGAGCCTGTGTATGGGGAATCTGTGCAGTTGACTAAACCAGTCCCAAACCCTGTGGAAGGTGATTGACTGAAGTCTTTTCTCACCTCACACATATCATCACCACATTGTCACTGTCATGATCCTCATCGTTACCTATTGTATAACGTTCCTTTCTTTTAAAGATGAAGTGTGATTTCTAAAATCGAGGTGTGCAGGATAATAGATCTACCTGAGTCTCTTACATTACTTTATAAAGTTCAGCTTATTTATTAAGCATCTAAATATATCCAACCATTGCTGTAGGTGCTTGAACTCAGCCATCATCAAAAGCAAGCATCTTTGTCATTATGAAACAGACATTCGTGTGAGCAGAGACAATAAACAATACACAAACATGTGTGTGAATTATACAATACATTGGATGTTCATAAGTGCTCTAAGAAGCAGACCAGAGGCCAAGCCTGTTTCCGTCACTTGTATCATAATATTTCTTAAATTCCTTCCGTGAATATTAAGGTCAAACTTCTAATTTTTAAAAAAACCTACTCCAGGAAAGCTCTCTGGGCTTCAAGAATATAACCATAAAAACACAAGACCTGGTGTGTAAGTGCCCCAGATGTATCCAAATTGACCTCAGGTAGAAAACCAGTCTACCTTACAACTCCTAGAGAATACAGTGTTATGGACTGACCCAAAGGAATTGAAAGTGACCAACAAAACCACTGTGTCTTTCTTGTGTCGTGCAGCTTTCCCACCACAGACCCTCATCTCTAATCCCAAGCAAACACCCTGCAAGGACATGTGCAAATCATTAAGGAAAAATACCAGCGGAAATCTGGTGTTCTGAAATCAAGCTATCCATCTTGGTCTGCAGTTCATCACTGGAGTAACATAAAACTCCCCTGTCTGTGGGTTTGTTTTTTAAAAGCAATCAGAAGAAACCAGGATGTGTCAGAGTGGAAGAGCTGCCAGCTTTTAGAGAAAAGAAAAAATTAAAACATCATATTTTTTGAAAATCAAGTCTAGTGCCAGGCAAGGGGGTACACACCTGTAATCCCAGCGACTCAGGAGGTTGAGGCAGGAGGGTGGCAAGTTCAAGGCCAGCCTTGGCAACTTAGTGAGACCCTGTTTCTAAATTAAAAAAATTTAAAAGGCTGGTTGAATCCCTCTTGCCAACAAAACAAAACAAAACAAAGCAAACAAGCAAAAATACCTCATCTGGTATATTTTATTCCCTTTTCACCATAAATATTAGGAGGGGAAGAAAGTTAGTAATGTTCTGGGCCAGGGAACTCTTCTAAGAATAGAGTGAGTATAACATCTTTAAGTGATTGTTTGAGAAATCAATCAGTGGAAAAACAAGAGGTAAAGGCAAGTACCCCCGCTTTGAGTATAAGGGGTCCACAGTTCCCTTCCAGATTAGATCATCATTACTTCTTCAAACAAGGATGACCTAACCCTCTACAACAGATTACCAAAGAACCTAGGCAGGTGGCATATGAGAAGTGGAGATGTTTGTGAAAGGCTTCAAGATGCTTAGCAGAACTCTGAAGTAGAGAAAGCAGGAAAATAGGAGATGGGACTGAGTGCAAGGTTTAAATTGGACAGCAGGCAGCAGGGAGGGAAGCAGCATTATGTGGATGGCCTCTTTTCTAAATGAGGGGTTTTGGGGAGAACTCATGCACACTCCATGAAGAACTTCTACACCAAAGTAGTCTGCACTGATTGTGAAGGGCATCTGCATTAATCCATTTTCCATTGCTATAATAAAATAAACGAGGCTGAGTAATTTATAAAGGAAAGAGGTTTATTTCACTCACAGTTTTGGAGTCAGCTAGCTCTGAAACTAAGGTGCTAGCTCTTGTGAGCACCCCACTCCCCACCCCTGGTTGTTTGAATCATGGCAGAAGTGTATGTGAGGAGAGAAAACAAGATGAGGAATCCAGAAAGTGGAAAGGCAGGGGAGTGGGAGGTGGGGTGTCAGTTTTTGTTTGTTTGTTTTTATAGTACTGGGAATTGAATCCAGGGCCTTGTGCATGCTGGACAAGTACCCTACCACTGAGCTACATCTCCAGACCATTTTATTGCTTATATTGAGACAGAGTCTTTCTAAGGTTCAGACTGGCCTCAAACTTGCAATCCTCCTGTCTCAGCCTCCTGGGTAGCTGGAATTATAGGTATGCGCCTCCACACCTGGCCAGTCTTGCTCTTTTATAACAACCTTCTCTTGAGAACTAACCATGGACTCCTGAGAACTACATTAATCCCTCCTGAAGACAGGATCTCCAATGGCCCAATCACCTAGCACTAGGCTCTACCTCTTAACGGTTGCACCAACTCCTGACGTTGCCACATTGAGGACCTAATTTCCAACACTTGAACCCTCAAGGGAGATGCCATATCCTACCAAAGCAGCACTGCTCCAGACTTGAGGACCCCTGACTTCATATGTCCTGCCCATGAGTGGCCGCCTGACCACCAGGGGTGATGGGGAACACACAATGTGCTGTCTCACTTTGGGTCATGTAAAGCTAACCCATTTCATTAGAGCTGTAGTGCAACCAGGCACCACATGATATATGCTTACTTGTATTATCACTGTCAGTCCTCCTATTAGATGTGTACCCATTTCAGAGAAGAAAATATTGAGGCTTGGGGAAATTTAGTAAGTTGCATGAACTGTCAAGTAACTGCCAATCCTCTATGGTAGAGGATGGGTCAAAGTGTGGACTTTGGGGTCATATCCCAAAGTGTGGACCTGTGTGTTCACTCCAGCTCTGCTGATAGTTATGAAATGTGGGACTAGTTCCTCTTAACCTCCTTAAGCCTTGACTTCCACATCTGTAAAGTTGGAATAGCAATTTTAGTATCTGCAATTTTAGTATGGAACAGTGATGATTAGAGAATGGAACCTACTCTGGGTTAAACCATATGAAATTGCTACAAAATTAGCAATTTCACATGGTTCAATTTGATTCTGCTGATATGCATCCTTCTTTGTAGATATCATAATGGTTCTCTTTTTTGCCTGGTAATTTATGAAGGGACAGATGCTTTAATTACTTTAATATAATTTAAGTACTGAAGATAGAACCCAGGGCCTCACACATGCGAGGCAAGCTCTCAGCCACAGAGCTACACCCGCAGCTCTTTTTATTTTTTATTTTGAGACAGGGTCTTGTTAAATTGCCTAATGCTAAGTTGCTTGAACTTATGATCCTGCTTCAACCTCTGGAGTAGCTGAGATTACAGGCTTGTGCCATTACAACCAAATCACTTTAATATGATTTTAATATTTTTTTCCTTGCCTGCTTGTTTTAGCTTCCCTAAAGAATCATATAAATATTTCTCTTAACATAACATAGCTTCTGTGAGGACATAGTTCCTGGAGCCAGCAATCTGTCCAGGAAGTTTTCACAGAGAACTTGAAGAGGAGGAGATTTCAAGTGAGCTTAGGGTGGACAGAGTTGGACTGTGAAGAAATCATTGGTGGAATGAAGGGAGTTGACTTCTGGCTCCTTTAAACTCCTGTGAATATTCTGCCATTTGAGGGAATGGTGTTCCCACACTAAAGGCAGGTTGGGATAAACAAATGTCAAACATAACCATTTGTCATTCCACACAGTGGAGAAAAGATCTTGGTCAGCAGCAGGAGGTTGTTAAATTTGACACATTCAACTTGAATTGTGTAGCTGGCTGCTCTTGAACTCTGGCCTGCTGGCATAGCTCATGCAGGAAGGAAATGAAACTCAGTTGTGGTGTTTGGGGAGGTTTTAGGGGTGGGAGGAAAACGCAAGACTGGGATGAGAATTTTGCTTTTCTAAAAAAAGAAGGCTGCTTTTGAAAGAATGCATCTGGTAGAAGGTTCTCTTCTGATAGGGGATTCTGTGCCCCTCCCTGACCATTGTTCCCAGGCATTTGTCCCTCCATCCGATTTCCTTAAATTTCACTCCAGAGATATAAATAGCTCTGGAATTCAAGTGGAACATTCTGGAATGACAGCCTTTCTAGTTAATATAGAAACGGTCTTTAAATAAAATTTGTCTCACCTTTGAAATGCAGTGACATTCAGGCTTTCCGGGTGTCTGGAATGGAGATAACATTGCATATAGAACATAATGCCCTCTATGATTTTACAATTCTGACACATGGTGGACGTGTGTATGTGTGTGTGTATGTGTGTGTGTGTGTGTGTGTGTGTAGCCATGTTCTTTCTTTTTTCTTTCCCCCCTAAAAAATAATTTGCAGCCTAAGGTGTGGCTCAGTGGTAGAGCCCTTGTACAAGGCTCTGGGTTCAACCTCCAGTGTGGCAAAAATAACAAAAACCAAAACACAAACTATACACTATGGTTGAAAAACCAGAACATCTCTCACACACACACACACACACACACACACACAGCCTCCAAATCTTAAGATCCTTTTGCAAGGAAATTTACAAATTATCTCTGGGTATTTGTTTTTTTTCCCACCATGGCAGTTGTAAACTGATGAAAATTCACTGACATACCCAGGAACTCAGACACACTGGGAGTCCCACTTTCGATCTGTGTGTACTGTTGCTTTTCTCTTTCTCTTTGTGTCTATGGTTACTGTTAAGCTGACCTCTACAGTCTGGGGCAAATACCATACTTGAATCAAGCGCTGCTTATCCATACAGCTGCGAAGGATTGCAATTTCAGGGGCTCAGATGATAGATTTAAGTAAAAAATTCCTTTCACTGGTTTCACTTCAGGGAATCTATGATATTTCACCCACAAAGGTGGGCTGCATTGCCTTCATGTTGCTGAATTATAAAATGTAGTGTTTTCTTTGTTGTTGCATCTTGATTTTTTACAAGCAGCATCTTTTTAAATTTTTGTGTGATTTAGGTGATTTTTTTTTTTTTTACAATATTGAATTTCATGGTCAAAAACCATGACTGTAAGAAAGGTCTTTGTTTGCTTCTCGCTCCCATAATCCCAGCTTCTGTAAGCAACTTGCAAAGAAAAAAAAATAGCTAATTAAAAATTGAACTTAATCTGTTGCAAAAATTCTAAACAAAGACTAACAAGGGGAGGGGAAGGAAAAGCAGAATAAAGTGTTAGCACTCGATGGTGGCTACCTATACTTCTTTACCTTCACCTTATCATCTCACTATATTGTGGTATTTGTGTCAGAGGACCCTAGAGCGACACTTGTCAGGGAGGGCAGGAGAGAGCTTACCAATACTGAAAGCTTTCCTGGCCACAGCCCGACAGCCTCTGCAGGGTGCCTTGGAGCCCAGCTGCCTGCGGCCACTGTAGAAACCGGTTCTCAGGTTCTGGCCAAGTGACGTCCCTTCACATCAGGGGGCCTGCTCCTGTCAGGCAGGCTGGCCGGCGATTGGCTGGGGACAGGGCAGTAATTCGAACCGCCTTTTGTACTTGGCTAATCAGGGCAGCGCAGGTTCCGAGCTGAGGTGGCTCCGGTGGTGGAAGACACCTGTGTCTTAGGTCTCGCCTTCCCGGGGCTGGCTCTCCCTCGGGGATTTCTTTCTGCACCAGAATTGCACCTCTGTGTCACCGTCCCCTTGCCACTGAGCACCCTCCGTGGGCCAGCATGGCCCATGTCATGCTGGACAGAGATATCTGACAGAAAAATGAGAACAATGGAATCCTGGGCTTAGACTGCCATCAGGTAAGTCCATTTTAAACCAGTCATTTCTCCATGACGTTTTTTCTACATTTATCTGGACAGAAATGCCTGTAATGGGAAGGGAAACTAAAGCCAGGCAGGGAGCTTGCTCAGTTCAGGCCTGTGTGGTGAAATCAGGTTACTCAGCCATCGGTGTGGGGGCAAAAGGATACAAAGGAGAAAATAAAGATGTAAGTGGGGAGGGGGGACTTGACAAATTATTGTAACCTTTGCAGGCATTTGACAACTCAAGAGATAATAAAGTAACTTTTAATGAAAGGTAACAAATATATATATGGTAACTTGTATAATATTAGAAAATCAGGCGAAATGTCTTGACCCTCCAATCATGCAACCCCAAGGATTTGTAGTCTAATTTTTTGGGGGGGTGGGGTGGCAGGTAACCGGTTATAGCTTATTTTTAAAGCTATCTTTAACTTTTTCTCACGTGATGTAAAAGCAGCTTTTCTTTTTCAGGTGTGTTCACCATAGGTGAGTTGGTGAATTCCACCTCAGCAAGGAGTTCTGATTGTATTGGTTGGTTCACTTTGCCCATCCTTATGTTTGAGAGAGGGTCAATTCTAAGATTCTAAATGCTGGCCCCTCAATGGGTGCAGCAGTTGAGATGCTTAGGAATGTTAAGCTGTGGTTCCGATTAAGCTTATGTTCTCCTCTGATTTCATTTTACTTGTAAATTGATTGACAGACATCTCAAGAACTGTCCTATTTTTCACCTTGGGTTGGTGTTTGTGTACTTGTAATATGAGGCTTTAGCAATCAAAGATGTGTAAAAGGTCAGTGGTTTGGGATTGCTGTTTTCACCCTGATTTTTTTTTCATGATGGGGAGGAAGTAATTTTCCTTTGAGTTTTTTTTTTTTAAATGAAAACATTTTATAAATGGGTGAGGTTTTATATATATATATATATATATAGTTATATAGTTATACATATATATATATAGTTATACATATATATATATAGTTATATATATATATATATATATAGTTCTGAGATTGCTTTTTCCATCTTATTAGTTTTAAGAGTATAAACACCTTTCTTTCATGAGTTCAATTCCCAGTGATTCTAGTCAAGTAATAAACAGAAATAGAGAAAACAGAGGTGACAGGCATTCAGAAGCCATGCACTCAGAAAGTATGTTAATCATCTGGAAATACATTGTTTCTTTCAATGTTTATAGCCAGTTGGAATTTTTCATCTTAATTGCTAGCTAACACGTCTTTATAAACTTATTTTTCTGTAAGATCAACATATTAGTAATGCTAAATATAGTTGCTAAAAACAGCTGCTTTGATGAATGAAAGTATCATAAATGATATTGCCCATAGAGTGAAATGTGATCATCACATGAGTCTACTGCAATCATTTTAAATGTAATATGATAATATATATATATATATATATATATATATATATATATATATATACATACATACATATGTATTGTCGGTGATAACTTAAAAATATAGATTTTTAAAAAATATTTATTTATTTTTTAGTTGTAGTTGGACACAATATCTTTATTTCATTTATTTATTTTTATGTGGTGCTGAGGATCGAACCCAGGGCCTCACATGTGCTAGGTGAGCCCTCTACCGCTGAGCCACAACCCCAGCTCCAAAAAATATAGATTGATAGGTAGGTAGAGAAGTAATACTAAGTGAATTTATAAATGTTGATGAACATTAAAAGCTAAATTGATATTAAATGTTTGAAATATGTTTATATTTCAAAATTTTACCCATCACTTATAAATTACAACCTAGAGATTATGTATAAAAGATTATTTCATGGGTTAAGAATAATTCATTTTTGTATGGAGAGAGATAAATACAATATTAGCTCTAATTAATATCTTTAAGAGGAATTCACTATCAATAAAAACCCGAGTGTTTTAGAAAGGAACAGAAAGCTAGATGAAAAGTTTTATTTCTATTTTATAAATAAGTTAAGTCACATTCATAGACCTCACATTTTATATTAAGAGTATAAAAAGCCCCTGTACAAATCCGCAGTGTACCAGGTGACGCCCAATATGTAACTCAACACAGTCATTAGTAACTAGGGTGGATACAGAGGTATTTCATTCCAAGAACAGTATCATTAGAGAGTTAGATTGGAGGGCAAGGGGATTAAATATCTCAAATTTATTGTTGACCACTTTAAAAGCATCCCTCCAGGAGCTGTGGAATGCCTGCCAGGCCCCCTCCACAGACTGCTGCGTGGAAGGGTCCCTTCTTGTGCTGGGACAGCACACAATGGGGCACAATAGGGCTGCCCAGCCTACCCCTCTGGACACACACTGTGTACCCCATTGGCTGCGCTTGAAAGGTTCAGCTCTGTTAGTGGAAGGCTGCAAGCATCAGAGGTCTCTTCCTCTCCCTCTCTCCCTCCCACCCTCCCTCCTTCCCTGGAGGGGGAGAGTCCTTGTCTCAGCCCCTGGCTTTTCGGAACTGGTAAGCCCTGTGAGTTCAGAAGCTGGGCGAGGACCTCCCTTCTCAATGCCCTCTGGCCATAGGCATCAGATGAGCAAGGTGGGGTTCAGAAGCCCTAGACACAAGAAAAAAAGGCGCCACATTCTCGCCACCATCCCTCTATAGATGGCTTCCTTAAAACATCTCTGGCTGATAGGAAAAAGCACTTTTTGTTAGACCATACCTCTAAAAGGCATGTATTTTTTAACAAAACAAAACAAAACCCACAGCAATTCAGATGGCCACATTTTGGAGACAAGTGGGAAGCTATACCACAGGGCCTACAGGAGATTTTGGGAGGCAAGAACCTGAGCCTTCTCCAGTTATTTTGTTGCTTAGTTGGACAGACTGGGCTAAAAACATGGAAGTCAAATGACAGTGGCAGTGTGGTATTTGTGGCATATCATCTAATCCTACTGCTAGAAAAGCTGCCCATGAACTTGTAGGAACTGGGTCGGGGAGGGGAGCTCTGCTGTTCCTCAAGTGATCAGGGGAGCTGGCGGTCAGCACATACGGAGGACTTTGCTTCTGTACTCCAGGCCTGGTTCCAAATAGAAAACTGGGGATGGAATGTAAATGAGCCCCACCCCGATAAGCTAGTGCTATTTAGAGCCACTTGCTTTTTATTTAATATCAAGTATCAAACTCCTTAGTGAGCAATTAATTTACCTGGGGACCCTCCCTACCAACATCTGAGATCAGCCCAGTCCCGCAGGGGTGGTGGTCGAGGCCCAGAGACCCCATGGTAAGTGGGGTCTCCCAGTTCCACCCTTATCTTTTCCCTTGAAGCAGTGTAGATCTTAATGACCTCACCTTTATGGCCTGATTGCTCAGTTATTCATTCATCCTGGCCTACTGATTCCGCCATCTGATGCCATCATTATCCTAGTTGGGACAACAGAGAAAAGGATTGATTTAATCCATCAGCACCAAGAAGTTAGTGAGAATGAGAAATTCAAATGCCAACCAGGTCTCCTTCCCAATTTGTCTTTCTGTTGAAAGGGGAAATCAGGATTCCTTAAACTTTTCCCCCAGCAATTCTGTCTGGGCACTAAAATTACTTCAGGCCAAAAGTATTCTGGCACTCTTAACTGGATTTCTCTGCACCTGGGAGGGAGTCCAAGGCTCAAACACAATTAAATGAAGCTGGGCCCAGTGGTGCACACCTGTAATCCCAGCAACTCTGGAGGCAGGAGGATCACAATGTTCAAGGGGTGGGGGTACCTCCGAGAGTTAGAATGTTCCTTGGTTCAATCCCCAGTACCAAAAAGACAAAAACAATTCAATGAATCTGGCACAGAGTGGTATGTACAAATGGGTGCATGCATCCACGCACATGCCCACCTGCCCACTTGAGCCACCCAGACACCCAGTGTTTGGTTGGTAAAGTTTGATGGGAGCCTCAACTGGGAAAGACTGCCCCTCTCTGCTGTGATATTTTCCTGGAACGTCCTGATCATTTCATTTACAACAAATTTCAACCCAGGCCCCTTGACAGGGGAGGGCAGCTGGTCAGAAGGTGGCTGGCCTGCTTTGCCTCTAGAGGTATTTCAGGAATGTTAATGGTATGCCTGAGTGGAGGGCTTCACAGCTCCTAGCTCTGGCCTGAGAACTGTTCTTTCAGCCATCTGTTGTGGCCCAGGAAGTCTCATAGCAACGGGCGTCTCAAGAATGGAGCCCTTTAAAAAAAAAAATTAAAATTAACTAACAGAAAACCAAAACATTGCTCCACTGCCCAAGAAGAATCAGGACAGGATTCGGATTCTTTCTACAGAGGGATGAGCTATTAAGGAAGAAAAAGCTTCTGCATCTTTAATTCCTGTTCTTTAAATGAGCAATTTGTACTTGATGTTGAGGTCTTCATTCCTACCTGCCCCCCAGGGTAGAATTCTTTTTTTCCTAGAGAAGAATTGAGGTGAAAACAAGTTTCCAAAGCTGTGGGCAAAATAATTGGCAAAACTATAGTTAAGAAAAAGTGATCAGGGTTTTGAGATTTTCCTGGTATTTCTTGCTCTTAGCGATCCTGTCAGCCCCGGCATTTTTTTTCCTAGTATAATAATGTGAGCTTTATAAACCAGGCTGTTTAGTTAATGAAATGATTTTCAGACAAAGACACTAGTTTTACTGTGACCGTACATGCACTCCAGAATGAATGTCTTGAATCTGGGCAACAGTGGACCTCAGAAAAAGAGGGAGAGGAAGTAATATTTATAGTTTTATATTTTTTAATTGTTGATCATTAAAGTAACCATTTATAAATACTGAGGTCATTTCCCTGGATAGTTAACACTGGAAAATGATAAACACCTGAAGCCTGTGCAGGCACCCAGATGGAGACTGAAGAATTAGATTCTGTTTCACATTCTACAATTTACCAGGCTATTCTAGGAAGGTATGCAACGGCTCAGAGGGCAGTTCCTCATCTGCAAATTAGATTTCTGCATTATTATGAAGATTAAATATAATCACATAAAAGGAACTCGGAAACAATCCTTGAATATGAAGGCCTATAGAGGAGGGTTCTATGCTGTAATTCTTGTTGTTCAACCCTGGGAAAGCATTTTCTTTTTTTAGGGGGGTAGGTACCAGGGATTGAACTCAGAGGTACTTGACCCCTGAGCCACATCCTCAGCCCTATTTTGTATTTTATTTAGAGACAGGGTCTCACTGAGTTGCTTAGAGCCTCACTTTTGCTGAGGCTGGCTCTGAACTCACAATCTTTCTGCCTCAGCCTTCAGAGCTGCTGGGATTACAGCATGCACCACTGTACCCGGCTAACCCTGGGAAAACATTTTCATGAGAACTCTTGTACCTCTTTCATTTTTTAGTTTGGGATGTTTCCCCTAAGTCTTGTGAAATAAAATTTCCCAGGGTCACAAAATGTTTCAAGTGATTTTGCTTTGGCATATGTAATTCTTGGATTTAGGACACATTTGGAATACTCCGTATCCTTGACTGCTAGTATGTATTGCTGTTCATGTAGTTTTCAGGTCTCATACTGTCCCTGATGGTCCAAGATAATGCCACCCACCACCAGGAAGAGGATAAACACTGAGTTTGTTTTCTGGAATGTGAACTCCTAGTGAAATCTTTCCAGGAAAGGCATGACCACGGCCCTCTGTGTGCCTACTGCCTCGCATGTAAAATTGAAGCAACAAATATTTACGGGGCGGGGGGGGG